>NC_061113.1:176109291-176225656 GCF_002878395.1 Capsicum annuum
CATATCAAAAGGCTCAATGCTATCAATCAAAGGTCCTTAACTTGGCTATTTAGAACACCATATACCATCTAGCTAGTATTTTTTCACCTAGCAACTCAACGGTACCAGTAGCCACACACAACATGTAATAGCCTTAGAAAAATACTACAGCTTCATACCACCTTGGGCATACTTCTACATCACATATACAATGTCATACTTCATTACGAATCAAATAAACTTAGGCACTTGCATACACTGTTCAAGCCTATAGATCACTTCCATATAACTAGTATCTTTAACCAAGAAATCATCACATCCACCTCCAGGGCCATCAATTGTTTCAAACTTAATGTCTAGTGCTAAAGATGATTTACAACCAACCTTACACACAATCCTCACTTAGAAACTATGAAATAAACATCAAGAAACACTAGTACACTAGAAATTCATAACCACAATAATCGATCATGACCTTATGGTTTTTTCCTTGTCATAATCCATTAACATGTACTATTTCAACACATCAAGCTTACAAATCTAATCCCACGAAACATGTATCATCAATCTCTTGCCACTATTCACCACCACGCCATTTAAATTCATGTCTATAGTCTAGCATCAATCATTTGCAACCAATGAAAAGCGCAACATAATATAAATATGTATCCTTCAAATTGGGATATTCTACCCAAATACTTCAAAAATATACTACATACTTTCTCACAAGTAGTATTAGTTTACAACTACCAATGAGAAGAAGGTTAAGGGGTAAGGTCACATAATAGACATGATTAACCTTAAGCTTATAGTATAAGCATACAATCTTATCTACTTATACGGCTTTCTCACATCACACTTACTTACCCCAATGGGCATTTAAACTACCTTCAGATACCCCATATGGAAATGAGTCTATACTTACAACCTATTAGCTAATCTAGCCATTTTCATTCATAGCCTATAAGGGGTTTCTATAACCATCTTAAGTATCAACTCTGGGCTCTTTCTCTATTTTGAAAGAAAGAAAACAAATAACATTCTAAGTCAACACTTTCTCCACGGACTACTATACAATTCATAAATGGTACCACCACATTAGTCTACCACCATGAAAGGGTAAATCATTCTCAATCAACGGTTATTCAACTATAAATATTTAATCACAAAAGTCACCCTCAGTCTGACCTCTAACCTTATGACTTCATATCACAAACTTCTTGAACTAATTTCACTACGAATAGGTCATGACACGGACACTCTAACTTATACTACTACTCGGGTGGAAATACAGTTCCAACAGACACAAGAACAATAAGATGAATAGCAAGTTGCTAGTGAATCGAAATAGGACTCACACGGCTTCACTAGACTTTTGTTTTCAACAACACAATGATATCAAGATTACAAGAGATAGAAGCTTGATACACAATATTCAATGAATCAAGAATACACATCTTACTCTTGTCTTAACTGAACGCTTTATAAGAATGGGGAAACAATTTTACACTAAGGAACTCCTCTCCCATCCTTTGTGGGACTTTTAAAATTTCTGCTAGATAATCGAAGAATATCTGGAAACACCAGAGTGAGGAAGAAATTAGGATAACTTTTCTTTTCATATGGGTGACACCATAGCACGAATTAGAGTATGAAGGAGGAACATTCTTACTCTATAGCACAAACTAGAATATGAAGAAAGAGAGACATTCCTAAATGCCTTGTAGCCTCCTGCTTATAAGTGTGGCGCACTACACACCTATAAACAAGACTCTACCCAATGCAATTTTGTAGACACCCTAGTACCATGAACCGTGCTTTGATACCATGTTTGTCACGACCCAAACTGGGGCCCTAGCCATGACGAGCATTCCCAAACCCGAAGGCCCAAAACGCCCTCTGTCTATCTGGTAATCATGCACATAATTCATATGATCAAATTAATACGGATTAGACACAATAATATGGAAACATGGTCAACAATTTAAAATAGTTAAAGGCCTAAAAACATGCCCAACAATATTTAATAAACATCTACAATAGTCTGCGAAATCTCTACTAACATACTATATGAATAACTGGGACAAGGCCCCCAGCAGACCAAAAACCATACTGAAATAAATACCTAAATGACTAGGCCTTCTAAAGCAAAGAAGGCTTACCAACTGAACTCTGAGACAACCCTGTCTGTAGACTCTACTGAGGATCTAAACCCCTAGACTGTGCCTCAGTACCTGGGAGGAAGGGGGGTCAGCACAATTGTACTGGCACGCGAAGCAATCCAAAATAGAGTAATTGAACATATATATATATATATATATAATATGTGAGAGCAAATTTTAATCAAACATTATGCATAAAACAATTTCTGAAAACACATGGACATCTTTTGAAAATATGTAACCTGTCTGTAAATCTCAAACTCTGATCTGTGTATTACTTCTGATTTAGGTGGTATCCCCTACAAGTCTGATATTCCATGGGCGATATGGAATCTACAATTGACTCGGCGGGGAAGCCTCCAACCTGAGTATGCCGCAAGGGTTGGAGTTATTGAATCTGATACGCCACATGACACTTAAGTTAGCGTATAATAATATACCCGGGTCGGCAAACCACGGTTTTAGGCAATGAGTTGCTTGAACTCAAGCCCTCTTCAGGGAACCACCTAACATCTCTGTATGCCCATTTTTAAAATTTTCTATACATACAATATTCTGAATATCTAAAATCATGATAGTCTGAAATGTTTATTAGTCTGAGTCTGATATGGCATTGGTCTGAATTGGTATCGTCATACCAAGACTTGCAAGTCATGATTTCTGAGCCATGATACATTAAGCTCAATCTTTCATTTAAAGCATAATTTAGACCACCAAAAACATGCAACTTATATAGAAGATTTCATGTTTCAAAACTCAAGTCAAAATCATGCAAAAACTTCATCAACATATGGTGGTCTAGTGCCTTTAGCAAATCCATGCACTCTTTCATTACATGCATTATGAACATTAAACATTCATGCTAGATTCCCTCTTTAGTGATTTAAAACCACCTTTAAATCATAACAAGAGTTCAATCATTTCATATAGTGCTTTTCAAGGATGTATTGCAAAATAATTCATATGCTATGAGAAATTTGAAAAATTCATAATAAGAGAGAATTCACCAAAAATCATGCTCTCAACAAGAATTCATTCTTAAATACATGGTTTCATATATTCATATTCTTAAATCACTTTGGGGAAGGTCAAAAGACCAAAACAATGATGTTAAAACATTTAATACATAAATATATACATAGATTCAAAAACCCTATTCTAAAACATGATTTTTCTATGCCCATGAGAATTTAGAAAAATTCCGCGTACCTCTATTTCGAAAAATAATGGGTGCTTCTTGAAGCTGTGGATTGGGGATTTCGAATCTCTAATCAATTTTGAAAACCCACGATTGAATCTTGATTTATTTAGGTTTTTAGTTTGAAACCCTTGGGAGTGTTCTTGAGAACTTTTAGATGAATGTGGATGTATTTTGGAGAATTGGGGACTGAATTTCGTATTTATGGCTGAATAAGGGTGGGAAAAGGACTAGTTACCCCAAAAACGGAGTGTTTAAGTCACTTGAAACCATTACATAGGCGCCGCATATGATATCGCCTATATTTACATAGGCGCCGCATATGCTATCACCTATATTTACATAGGTGCCGCATATGCTATCTCCTATATTTATATTTGCGCCGCATATGATATCGCCTATATTTACATAGGTGCCGCATATGCTATCGCATATGCTTTCCAGTGGCCATGTGCGATTGGTTAGGCGACGCATTCTACTTTAAAAGGCCATAACTTCTTGCTCGGGTGTCGGATTTTAGCAAAATTGGTATCGTTGAAAAGTTAACTCAAAGACTTATCATTTGACACATAGTTGGCTCTATAATTCGACATATACAGAGAGTTATGGTCAATCAAAGATGAAACAAATTACAACGTTTACTAAAACTTAATCGATCGAAATAGTTTTAACTCGTCCTTGAGTTGAAGGACCTTTATGGTCTAAATTCATTCTCAAATGGATTCTCATATTACATAATTGATTAACATGCCAAATTGGCACAGGATTTAAGGCTCTAGAATTATCAACGTGTCAAAGTCATGGTTTTTATTCTAGCCCGAAATACGGGATGTTACACTATTGCTTAGTTGTATTGGTACAATTACTTTTAGTTTCTTGCGGCATTTTAGATATTTGATTATCCTAAATTATTTTCATTGTTAGAACTATTTGAATTATTAGTTGATAATAGAAGTGCTCATTTCATATTTAAAAATAAGTACTAGTGCTGGGCATTTGAGTTTAGATGGTTCTCTCATCTGAGGATTAGTGCGGTTACCTCTCGCAACGGGGTTTGGATCATGACACATATACAATATTGATAGAATTAATATGATATATTGATGCAATCTCTACATAACGTTATATATATAGAATTTGTATGTCATACTGATATATTTTCTATACCATATTGATGAGTTTCTACAGTGAAATCTATGCATATGTAGTTTTTAAATGAAACTGATACAACATTTACATCATACTGATTAAATTTATAAAAAATACCAAACTACTATAGTTCTTATACAATACTGGTGTAGTTTATACAAAAAAAAAAAATATGTATGCTGTTTCTATACCAAATTTATATAGTTTACAGAGAACTTATGCATATTTAGTTCCTATACCACACTGAGAGTTACTTACACTTCGAAAAATAAATCTCTAAACCTTCACCAATTATTTACTTGGTGTTCACTTTGTGACTTATCTTTTCATTGAGAAATATGAAAAAGATATATTTGAAAATAGTTACTAATCACTGTAAGGCATCAAAAATTGGCACTATAATTTACCTAAATTACTAACCAAACCAATTAAGATCTTGACACACTTCTATGTTTTTTCATCTGAACCTACTTACAAGTATGCAATTAACATGAGGTTCTATCTGCTAGAGTTTCACTTATATATATATATATATGTATGTATAGATCGAGAGAGATTAATTTATATATCTTTAATTTGTATTGTTGCACTCCTCTCAATTTTAGACTATTTTAATTGATGATCGGTGTTTACTTGATTTTGAAGGTATGTCAAAACTTCTCCCTATTATGTAGTTTCTAGGATATTAAAGGTTGGCTACTATGCTAGGTACTGTATCTCCAAAACATGTGAGATGATGAATCAAGTAACGCTTTGGATGTTGAATATCTCAAATACAGTTATGTGTCACTATTCATTGTGGAGAAACTAGAATCTTTGCCTTGTGAAGGGTTATAGCATGTAAATGAGTTGCCAAAGTTGGACAGGGATTGTCTATGGATGAGAAGGCGAAATAATTAACATTATAGAATTTGCTAAAATTTGTAAGCTCTTGAGATCTTTTTTATATCTTTCATCCTGAGTAGCAATAGATTTTTTAATATATGCTTAAGACACTCCATTCTCATTACTGGCTACTAAAGTAAATCTCATATGTCTGGACCACTTGCTGACTATTTGAGTTTTATGGCCCAAAATTCATGCTATTATTGCCTCTGTGAATTATGTTAGTTTCTCTCTATTATGATTGAAGGTATCTAGTGGTAAATCAAACATGTTAGAACTTGTATGTCACAGACTTTAATCTCATATGAAATAATTTTCCTTTACAGTTTATCATGGGTGGTCCTCCTGTAAGAAACCTATTCATATCTAGTTTCTACACCATACTGATACAATTACTATATTGCATTAATACACCTTTTACAACTAACGTATGTATGTGTAGTTTTTATACCATACTGATATAGTTTGCACACCACATTGATATAATTTTATAGAAAAGCTATGTATATGCAGTTTTTATACTATAATGATATTGTTACTATACTACATTGATATACCTTTCATAGAAAATCTATGCATATGTAGTTTTCATGCCATACTTATATAATTCACATACCATATTGATATAGTTTAATACAGAAAACTATGAATATTCAGTCCTTATACCATATAGATACAGTTCACATACCACATTAATAAAGTTTTATACTGAATAATCTATGCATATATAGTTCCTATACCAAATAATGTCATGGGCAATAATACAAAACCAGTTCAAAATCCAATGCACATAATCATATGCAAATAAATATATATATCTATATACATATACATATATATATACATATATATATATCACATGCAGGGTAGGGAACAAGGCTTAACATGAACTTTGAAAACTTATCCTTGATTGTGATGCATAACCATCATAATCAAGGCACCCACAAGCTATATGGGCTAAGCTCTCCTCCAACTGAAAGGGTCCTAGTGCGTGTAGCCGCACGAAGTAGAGTATAATCATATGTCATATAACTTATAAGGGAATTAAACCTCCCAGAATAAATCAAGGTGATTTAAGCACTGATTTATATAACATAGGGGACTCAAACCTCTTGGTAAATTAGACCCCCGCATCGGCTAGCACGATTTTTTATGTTGGTCTCTTGGGACCTCAACTTTTACGACCTGGCTACAAAACCCTCATTAAATCCCAATTTATGCATTTAATTCACATTCCCATTTTCCTGAACCAATTAAACATTAAGGAATCCTGTAGGTATCGTTAAACCAACCCCACTTGCAAGCTCATGATCATGCCATAATTCATTAACCATCACATGGGGAAATTTATAATCCCTTAGTTTCAATTAAACATTCACACGGGAAATCCACATACCCTAAGGTGCGATAAAATTGTACCATGGTTCAGTAACCTTTTATGCTAGTGCATCAGTTCAAGAAAGCAAGTCAAATCATGTGACAAGGCCGTTTATTATCAATTTCACTATTAGGTTGAGGGCACATAATTTCCAAAGCCATAAATTAAGGCAAAACCATTAAATTTAGGTAAACATAACCCCTATATTTATCAACCAAAACCATGCACCCCACAAGTTTCAAAGCCATTAATAAAGCATGAATAATGTATGGGAAATCAATTATATGAACAATCATGTCAAAAGCCCTTAACCACATCAAAACCCTTGTTCAAATCCATAAAATTTACCATATACATTCATGCATTTAACAAAAACAAGCTAAGGGTAGAGTCACATGCTTGGAATACCCAAGATTATGGAGAAAATATGCCCTTGAAAGCTTTAGTTGACCCACATCTTGGAAAACCTAAGTATGGATGCTTGAGAGACTTGAGAGAGAAGAAAGAATGTTTGGAGTGTATTATGGATAAAAAACAAGGTGCCAAGAATAATTATAAGTCGTGGGTTATTTTTGGGATAAGGGGAAATATCTAAAATACCCTCATTAAAAGGCTGCAAAATAAACAATCAATCGTTACGGGTGACCTTATGACTCGTAGGGTTGCCCTACGACTCATTTCACCTAGTCTTAGTCTGGAAAGTGTCCAGGACCTTCAACATTGGTCTGGTTACGGAGGGATCTAATGACTCGTAGTGAGTCTATACGACTCGTTACATCCTAGTTGTACTCAGGGAAGAATACTTTGGTCACCATACTATTTTCTTTATAGAAAGGACTATATGAGTCGTTAAGTGTCCTTATGACTTATAACATGGAGTCATAGTCACATCAAAAAACTTGGGGTAGTACAGTGGTTACACAATAAGTGGACATAACGAATCATCATAAGTATTTACAACATGGGGCCTCAAGTCATAATCAGGACAGCAACTTAGGGACCATTCATTGGACACCTTATGAATAGGGTCATATGACCCATAGAGACACCCTATGACTTATAGGGTGAGTCGTAGTCAAGACAGTAAGGATAAAATTTTAGAAATTTTCAATGACAAAAAATTTATGCTGTTACATATACCTATATTGCACTATTGTGATTTGGGTACAAAATTATGCAAAAATCCCATATGGAGCCCATTTATGAAATCGCACTTTCAAAACCTATTCAATGTCCCTCTATGCTCAAGGAATATTTATCCTCCAAAATAGGTAAATTCCAGCTTTAATAGGGTTATAATTCATCCACAAAGATTCTAAGGATTTTATAAAAAAGAAAGGATTTAATCCTAAAATAGATGGAAGATTACCATGAATTCAAAAGAAAAATGCATAAATAAACTATATCAAAGCTCTAAAATCACCCATAATTGTTTCTCTCATGAGCTCCCACTTTTAAAGGTCAATATTCTTGAGAATGGAAGAAGGTATTTATACCCTTCCCACCTGTGCAGATACCGCTAAAGAAGACACTGGGCCGCTTTAGCAGTCGATACTAAAGCATCTGACTACCGCTAAAGCGCTTTCCTGCTAACATAGCAGGCCGCTAAAGTGATCGATTGGTGCTAAAGTGACTAGCACTTTAGAGGACATTATCGCTAAAGCGGCATTTGCTGAGTGGGTCAGGGCCTCTAAAGGCAGCCAGAGGGCCACAAAAATACCCTCTGCTAAAGTACCCAAAAGGTCGCTTTAGTGGTTCCACCAGATTTTCTTGCATCAGCTAGAGTCTTAGAATATTTCGAGTCTACGCCAACCCCGTGAGGTTCATTCAGAATCCCATAGATGCAAACGAACTATGCTAGCCTATCAAATTCAATGTTCTGGACTCAATGGCATAGTTGAAATTCCCATCCTAGATTGTTTAAACAAAAAATGGGTCCTACACCCATGTGCCATTTTCTTAACTTTCAACCAATAGCGCAAAATGAGTCCAAAAGCCTCGAGACCCAAACTAAAGGTCCACCTAACCTAAAATCGATATTTTGGAGCTGTTGGAACTATTAAAATTGGCATAAGGTTGTTTGACTGTATTTCTTACTCAGTAGACAATTTGAACCATTAAAGGCTTCAAAATAGGGAATTGGCTCTAAAAACCAAATGAATTGTCTCGTAACCAAACTATCAGTCGCAGCAAGTCATAAATAACTTGGGACAACTATAGGAAAGCTCTAAAAAGTGAAAATAAAAGGAAATAAGGAAAATTACCTAAAGAGTCATTACAATATCCACTACTAAATGAAATTTCCTCCGCAAAAGTAAGGATCAGTATATACCAGAAGCCTCAAATAGGTGAGGGTACTGCGTCCGTATCTCTCTCTCGATATCCTAAGTATCCTCCTCTACTGGGTAATGCATCCACTAAACTTTAACTACTAGAACTCCCTAGTGCACAATCGTCTGACATTACTAGCCAAAATAAGTACAAGCTCTTCTACAAAGAGCAATCGCTCTTCTAACTTAATTGAGTCCTATCTAAGCACATCAGATGGGTGAGGAATGTATCACCGCAATGTAGAAACTTAGAAAAACAGATGGATAGCAGTAAAATCCAATAATAAGGCTAACTCATAAACCACACACCAACTATGCAAAGTATCTCGAAAGGTCTATATCTGGGTTTGAGCTTCTATTTCCTCCTGAACCTTATCACACCCTTCAAGGGTGATACATGGAGGAATACCCAATAACCAACCCTAAATCTCTAGGCACAAAGTAAAAGATCTGCATAAGCCTTCTTCCTACTCTGAACTGCCCTCAATTAGTCTTGAATCACCCTAACTCTATCCAATGACTCCTGAAGTAAGTCAGTACCACAAGGCTTAATCTATAAATTTTCAAACTATGTAATTGTGAAATGATATATAAAGCCTCAAAAGGCGCCATCTCAATACTCGAATGGTAGCTATTATTATATGTAAACTCTGCTAAGGCTAAGTGTTGCTCCCACTGACCTCCAAAATGTATGCAAGGCTTGGAGCATATCTTTGAGAACTTGAATAGTCCTCTCAGACTGCTCATCAGTCCAAGGGTAAAAGGCAGTACTAAGATCCACCTGAGTATCCAACTGCTCTTAAAAAGCTCTCCAAAATCTAGAAGTGAACGCTAAACCTATTCTAACATGATAGATATAGGCACACCATGCAAATAGACTATCTCACTAACATAGATTCGAGCTAACCTTTCAACACTAAGGATAACTGAATAGGACTGAAATATGCCAAATTGGTCATACCACTCCACCAATAATGAGCTACAAAGCCAGCCACATCTCTTTTCATACCACTCCACCAATAATGTTGCCCCCAATCTCTATACATCTTAGTGGTACGTGGGTGAATGAAATATCTAGAGTTGTGAACCTCAACTGAATAAAGTCATCAACCCTTGGAACATAAATGTGGATATCAAATATCAAGACTCCCTCAGAATCTATGGTATCTCCCTTAGACTCGCCACTCAACACCCGATAATGGATGATGCAAAGTCTTTTATCCTCAAACTAGCGACCCCAAATTTGCTAAAATAGTGAGGACCTTGCCTCAACACTAGTAAAAATCCTCCTAGGGTCTGAAATATCAAGTTGTACCATCAAGTTAGCTAAGGACTAAATGTCTCATGCTAATGGCCTTTGAGAAACTAAAATATAAGCCAAGCTACCCATACTCATTGTTTTTAATCTTAAGGCATTTGTTACCTCTTTTGCCCTGCCCGAATGATGCAAGATAGAGATATCATAATCCTTAAGAAACTCCATCCATCTATGCTACCTAGAATTAAGCTCTCTCTGAGTCATAAGATGTTGATGACTCTGGTGATCCATGAATATCTCACAATCCACCCCGTAAAGATAATGTATCCAAATCTTAAGCGTGAATACTATCATCGCCAACTCTAAATCATGAGTGGGGTAGTTTCGCTCATGCACTTTTAGTTGCCTTAATGCATAAGAAATAACACGACCCTACTACATTAGTACACAACCCAAACTAACACTAGAAGTATCACAATACATGGTGAATCCCTCACCCTCAACACAAAAAGATAAAATACAAAATGAAGTGAGAAATCGCTTGAGATTTCCAAAGCTTGACTCACACTCCTTGAACCATCGAAAAGGAACCTCCTTCTGAGTCGATTTAGTTATCACCACTATAATAGTAGAAAATCTCTCAATGAACTATCTATAATAACTATCCAGACCAATAAATTTATGAACTAGAGAAACCAGTTGTCATGACCCGAGGCTACCCTCTAATCATGACAATGGTGATTACGGTCACAAGTGACTACAAGCTAACCCATGAGCTGGTACCTACTATGAGCACTGAACAAAATAGTAGTAAAACAACATATGCGGAATTTACTAGGATTAGATAATGTAAATCTGAAATACTAAAACACAAAGTACTGAAATGTTTGAAATAACTAATAAAACTGAAATAAACTGACTGACTGTCGAACTAACTATCTGATCATCTGAAAGCCTCTAACTGACTGAAGAGTTGATGAAGAAAACCCCAACTAACTCTGACTTACTGATCATAATAAAATACTGAAGTAACTGAATAAGAGATAATAAGTCCTCAGTGGATGAAGACTCACCACTATAGCTACTAGGTAATATTAGGCTGTCCAACTGCGATCAAGAAATTGAGCCTCCGAACCTATGATAAAGACATCATTGCATAAATAAGAGCATCTGGTCAGTACTTTGAATGTACCGGTATATGATATGACGACTGTCTAAAATGCATGAGAATAATTGAACATAAATGTACAATCAAATAAGATTTGTGAATAAAATACCAAGTATAAATATGTTTCTATAATAATTTGTAAACTGGATAACTGAATAACTGAGGTTCTATACAGTTGGTCAAGCAAACTTAAACTGAAATAATCTAAATAATGTACTGAGACTGTGGGAGGTATCATCTAACTGATATGCACCAATTTGAGCTAATTAGGGTCCAACCTGTAACCCCAGTTAGAAGGATGTTAGTATCGTACCACTGGTACTAACACTAGTAGTGTGGGTCCACTAATCTGATGTCCTGAAGGACTAGGAAGTTATTCTTAAACTGGAAGGTGACCCCTAAGAGAGGGTCATTCCAAAACTGACGGGTGACATCTCATAATCCTGTGCTGGCTACATAGTTCTGGAACTTAGAGACTGCTACTAAGGGCCCATTCCTAACTGGCGGGTGAGCCTCTATCCCTAGGTTTGCTTGATGCAAAATCCTACTCCTAACTAAACTGACACTAGTACTGAACTGAGCTAAATTAGATACAACTGACATACAACTGAAATTGCTCATCATAGTATGACCATAATAACTAACTAAATGATAATACTCATGGTTCAACTGAAATCATTTTTGAGACGCTAAAATCATATAAAACAACTAGGTATCGGGTGTTCATAAACCACTAGCACTGAATGATTATAAAATACAATATGAAACTTGAAATGTTAAAGCATAAAATCACAGTACAAAGAACCAAAACATGGGCATTTCATCAAACATGTAATAATCATATACTTGGACATTAGAATGCCTTAAACATAAGGAAAACAACATGATTACATGGCTAAATTCATAACATGGGGGGTAAATCCTGAAAGCAATTGAATAAGACATGGAAATTGCACACTTAAAGCATGATATGACTCATTCTACTCGAAAACACTTGTAACCATAACTTGAAATTGAATTAACCAGAGATTCGTGGCTTTATTTTATCAAGAACATGTATAAACTCATTAATTAAACCAAAAGAGGGTTTTGGGCTCCATGGGTGAAAGGAATCCATAGATGAACATCCCACATACCTCGTTAGTTGAATTCTTAAAGATTTCTTGAGACTTTCTTGAACCTGAAGCTTAAATTACTTGATTTCTTATGAAAGAGTTAGGGTTTGTTCTTGAGATGAAAGATGGTTTTCTTAGAGGATTTATGAGTAAAAAGGAAAGTAATGCTCCTTGGGGACCACAATTTCGTGTTATGGATGAATTGGGTGAAGGGAATTGACCTAAATACCCTTAAAAAGTTAATAAACAAAGTTGGGTAGAATAGGTTGGGGCGACGCAGGCCTTGGAGCGGTGGACTACCTTTACCGGAGCGGTGCCCGCCTTACCCCAGCGATCCAAAAGGGGCAGCGCCTTCCTATCCCGGTGGTGATTCTATTTTAGTTTCCCAAACATACCTCTATGCTCGTCAAAAAATTTCAAAACTCACCCGAGACACACTTTGAAAAACCTTGATCATGAATCAACTCATAAATTGATGTATCGAGGTCGAGAAGGCCAAAATAAAAATCATTGAACTCTAGGAATCTTGAAAATGACTGTCCTCAACACTTAGTGAAATTTTCAAGTCTTGGACCCCTTTAAATATGCAATTGAGAGCTATTAAGCTTGGATCTTATGGGGTATTATAATATCTACCCATTAGGAACATTCATCCTCAAATAAGACTGGTTAAACTAAGACTACTTAGGAAAATGAGATTATATACTGAACGTGCATAACTGGAAACATGATTACATAACTGAGTCTGAAACATGATACATGAACTAAACTGGCTTCATGAGTGCATAAAATGACGTGAGAATGTTCATATAACTGAAATTAAGAATGGAAGAGAGTCAATCTGAGGAAAATTATTACCTGAAGCTAAATTTTAGTTTGCGGAGAAAAGATGAGAGTACTTCGTTCGCATATCTGCTTTTGCTTCCCAAGTGGCCCCCTCAACAAACTAATTCTGATAAAGAACTTTAACCAAGAGAACTTCTTTATTCCTTAGTCTACGGATATGACGATCAAGGATCTCAACTGAAACTTCCTTATAGAAAAGGCTATCCTTAACATCTATATTTCTAAAGGAACAACTACAGCTAGATCACTAATATATTTCTTTAACAAAGAAACATGAAATACCAGATATACTGACATTAAATCTGTAGGCAACTCTAGCTCATAAGTTACTTTCCCAAAAAGGATCAAAATCCTTTATGGGCAACAAAATGGGGACTGAGTTTCCCCTTCCTCCCAAATATCTTCACTCCAATCATAGGAAAAATCTTCAAATATATCAAATCATAAACCTCAAACTCAAGATCTCTTCTTCTCAGGTCTACAAAAGATTTCTGATGGCTTTGGGCTATCTTCAGCCTCTTTCATATCAATTGAACTTTCCCCATCATATCAAATTCTGCATTTTACCCTATCAAAGCAGCTTTACCTGCCTTAAACCAACCAATAGGAGATCTACATCTCCTTCTATAGAGAGCCTCAAATGGAGCCATCTAAATGCTATAGTGATGACTATTATTATAAGAAAACTCAATCAAAGATATGTGGTCATCCTAACTACCTTTAAAGTCAATAACACATGCCTTCAACATGTCCTCTAAAATCTGAATGGTCCTCTCTACCTGACCATCTATTTAAGGATAAAAAATTGTACTGAGATAAACTTGAGTACCAATAACCTTCTGAAAAGCCTTCCAAAAGTGATAGGTCAACTGAGTACCTCTATTCAATATTACAACAAAATCCCATGAAACTTATCCAACTCCCTAATATAATGCCTGGCATAATTCTTAGTTGAGTAAGAAGTATAAACTGGCAATAAATGAGCTGATTTGGTCATTCTTTCCAGAATGACCCTTATCGAATCATGTTGACAACACGTGTGAGGCAACCCTGTCACAAAATCCATGTTCACCACTTCCCACTTCCAAGTGGAGATGCTAAAATCCTATATGTACTACTAGGACTTTGGTGTTCAACCTTGAACTGCTGATAATTTGGACACTTAGCCACTAACTCTGCAATATCCCTCTTCATACCACTCAACCAATAGACTTCCCACAAGTTACGGTAAATCTTAGTGGCTCCTAGATGGATAGAGCATCGCTCACCATGCGTTTTTGCAAGTATTCATTATCTCAAATCATCAACACATGGAACACATAACCTACCCTGACAATAAAGCATACCATCTCCACCTTGGGAGAAAACCTCTACCTTCTAATCTCTAACTGCCTCCTTCAGCTTAACCAAACTAGGGTCCTTATCTTTTTTTATTTCACTTTGGCAACCAATAAAGATTCTGAACCATTCCAAACCCATACACTACCTTCAGCTAAATCAACCAACCGAACATCTAACCTAGCAAGCTGATGAACCTCACTGACTAACTTATTCTTATTCTCCTCAACATGAGTAACACTTCCCATAGACAATTGTAAATGGAAATTGCCACTACATTGGCCTTGACCGGATGATACAACATACTCATATCATAATATTTTAAAAACTCAAGCCACCTTCTCTGATAAAGATTCAGATATTTTTGCATGAATGCATATTGTAAACTCTTATGATCAATGGACACATCCACATGAACCCCATAAAAGTAATGTATCCAAATTTTTAAGGAAAAATCAATAGTTGCCAACTCAAGATTATGGGTTGGATAATTCTTCTCATAGGGTTTAAGCTATCTAGAGGTGTAGGCTATGACCTTACCTTCCAGCATCAATACATAGCAAAGACTAACTCTGAAAGCACCATAATAAACTACAAACCTATCTATGTCATCTAGGAAAGTCAAGACTAAAGCAGAAGTGAGTCAAGACTTTAACTCCTGAAAACTCTTCTGGCAAGAATCTAACTACTGAAACTGGACTTTCTTCTGATTCAATCTAGACATGGGGGATACAATAGAAGAAAACCCTTCAACAAACCACCTATAATAGCCATCCAAACCTAGGAAACTCCTGATATCTGATGGAGAGATAGGTCTGGACCAGTTCCTTACTACTTTGGCCTTTTGAGGGTCAATTCTAATACCATAACCAAAACCACTATGGCAAAGGAAAGCTACTGATCTTAGCCAAAAATTGAACTTACTGAATTTGGCAAACAACTGATGAGCTCTAAGGGTCTGCAACACAATTCTCAGATGTTCTACATGATCATTCTCATAACAAAAGTAGACAAGGATATCATCAATGAAGATTATGACAAACATATCCAAGTATTGCTTGAACACCCTGTTCATCAAGTCCATGAAATCCTCAAAGTCATTTGTTAGTCCAAAAGATATAACTAATAATTCAAAGTGACCATACCGAGTTCTGAAAGTTGTCTTCAGAATGTCACATTCTCTGGCTCTAAGCTGATGATAGTCGGATTTGAGGTCTATCTTAGAGAAATAGTTGGCAACCTGAAGTTGGTTGAAAAAAGTCATCAATTCTAGGGAGCAAATACTTATTATTGATTGTGACTTTGTTCAACTGACGGTACTCGATGCACATTCTGAAAGAACCATCTTTCTTGTGCACGAACAAGAATGGAGCACCCTATAGGGAAACACTGGGCCTGATGAAATCTTTATCTAAGAGAACTTTTAACTAATCTTTTAAATCCTTAAGCATAGATGGAGACATTCTATAGGGTGGAATAGAGATAGGTTGGGTATCTGGAAGGAGATCTATTTTAAAGTCGATTCTGTTTCGGGGGGAACTTTGGGAAAATATGTAGGGAATCCATCTAGAAATTCCCATACTACTAAAATTGACACAAGACTTAGAGTATTAAAATTAGAGTATTTAACTCGAACAAGATAGTAAACACACCCTTTCGATATCATCTTTCTTATTCGGGGATATGAAACAAACTAACCCCTAAATGCTGAGGTACTACCCCTTCATTTAATGACTAGTTCATTCGAAAATTGAACAACTTTGTTTCTTCAATCAACTGAGGCATAACATAAGTGAAGTCAATCTATATAAGAACGATATCAAAATCCATCATCTAAAACTCCACAAGATCAACTGAGGTAAATTTCTAAGATACTGTGACTTGGCAATTCATGTATACCAGCCTGGCAATAATAGAGCTACCTACTGGAGTAGACACTGAGAAGGGTTCTGCTAAAATTTTGGGACTGACATTGAAGTCTACTACTATGTTGGGGATCAAAAGGGAAAGTGAAGCTACGGGTATAAAAAGAATAAACATGAAGATAGAATACCTAAAATGTACCCGTAACCATATCAGGAGAACTTTCCTAATCATGCCGAGCCTGGAGTGCATATTACCTATTCTGACACTACCACTGATTATGCTGGAAGTGGAACTTGTAAAGTTGGATGACCTATTGGAGCTGAGAAAGATTAGAATGGCCTTTTTGGCGCGAATCCTTTCCCCTCTAAGTAATCTATGGACATTCCCAGACCTTGTGACCCGGCTTGCCACACCTAAACCACACATCACTACCTGCCTTACATACACTCTCATTATTCCTACCATATTTCCCATAGATTAGATTAGTACGACCACTACTCATACAGCCCTGGGGCTAAAACCTTTTGACAAAACTGAGAATAATTACCACCCTCTGACCTCAGATGAGAAAAGTTAAAGCTACTTATATTTTCCCTCTTATTCTTTCTCTCCCTCTCTTTACGCTTCTCCTCTCAAACTACTGAGCATAAACCTTAAGTATAGATAAGTTCATCTCCTTATTCAACATGGAGGTCCTACACTCTTTGACCATACTATCAGCAATAACAGACACAAACTTACTCATTCTAGACCTATTGTCAGCCACCACAGTAGGAGCATACCTCACCAACTGAGTAAACTTAAGCGAGTACTCCTTCACACTCATGCTACCTTGCTTTAAATTAATGAACCCTTAAACCTTAGCTTCCCTCAATTTCTATGGAAAGAACCTATATAAAAAAGTCATGGCAAACTTTTCCCACTTAATAGGCCCTAGCTCCATACCTCGGTCCTTCTTCCACTGCTTAAATCGAGTATGAGATGCATCCTGTAATTGATATATACAACCAACTCTGCACTCTCACTTAAAGTGACACACATAATATTTGTCACTTTTTAAACTATATCAGGAAAATTCTACGAATCCTCTTTAGACTTGGATCCCAAAAACAAAGGGGGATTTATCCTAGTGAAATCTCGAATCTTGACTGCAATTGTATTCCATTGGATAGGCTGGGGCAGCAACTTGATGGTTGTTCTGAGTAGCTACTGAATGGCTAGGGTCATAAAGGAGGTCTTGAAATCAATGTGAGAGACATATTCATTCAAGGGATCTTCCTGAATAGAAAGTGGCATGGGATAATCCCCATTCCTTCTTTCATTGTTTCTTCTAGGAGACATTATCTATAAACGGAAAAAGAATGAGTTAGAAATAGAATTTAAATAAAGAAGCAAGCTCTTTCATACGACATGAACCCTGAAAGAAGGAAAACTTTCCTAAAATATTTCATATCCTCTTATCTATAAGAGTGGCGCACTTTACACCCATATAAAAGACTCAACTCAACGTGGCTTTCAGACTCCCTAAGACACTCTGAAACCGTAGGCTCTGATACCAAGTTTTGTCATAACCCGAGGATACCCCCTAGTCACGACAACGGTGCTTATGGTCACTGGTGACCACAACCTAACCCATGCACTAGTACATGTTGTGAGCATTGACCAAAATTGTAATAAAATAACATATGCAAAAGATACTGGTATAAGATAATGTAAATCTGAAATACTGAAACACGTTACTAAAATGTTTAAAATAACTCATAAAATTAAAAGTAAACTAACTAACTATCTGATCATCTGAAGGCCTCTAACTAACTGAAGAGTTGATGGTACAGGCCCCCAACTAACTCTGCCTGACTAATTATAATAAAACATTGAAGTAACTGAATAAAATATAATGTCCTTGGTGGATGAGGACTCACCACTACGGCTGCTGAGAAATGATGGGTTTCTAACTATGATCAGGAAACTAAGCCTCCGAACCTTTTATATAAGACATCATAGTGCAAAGAAGAGTATGCGGTTAGTACTTTGAATGTACTGGTATATGAGATGAGGATTAGCTAAAATGCATAAGAATAACTAAACATAAATACATGATCATATAAGATTTGTGAATGCAAGACCAAGTGTGAATATGTTTCTATAATAATCTGTAAATAGAATAACTAAAATATGTATAGATGAATAACTGAGGTTTTGTACACTTGGTCAAGAAAACCTAAACTAAAATACACTAAATATTGTACTAAGACTGTGAGAGGTGTCATCTAACCGATATGTACCCTAATTTGAACTAATTGGGGTCCAACTTGTAACCCCAAGTAGAAGAGCGTCAGTATCATTCCATGGATACTAACACTGGCTATGTAGATCCCCTAATCTAATATCCCAGAGGACTAGAGAGTCAGTCCTAAACTAGTGGGTGACCCTTAAGAGAGTGTCAGTCCTAAACTGGCGAGTGACATCTCATAATCCTACGTTGGTTACATAGTTTAGGAACTTAGAGACTGCTACAAGGGAACTATTCCTAACTGGCAGGTGAGCCCCCATCCCTAGGTTCTTCAATGCTAAATCCTACTTCTAACTAAACTGACACTAGTAATGAACTGAGTTGAATTAGATACAACTAAACATATAACTGACATTGCTTATCATGGTCTGAACATAACAACTGACTGAATGATAATACTCATGTTTCAATTGAAATCATTTCAAAGACACTAAAATCATGTAAAACAACTAGGTATCGAGTGTTCATAACCCAGCAGCACTAAATGATTATAAAATACAATATCAAACTTGAAATGTTAAAGAATGAAATCATAGTTCAAATAACCCAAACATGGGCATTTCATCAAATATGAAATAATCATAAACTGTCACATTGGAATGCCTTAAACATGAGGAAAACAACATGATTATATGGCTAAATTCATAACATGAGGGTAAATCCTAAAATCAATTATACATGACATAAAAAATACATACTTAAAGTATCATATGACTCATTCTACTCGAAAACACTTGTAACCATAACTTGAAATTGAATTAACAGGAGATTTGTGGCTTTATTTCATTAAGAACAAGTATAAAATCATAAATTAAACCAAAAGAGGGTTTTGGGCTCCATGGGTGGAAGGAATCCATGGATGAACATTCACATACCTTGCTAGATGAATTCTTAAAGATTCCTTGAGACTTTCTTGAACCTAAAGCTTGAATTCTTTGATTTCTTGTGAAAGAGTTAGGGTTTATTCTTGGGATGAAAGATGGTTTTCTTGAGAGGATTTATGCGTAAAAGGGCTAATAATGCCCCTTGGGTACCCCAATTTCAATCTATGGATGAATTGGGTAAAGGAAATTGACCTAAATACCCTTAAAAAGTTAAGAAACAAAGCTGGGTGGGATAGGTAGGGGGCAACACAGGCCTTGGAGTAGTGGACTACCCCAAACGTCACCCACCTTTAGAGCGGGGGACTAACCCAGGCGGCGCCCGCCTTAGCCCGGTGGTCTAAAGGGGGCGGTGCCTGCCTATCCCGGTGGTGCTTCTATTTTAGTTTTCCAAACACACCCCTATGCTTGTCTAAAAGTTTTAAAACTCACCTGAGACACACTTTGAACAACCTCGATCATAAATCAACTCCAAATTTGACATCTCGAGGTCGGGAAGACCAAAATAAAAATCATCAAATTCTAGGGGTCTTGAAAATGACTAAGTCCTCAACACTTTGTGAAAATTTCAAGTCTTGGACCCCTTTGAACATGCAACTGGGAGCTGAACAGGGCTAGGATATTATGGGGTATTACACAGGTTTGGGCTAATCACAATAGCCTTAATCTTTGTTGGGTTTACGATATCGCATCCTTAGACACCATATGCCCAAGGTAATCTGTCAAAGTTTGAAGCACAATCCTGAAATATTACATATGATCCTCTCTACTCCTCGAATACACAAGGATGTTATCAATGAATATAGTCAAAAAAATACAAATAAGGATCAAGCACACGATTCATCAAATCCACCTATCTTTAAAATAGCCTTAGCCTAAATCTTCAACTAATGGTAATCGAAACTCAAGTCAATCTTTGAGAACACCGCAACTCCTTAAAGTAGTTCAAACAAATCATTAATGTGAGGCATAAGATAACAGTTCTTCATCTTCACCTAATTAAGCTACCTTTAATCAATACACATATGCATACAACCATCCTTCTTCTTTAAAAACAACATTGGATCTCCCTAAAGAGACATACTAGATCTAATAAAACTCTTACCAAGAATATCCTAACTATGAGAATTCAGCTCCTTAAGCTCGGCAAGAGTCGTAAGGTAAGGTGGCATAGAAATTAAAATATCCTAGGTGTTGATCCCTAAAAATTTCTTAAATTTTATCCTCACTAACTTGACTATGACTCCTCCTTACAAGTCATAAGGAGTCTTGATGGGTCTTAGGGACCCAATCATAGCCTAAACAGTGTGTGTGTTGCTAAGTTCTATTCAGAGTACGAGTGGCTCACTATGAGTTATATGGACTCATTACACGTCGTAGTGTGCTAATTTTAGGATATCTAGTGATTACCCTAATTGGTTTTTGTGTTGACTATGACTGGATCTCATGAGTCGTAGGGTCCCATTATGAGTCATCATATACGAGTCGTAAGGCGAATAGTGTGAGTGCCTGGTGACACTACTTTGACAATGACTCATGTCTAGGAGTTGTAATAAGTTGTGATGAGTCTTTTGCAGACTCGTAACGATAAATGGTTTATTTTTCTAGTTTTTTAAATAGGGGTATTTTAAATATTTTCCTCTTATTCCCATAATAACCCATGACCTATAAACATACTTCAAGCCATATTTTTATTGATAACCCACTCCAAACATTCTTTCTTCTCTCTCAAATCTCTAAAGTATCCATACTTAGGGTTTCCAAGGAGTAGGTCATCCAAGGTCTTAAGGGTCAAATTTCTTTCATAAAACTTGGTATTTTCAAGCATGTTACTCTTTCCCTATACTTGTATTTTCTTAATGGAATGATTTGGATAATTTTTTCTTGGCTTTGATGTTGGGTTTTGAATATAGGTTTAGGGTTTTGAATATAAATTGGTTAAATGATTTTTCTATGATATTTATGAAATTATTTTGCTTAAATTAATGGTTGGTACATGCATTGGGGTGCATGTAATGGTTGATAAAATAGGGGTACAATAGAAACCCCAAATTGGTAAATTATGGCAATATGGGTACAAAGGAATCCCTAAATAATTGGTTTGACGTGGAAATTGGTAATAATCTTAACCCACTTACATAATTAATTTTGGTTCATATATTATCACTTGGTTTGGCTTATTTCTTGAAGTTAATTTATAGAATAATTAATTTATTGTATAATTGGATAATAATAAGGATTGTGAAAACCTTGTGGGGTACATCAGAATCCCCCAAGTAAAATTTAATAATGGAGTCTGTGGGGTATATGATAATCCCTTAAGTGTTGGATTAATGACATTGCTTGCGAGCTATATTCAGTATGATGATACCACTTAATAATGCCTTAATAATTAACCCTAGAATTGGTGGTTAGGTTATGTGTTAATTAGGTAATAATGGGGGTTGTGTTATCTAGCCGTGAAGGGGTGAGTCCAAAAGATAGATACTAAAAACTCATATTTGCCAACATAAGGGTTGGTCTTGATGACCATGTGTTTTTGGGGCACAAAGGAATCCCCCAAGTGTATATGCATATATATGTATTATCGTGGGTGAAGGGTACAAGGAAATCCCTTGTAATCTATTATATCTTTAGTTCGTGTAGCTAACATGCATCGGGGCCCATCCACGGGGTAACACTAGACCCATATAACTCATGGGTGGATATATAATGGTAAAGATACATAACCCAGGTTCAGGTTTTAAAGTTCATGTTAAGCCTAGTTCCCTTTCCTAACATCTTATATTCATATATATGCTCTGATATGCATGGATATGAACATGAACATTATTTGATTTATCTTTGAATTGGTGAAATTATTTATATTTATCCTTGAATTACATACTAGCGCTCACCTTGCTAACCATATTTAGATGATGTATCCCTATGTGATACAAAAATGGCCATACTTTTATTTCACCTACACAGTGACTAGGATTTGGGATTATCTAGTAAATCATGTTGAAGTGGTGAGCTTCCATACCTTGGAAGACCCCATTTCATGCTTTGGTTTACTTTATATGTTGACTATTTCTCTGGATTTATTTTTTTAGCTATAGTTAGGGGCATGTCCCGACACTCTATTGGTATTCAATTTTGGTAAAGGCTTTTTTGGATTACTGTGGACTTGGGTGACATTTGTTAGTTGTTTTGGTTGGTAACCAGTTATTGGTTATAGAAATGCCTTTTATTCTTTAAACTTACCTTGTGCTATCTTGTTATATGTTAAAAATTTAGCCATTGTTGGGTTGTGTATAGTATTTATTAAGGTTCAGAGGGTGGTCTCCAGTCCATGGTGGATTGGATATAATCATCATGGCTAGGCCTTAGTTTAGATCATGACAAAGTTAGTATCAGAGCCTAGGTTTAGTATCACTGAGTGTCCATAATGTGTCAAGTTGAGTCTCTTTTATGGGTGTGTAGTGCTCCATAGTTATAAGGGAGAGGATATGAGGCATTTAGGATTATTTCCCTTTATTTTTTTTCTATTTTTGAGCTATAGAGTCTAAGGTTTGGAATCTCTTCTAATTCCTATTTGTTCGCCTTTCAAATCATGCATCCCAGAAGATCTGAAGCACATGGAAACTCTTTTGTCCCACTTGGGGACAATATTGATAAGACTTTCCTTGCTTATAGTGTACAGACCTTATCTAGAGGTCCAATTCCTGATTGCCCTCCTAGAGTTCCCCCAGTTCCCACTAGTACCCCTAGAACTCCTCAGGCTGATTTGTCAACTGTTGAGTTTTATCAGTCGATTCACATAGTGGCTCAATTAGTAGCTTCTCAGTTTGAGCGTGATGCTTCTATTACTCCACCTTTTGAGGCCACAAGGTTTGGCCAATTTATAAGGTTGCACCCTCTGACTTTTACTGGTACTAAGGTTGAGAAGGATCCTTAAAGTTTTATTGATGAGATAGAGTAGATTCTTTGGGTTATACATACTTCGAATGTTAAGAGTGTAAAATTCGCTATATACGAACTAAAAGATATAGCATACCAATGGTACAAAGAGTGAGAGAGGCTTAGGGTGATGATGTTGAGTCAGTCCTATAGGTTTATTTCTCTAGTGCTTTTCTGGACCACTTCTTTTCTCAAGTATTGAGGGAGGCAAAAGTGGAGAAGTTTATAAATACGAAGCAAGAAAAAATGAAGATCCAGGATAATGCCTTGAAATTAGTTGTCTCGATATGCTGTCGAGTTAGTGACTAACATGAGGGCCAGAATAAGAGAGTTCTATTTTAGGTTATCTCAAGATATAATTCTTGAGAGTAAGGCTACCTTGTTAAACAAGTACATAGAAATCTATCGACTTATAGTTTATATGCAATAGGTTAAGAAAGATAATAAGAAGCAAGTTGAGATTAGGGAAAGGCAGAGTAAGAAATTTTAGTATTTAGAATTGGGTGGAGGCAACCATCAGAGTGGTAGAGATGGTGGGAAGTGGTCTAAGAAAAAGTAGGCAATTCTAGATCCTATTCAATGGCTAATACTCCTCATCTAAAGTTGTACAATGACCGATATTGTTAGGGTGGCGACGGTTCTAGGGCACAGGGTGCCCAATCTCAGGCTAATGGGGCCCAGTCAGCTCCACCATATTCTCTCTATAGATTTTATGGTCAATTTTATCATGATTTTGTGATGAGGGGAGGACAGGAGTTTTAACTGTGATCAACCAGGACATATACTGAAAAACTATCCCATTTGTAAAGTTGTTTTTGGGTAAACAAGTTTCATGTTGCCTCTTCATCATCTCCTTCACCAAAGGATGCCTTTGCTCTGGCATTACTCAGAACTGTCTCTATTCTCTCAATAGCTGTCAAGAGTCCGGAGCATCTCCAAATGTAGCTACTAGTATATTGAAACTTTTTTCTTATAATGTGTACTATTTACTTGATTTAAGGTCCAGTCTTTCGTATGTGACCCCATTTATGGTTGTGCATTTTGGTTTTGGTATTAAGTGTATTTCGAACCCTTTCTCTATTTCTACCCTGGTGGGTGACTCTGTGGTTTCTTGAAGAGTCTATTTGGGTTGTGTGGTGTCTATAGGTTGTAGAGAAACTCTTTTAGATTTGATAGATTTATACATGGTTGATATTGATATCACACTAGGGATGGATTGGTTACACTTGTGCTATGTCTCCTTAGACTATCAGACCCATACAGTCATTTTTAGATTCCCAAATGAGCCAGTTATTGAATGGGAGAGGAGTTCTCGAATGACAAATGAGAGGTTCATATAATATCTTAGAGCCAGGAAATAAATTTTCAAGGGTTGTTATGAATTTTTTGAGGTCTTCCCTGATGATCTTCCTAGTGTCCCTCCTAATAGAAAAATTGACTTTAGGCTTGATTTTGTTCTGAACACTCATCCTATCTCTATCCCTACTTATAAAATGGCTTCAGCTAAGTTGAAGGAGCTTAAAGAGCAGCTGAAGGACCTTCTAGACAAGGATTTTATCTATTATAGTGTGTCTCTTTGGGGTGCACCTATTTTGTTCATACGTAAGAAGGATGGTTCCCTTTGAATGTGTATTGATTATCTATAATTAAATAAGGTAATGATAAAGAACAAGTATCCTCTTCCTACGATCGATGATTTGTTTGATCAGCTTCAGGGTACTAAGTTTTTCTCTAAGATCGATCTTCGGTTTGGGTATTATAAGTAAAAGATTAGGGAGGTGGATATCCCTAAGACTGCCTTCTGCACCTATTATGGTCAATTTGAGTTCTTGGTCGTGTCTTTTAGGTTGAACAATGCCCCGACAGTATTTATGGATGGTGAATCAAGTCTTCTACCAATTTTTTGATTTGTTCATCATTACGCTCATAAATGATATTATAGTGTACTCTAAGAATTGGTGGATTATGCTAATTACCTATGCATTGTATTGTAGACCTTGAAAGATCAGCTATTGTATGCTAAATTTTCAAAATATGAATTCTGGTTGAACGTTGTTACCTTTCTAGGGCATGTTGTGTCTAGTTAGGGGATCATCCTAGATTCACAGAAGATTGTAGTGGTTAAGAAGTAGCCTAGACCTATAACTCCAATTGATATTCACAGATTCTTGGGTTTATTTGGTTGTTATAGAAGGTTTGTCAAAAGCTTCTTGTCGATTGTGGCCCCTTTTGACTAAATTAACTCAGAAGAAGGTAAAGTTCTTATGGTCTGAAGCTTGTGAGGGTAGTTTCGAGAAGTTAAAGGATAAGTTGACTTTAGATTTGATTTTAACCTTTCCTGAGGGTATTGATGGTTTTGTGGTCTATTGTGATGCATCTTGGATGAGGCTTGGTTGTGTGTTAATTCAGCATGAAAAGGTGGTGGTGTATGCTTCTAGGCAGTTGAAGGTTCATGAGAAGAACTATCTGACTCATGATTTGGAGTTATAGGCTATGGTGTTTACATTGAATATTTGGAGACATTATTTGTAGGGGATCTATGTTGATATTTATTCTGATCTGAAGAGCCTGAAACATGTGTCCACTCAGAAGGATCTAAATCTTAAGCAAAGGAATTGGCTTGAATTACTATCGGACTATGACATAAGTCCCCACTATCACTAAAGTAAATCTAACATGGTTTATAATACTCTTAGTAGGTTATCTATGGATATCTTATCCCATGTGGAAGAGGAGAAGCATGGACTGGTAAAGATATTCACTGTTTAGCAAATCTAGTAGTTCATCTCCTAGATTTTGAGGATGGTGGTGTATTTGTATAAGAGGTAGTGAAGTCATCCCTGGGTATTGAGGTATATGAAAAGCAAGTGTTGGATCCTATCTTCATGCAAATAACTAATGATATGGGTAGGAAAAAAGTGATGGCTTTTGAGATTGGCGGTGATGGTATCCTGAGGTACCAAGGGATGTTGTGTGTTCTTGATATTAATAGGTTGTGAGGTAGGATTTTGGCCGAGGCTCACAATTTGCGATATACAATTCATCCTAGATCTACCAAGATGTATAATGGTCACAAAAAGACTTATTAGTCAAATAATATAAAGCGGGATGTGGCCAATTTTGTAGCTAAGTGCTTGGTGTGTCAACAAGTGAAGGTTGAGCACTTAAGGGCCAGTGGATTGTTTCCAAAAATTGAGTTACCTGTGTGGAAGTGGGAAACAATTAGTATGGATTTTTTACTAATCTTCTACAGTCTCAAAAATATCTTGATTCTATTTGGGTCATCGTGGATAGGATGACCAAGTATGCTCACTTTTTGCCTATGAGTACAAATTATTCTGGAGATGATTATTCCAAGTTGTTCCGTGAGGAGATCTTTAGATTGTATGGTGCTCTGGTGTCTATCATTTTAGATAAAGGTCCGTAATTCTTATCTCAATTTTGGAAATCGTTGTAGAGAGGCTAGGAGACTAAGCTGAGACTTAGTATCGCTTTCCACCAGTAAATGGATGGGTAAGAAGAGAGGATGATTTACACCTTGGAGGACATGCTTTGAGCTTGTGTGATTGAATTTGGTGGTATTTGGGTTGACCATTTGCTTCTCATTAAGTTCCCTTAAAACAACAGTTACTACTCTGGCATTGGTATGGCTTCGTTTGAGGTGTTGTATCGTTGAAGGAGTAGATCTCCTATTTGGTGATTCAAAGTTGGCAAAGCTGAGATGTTTGGCCCAGATTTGGTTCACTAAATTATGGAAAAGGTGATGGTGATTCAGGATAGGCTTAAGACTGCTCAAAGTCGCTAATAGTCCTATGCAAATGTAAGACAAAGGGAGTTGGAGTATAACATTAGTGACCGAGTGTGCTTAAAGGTGTCTCTCATGAAGCGAGTGATGCGATTTAGAAAAAAAAAAAACTTAGTCCCCTTTATGTTGTCCCGTATTTAGTTTAGAGGAGGATTGGTAATATTTTATATGAATTGGAGTTGCCTTCTAGTTTGAGCTCCATTGATCCGGTCTTCAATGTCTTAATGTTGAGGAAGTGTGTGGGTGATTCTTGGTTGGTTTTTCCTTTGGAAGGTGTGGGTATTTTGGATTTCTTATCTTATGTGGTGGTTCTAGTGAAGATCTTGGATTGGCAAGTTCGTCAGTTGTGGATGAAGGATGTGGCTTTGGTAAAGGTTTTTTGGAGGAACCAAAAGTTCAATGAAGCTACTTGGGAAGCTGAAGAGGACATGAATTCCAAGTATCCATTCATATTCCCTATTCCAAAAAATCATGCTTAATGTATATGTGATCTTAGCATTTTTGTTTTCTGACTTTGTTAAAGGAAATTGTGAATTCCATGATGTCGTTGTTTTCTATCTCTGTTAAAGGTAATTGTGGTTGTGTTTGGAGTCAAATCATGCTAATAAATTCCTTAACCCATCATTCTAGGATGAATGATCCTAAGGAGGGAGAATGAAACATCCCAGGAGTTGATCCCTAAGAATTTCTAAAATTTTATCCTTACTGCCCTTACTGCAACACCTCCTTACGAGTCATAAGGAGTCTTGACGAGTCCTAAGGACCCAATCATAGCCTAAACATCATATGTGTGGCTAAGTTCTATTTTGAGTACGAGTGGATCACTACGAGTCGTAAGGACTCGTTACGAGTTTTAGTGTGAAAATCATAGGATGTCTAGTGACTACCCCAATTAGTTTTTGTGTTGACTATGATTGGACCTCACGAGTCGAAGGGTCCTATTTCGAGCCATGGCAGACGAGTCGTAAGGCCAATAGTGTGGGTCCCTAGTGATATTTTGAGAAAGACTCGTGGATACGAGTCGTAATGAGGCATGATGAGTTGTTATGAGACCCATAACGATTGACGGTTTATTTTTCCAATTTTTAAAATAGGGTTATTTAAGACATTTCCCTCTTATCCTTATAATAACCGATGACCTATAAACATACTTGGGGCCCTATTTTCATCGATAACCCACTCCAAACATTTACGCCTTATTTTCATCGATAGCCCACTCCAAACATTCTTTCTTCTCTCTCAAGTCTCTCAAATATCCATAATTAGGGTTTCCAAGAAGTAGGTCACCTAAGAGCTCAAGGGTTAAATTTTCTCTGTGAAACTTGGTATTTTTAGGCATGTTACTCTTCCCCTGTGCTTGTATTTTCTTAATGGCATAATTTGGATAATGTTTACATATCTTTGATGCTGGGTTTTGAACTATGGGTTGAGGGTTTTGAAAATAAATTGTTTAAATTCTTTTTCAATGATATTTATGAAATTGTTTTACTTAAATTGATGGCTAATGCATACATTGGGATGCATGGGAATGGCAGATGGAATAGGGGTATAATGGAATCCCAAATCGGTAATTGTGGCAATAGGGGTACAAAGAATCCCCAAATAATTGGTTTGGTATGGAAATTGGTAATAACCTCAACCCACTTGCATAATTGATTTTGGTTCATGCATTATCACTTGGTTTGGATTATTTCTTGAATTACTGCATTGCATAATTGGCTAATAAGATAATAATAAGGATTATGAAAACCTTGTACGGTACATCAGAATCCCCCAAGTAAATTTTAATAATGGAGTTTGTAGGGTACATGAGAATTCCCTAAGTGTTTGCTCAAAGACATTTATTGCAAGTTATAGTCGGTATGACGATACCAATTAACAATGCCTTAATAATTGACTCTTGGAATTGGTGGTTGGGTTATGTGTTAAATGTTTTAATTGGGCAATAATAGGGGTTGTGTTAGCTAGTTGTGAAGGTGTGAGTCCAAAGGACTGATACTGGAAACTCATGTTTGCCAACATAAAGGTTGGTATTGATGACCATGTGCTTATGGGGTACAAGGGAATTTTTCCAAGTGTATATACATACATATGTATCATAGAGGGCGAAGGGTACAAGGGAATCCCCAACCATCTATGATATCTCTAGTTCTTGCAGCTAACACGCACTAGGCACCATCTAAGGGGTAACACTAGACCCATATAGCTCGTGGGTGGATTCATGATGATAAAGCTACACGGCCCAGGTTAAGATTTGAAAGTTCATGCTAAGCCCAGTTCCCTCTCCCAGCATCTTATATACATATATATACTTCGATATACATGGATGTGAACATATACATTGGTTTGATTCGGCTTTGAATTGATGGCATTATTAAATCATTATCCATGAGTTACATGCTAGCATTCACCCCGTGAAATATCTTCAGACATTGTATCCCTACACAATGCAGGAGCTGGCCATACTTCTACTTCACCTACATAGTGACTATGATTCGGCATCAGCTAGCGAGTCAGATTGAAATGGTGAGCTTCCATACTTCAGAATACCCCATTTCATGCTTTGGTTTACTTTAGGTTTTAACTATTTCCAATCTGCAGAAAACCTTTGAAAAGGAAATTTGTTCTGACTTCCCTAATGCATTTTGGGAAAGGAAGAAACACTTGGTTGAACTTCCTTACATCCCCGGATTTGACGAAAAAAATATTCCTACTAAGGCCAGACCTATCCAAATGAACCATGAGATGATGGAAATCTGTAAGAAAGAAATAGATCATCTCCTGAAAAATGGCATCATCAGACGCTCTAACTCCCCCTGGAGTTGCTCTGCCTTTTATGTTAATAACAGTGCAGAGAAAGAACGCGGAACCCCTAGGCTTGTGATAAATTACAAGCCCTTAAACGCCGTTTTAAAATGGATTCGACATCCGATTCCTAATAAAAGGGATCTTCTCAAGCGAACCTTCAAGGCCAACCTTTACAGTAAATTTGATATGAAGTCAGGATTCTGGCAGATTCAAATAGCTGAAAAGGATAAATATAAAACAGCATTCAATGTCCCGTTTGGACATTATGAATGGAATGTTTTGCCTTTCGGCTTTAAAAACGCTCCTTCAGAGTTTCAAAATATTATGAACAACATCTTCAATCCCTATACTTATATGTCAATAGTTTATATTGACGATGTGCTTATTTTCTCCGAGAACATTGATTCTCATTTCAAACATTTAAATACTTTCTTTAAGATTGTCAAACTTAATGGTTTGGTGGTGAGTGCCACAAAAATGAAACTCTTCCAAACATCTGTTCGGTTTTTAGGACATGATCTGTACCAAGGTAGCCATAAACCTATTTGCCGAGCCATTGAGTTCTCCTCTAAATTCCCTAATGAAATCACTGATAAAACGCAGCTCCAAAGATTTTTAGGAAGTCTTAATTATGTTGCAGATTTTATCCCTAATATTAGACAGGTCTGTGAACCCCTTTACAAACGGCTCAAGAAAACCCCTGTTCCATGGAGTCTTGACCAAACCAACGCAGTTATCCAAATCAAGAATTTGGTCCAGAACCTTCCGTGTCTAGGCATTCCCAACCCGGACGCCTTTATGATTGTCAAAACTGATGCTTCCGACATTGGGTATGGGGGAATACTGAAACAAAAGCTCTTGAAGAATTCTCCTGAGCAATTAGTCAGATTTACTTTCGGAATATAGAATTCTGCACAAAAAAACTATAGCATAGTTAAGAAAGAAATCTTATCTATAGTGCTATGTATCACGAAGTTTCAAGATGACCTTGTTAATAAAGAATTTTTACTTAGAGTAGATTGTAAATCTGCCAAAGAAATTTTACAAAAGGATGTCAAAAATCTTGTTTCAAAACAAATATTCGCTAGATGGCAAGCTCTCCTATCTAGCTTTGATTTTCAAATCGAATTTATTAAAGGAGAAAATAATTCCCTCCCCGATTTTCTAACAAGAGAATTCTTACAGGGCCATAATGAGACCCACGACACTGGAAAAAATCTCAGCCACAAAACCGGATCAAACTAGAATGGCTAGACCATTCGATTCACCGCCAGCAGCCTCAGCTCCGTTAAGACCCTCAGTCCCTCAGAGGCCTGAACTACAGAACAAATATGCAGCCCTTGTCGAAGTGCCAAAGCTTCCTCCCCCAATGCCATCCAAATTGGTAGATCTTAAAACCAATAAACCCTTTGATAAAGGGTCATCCTCAGGCTCATCAGTACAATCCAAACAAAGCTATACCATGAAGCCTCCTGAATCCTTTGCGCAGGCTGTCGATCCTGCAATTACTAAAGCACCACCTACATCTCCCGCTAAAGAGGAATTTAAATTTGTTACCACCCAGATGATACCAATTATAGCCCTGGACAAAGCTTACGAGGGCTACCCTCTAGAACAACTTATCAAACCGGTCTACAATGACAAAAATTTTGTGGATACTGAAAGTCCACTCAAAACACGCAGATTTTATGAAGCAATTTTAGTCGACACAGATTCTATCGAAGTCGAACATTCTATGGATGAACGAAATCCCGAATTCATTGCCTATTCGAGATTTACCATCAAGCGGGTACTCACCTCGTTTAACTGGTTTGCGGATCATCTACACACTCCCATTGCCTTATCGATGCCTCATAGGCCTCAGACATACAATTGGTATGACTACAAGTCTGCCTGGTTCAACTTCCTCTATGTTCGACCAGGACATACCTGGTTTGTTAAATATTGTCCCGCTATGTTAAATGCCATTATACCTAGATGGTTTTATGAGTGGTGGGGATGCTTCGGAGGAATTAAAGAAATTCTTCCCCAACAGTTCCTAAGCCGCCTAGCAGAGTTTTGTGCAAATGAAGGATGTCTAACCCTTCCAGAACACATTCAAATGTGTAAATTTTTTATTAAGAAACGTGTATCTTATATTATCTCCTGGAATTTTACCAAAGGAGAACAAGACCGTATTACCTATTTGTCCAAAGAGATAAAAGTTAAAGGTTGGACTCCTAAACCAGCAGCCCCTAAAACTCCTGACAAAGGAAAAACACCAGCATCTTCAGCAGGCGCTCCGAAGAATAAACAGGCGCTTAAGGAAAGATTGAAGAAGGCTTTGAACGATCTCGAAAGCCAAGAAGTCAATGATGAAGTCCTACAGCTTCTAGAAGAAGCCTCTTCCACCAGCAGCGGTGACAACAACGGAGATATGTTAGTCCCCAAAGGAATTGCTAGGGCCTACATGGACCCCTACTAAGAACAAAGAAAGGACCCTCTCAAAAATAGAGGTTCAAAGAACTGGAATTATTTTTGAAAGGGCATTCTACTGTTCCTAGTGGGAATCTACTGGACCCACTTATAAGCACTCAGCTTTATTAAAGCTAAAGAATCAGTCAGCTTTATTAAAAGAAGACAGCCTATCACATCTGCTTTCTTAAAAGGAATCTCATGCTTTTCCAAAAGAGAAAAGACAGAAGACACTCAGCTTTTCAAAAGCTATCAGCAAAGAGGAATCTACTTTTAGAGATTTACATCTAAACCTTACACCTGTATGCACGAGATGTATCACTTACAATTTCTCTGTCTATTTAAGACAACTTGTAAACTAGAGAAAGGCATCAGAAATTTCACAATGAAGATGGATGGTACTATTGAAAAATACAAGGCAAGACTTGTAGTAAAAGGCTTCAAACGGAAGAAAGGCCTTGATTACTTTGATACATACTCGCCAGTAACAAGGATAAACTCGATTCGAATGTTAATTGCCTTGGCGGCGGTATATGATCTTCAACTCCATCAAATGGATGTGAAGACCGCATTCTTAAATAGAGATTTGGAGGAAGAAATATACATGGAACAATCTGAGGGTTTTATGGTTCCAGAAAAAGAAAATAAGGTGTGTAAACTTGTTAAGTCACTTTATGGACTCAAACAAGCACCTAAGCAATGGCATGCAAAGTTTGACCAAACCATATTGGCAAATGGATTTAAGATAAATGAATGTGACAAATGTGTATATATTAAAGACACACCAAATCATCAAGTCATTATTTGTTTATATGTGGATGATATGAAGACCATCAGCAAAGATATTTGTGACATAAATGCAACCAAACGAATGCTCGAGAGCAAGTTTGATATGAAAGACCTTGAAGTTGCAGATATGATCTTAGGTATACGAATCCATCGAACTCCACAAGGGTTAGCATTGTCAAAGTCTCATTATATCTAAAAACTATTTGACAAGTTCAAGGATATGGAATTCGGTATTGCCAAGACTCCATTGGATGTGAACTTTGCACTTCAAAAGAATGAAGGTGAAAGTGACTCATAATTGGAGTACACAAGTGTATTGGGAAGTTTAATGTATATAATGAACTATACACAACCAGACATAGCATGTACAATTAGTAAATTGAGTCGGTACACGAGTAATCCCAACAAAACTCAGTAGATGGCAATGAAAAGAGTTTTGGGGTATCTTAAATATACTCAAAACTATGCTTTGCATTATAATAAATAGCCTACGGTACTTGAAGGATATAATGATGCAAATTGGATCATCGGATCGAACGAAATAAAATCCATAAGTGGATATGTATTTACTATCGGTGGAGGAGAAGTTTTTTGGAAATCATCCAAACAAACTTGTATCGCTCGCTCTACAATGAAATCTGAATTTATCGCATTAGATAAAGCCGGTGAAGAAGCAGAATAGCTCTAGAATTTCTTTGAAGACATTCCGTATTGGCCCAAGCCACAGGCACCAGTGTGTATACACTGTGATAGCCAAGCGGCAATAGGTAGGGAAGAGAGCATGATGTATAATGGTAAATCTTATCACATACAACAGAGACATAATACCGTTAGGGAACTTCTCTCTAATGGAATTATCACTATTGACTATGTAAAGTCAAAGGATAATGTGTCGGATCAACTTACAAAAGGCCTATCTAGAGAAGGAGTGGAAAGAACATCCAAGGGAATGGGTTTAAGGCCTAGGACGATTCAGCATGGCGGTAACTCTACCTAGCAGATTGAAGATCCCAAGAGCTAGGTTCAAGGAGATCAAACAAAGTTGTGTCTGACAGGTTCAACATTGTCAATTACCCAACTCATTCTCATGATGTAGACAATGTATAGTAAACTAGGGTAAGACTTAAGTTGAAAAGTGTTTTAATGATTATCTAAATTTGACAGATTTTACCAAATAGTTTAATCTATAGGATTGAACGTTTAGAAATCACCTATGCGAGGGTGAAGTGGAAGCCGCTTTAAAGAGATGTTAGTAAAAGTCTATTATTTAAGCTCATGGCTGAAAATAACAAAACCATGAGAACCATAAATGTTAAAAACGCTGGTTGTGTGACATGTATTGTCTAGGTGTATATTAAAGCTCGACGGTTCAAAGATATCAAATCTACTGATTGACTGAGTGTATCCGATGCATGTACACTACGGAAAGTTCAAAGGAAAACTCACTTATCCGGATGCAATCAGTCTTTGCTTGATGATTACATACTTGTTCGTAAAAAATTTATAAAAAATAGCCATTCCCCATTCATTTGGGGGATTGTTGGGTTCATAGTATATAAAAGAAGTGTAAATGGAAAAATTGAGGATAAAATTGTGGAGGGGAAAGAGACACTAAAATAAAAGTGTACTCTCAAATTAGAAAGTTTACTCTTTCCCCCTCATTGGTAGAAGAAGAGAACTTGAAAGTGTTTATAATCAAGAACACTTACTCCATATGGCAAGTGAGGCAAGAAATAATAGATGCCTCACGCTGTCATCGTCATCACTCAGCTCGGCTTCTGCTTCGGCTTTGGCTTCGACTTCGGCTTTGAATTTGGATTTGGATTTGGCAAATGATCGATCGATGAGATCTATCTTTTTGGACAAACTTTATTTGAATTCTTAAGAATGCCAAGGAAAAATGCAGTAAAATTTTTTTTGCAGTTTTGAACCTCCATTTATATATATACATGCAGTAACAGTTGCACTGTTTCAAGTGAACTGATGCATTGTTTTCGAACTAGTGCTTCAGAAATGATACTTTGTTCTGAACTGAGGCTACAGAAGGTTGTAATGGTTCGAAATGATACTTCAGAAGGATGTAATCCTTCAATGAAGTGACACACTGATTCATGAAATGAGAGGAATGTTCAGGAAAATATGCAATCTTTAATGAACAGACATGAACTTGCAGCAAAGGTGTAACCTTTGGAGTGAACCATTGCCGCTTTTCAGAAGAGGCATATTGTGGCTATATAAACCTAGTTTCTTCCACAGGTTTAGTACAAAAAAAATTTAGATTAAAAACTCTCTTCTTGTCTTAAAAAAATATTTTGTGTGATCACTCAAAAAGTTCTGTGAGTTCAACGATATTCCAATCATTTGAGGTACCGCTATTGTTGGTCTGTTAGCTATTTTATCCTGAAAGAAAAAATTCCACTACCTCGAGTACAGTGAGGGAGATTATTTCCTTAAGAAAAATCCGTGAATTCGGACGACTTGGCTATTTTCTGTTTCATCTTAATTTTTGCAAAATAAAATACACCTCTTGAAAAGGTCATTTTGATCTTGTGTTGAGAGTATTTGATATACTTTATTGTGTGTTTGTTTATACTTGAACTCAAGTTGAACTTGGTGTTGTAATATACAGATTCTGTGTACCTGAAGTACAAACTAGATAACACTACTCACTAAAAAATTTTCTATACTATTAAGCATCCATCATGGCTTGTCTCACTCCTCTGATGCACATTCTTCTTAATAGTACTGTTCACATGATTGCATATATTTTAATTGAGCATCTACAACATAATATTCCGATTCCAACCTTTATTAGTCATGGTATGTCTTACTTCATCAATTTCTTGGTTACAGAAATGAGAAATAGGTAAGTAAAAATACAAAGCATAAATTAGGATCAATTATCAAATCAAATCTAGAATGTTCACATCTAGGTTCCCACTAGATTTCTTCATCAACGTAATATCTAGCAATCAACATGTGTTTTCATATTTGAGATTCAGCCTTCCATTCTACCACCTGCGGCCTGTGTCTTTTACAATATTTGTTCCATAAAAAATTGGATCAAATAGTTTTTTTGAGTTCTAAACATCCACCATAACTTAGAAAATATGGATTTTGATACATAAAAAAGATATCTAAATCCCAAACCCCTCTCTTCCTTGGAAAGACAAATCTCATTCCATGATACCCAGTATTTACTCCTTTCCTCCTTACAATTCCAAATAGATCTTTCAAAACTTCTATGAATATCATTAATCACACATTTAGGAGGAGTAATTGTATAAAGAAGATAAATTGATATACTTTGCAAGACATGGTTGATTAATATAGCTTTACCACCAAAAGAAAGTACGATCAGCAAAATGATCTTAAAGAAAGTAAGATCAGCTTTACTTTTCCATACCTGAATCCTATTCTTTACTTTCTTTATAAGATCAGCAAAATGGTGTTTTCTCCTCCTTACATATCCAATGGGACATCCCAAGTACATCAAAGGGAATTTACCCCTAATGAAGCCACTAGTGCTTTCCACTGCCAGAATATTATCTTGTGGAGCTTTGCTAAACATTTAGGAAAACTTTTTTCTCCATTAATGTTTTGTCCATAGTGGGACTCATATTGCCTAAGCACCTCCATGATAAGTTTCAAAGATCTTTTTCAGCAACAACAAAGATTTTAGCATTATTAGATAAGCTAGATGATTTAAATTGTCACTCTATTTAGGCATTCCAAAACTCTTAAATTTATTATTGATAAATAACCTGTTAAGAGCAGTAGACAACTCTTCATCAGTAAGTATAAATAAGGTAGGAGATAATGGATAGTCTTTTTGACCCCTCTAGTGGAACTGGAAAAATCATCAGTTTGTCGATTAATCAAAATTGAGTACCAATTATTGGCCACAATTCTCTAGATCATGTCCAAAATCAGATTATTAAATCCTATTTTCTCCAACACATTAATCAAAAATCTTCAATCAACTCCATCATAGGACTTTGTCATGTCAAGCTTTATAATCATATTTGCAGGTTTTTTAATTTTTCAAATATTGGTAATAATTTCTTGTGCTAAGAGTGTTTTATCCCTTTGATGGGTTGAAAAATATTTAATATTCAAAATAATTTAAGAAAATTATAGAGTCGCCACTTGATTTTTGAAAAAATATCAAGAAAAATAAAAATATTTTAAGGACTTGAAAATAGAAATAAATATTTAAAATCAAAGAAAAAGATAAAAATTCACGTAACGCCTTGAGAAGGATTTTAAGGAACTCAAGAGCATTCGTTAAAAACGGTTGACCAAAAGATAATTTTGACTGATTTGACTAGTTTTGAAAAATGTGGCTAATTTTATAAAATCTTGAATTCATTTGCAAATATGACATTTATCTCATCCAAGTGAAAAAAAATTATTTGCACGGAAGAAAAATTTGCTCAAAAGAAAAGGTTAACCAAGTCCAATGATTTTATCCATATAGGCAACATAGATTATTTTTAATAAAAAAAATATAAACAAATTAAGAAAAATTGAACAATTACAATAAAGGGGTTTCAATTTCTTATAAGGAAAATCTATTTTTTTATGTTGAAGCGAATTCTCTTTAACTTAAATAAACTAAGTTAACACATTAATAAAATAAAATGTCATTTTGATTTCTAAAAAGCTTGATCTTACAGAAAATATAAAGAGACTAATTTTATTAATTCAAGAATTTAGACTACGTGACAAATTACAAAGAAAGAAAAATATAAAATTAAAATAGAAAAGACAATTCAAAAGAAAATTTAATTTGATTCAACCAAACTTAAGAGTTCATTACAAACAAGTAATCAAATATGAATATATAAATACTAAAAATTACATATATACACAAACTAACTTTACCTTATTACAACACATCCCATATTAACAAACTAATTACATAAATCCTAAACTTATTACTAAAATCTCTTATTTTTTTACTTTCTCTCTCATTCCTCTTATACATTCGAAAAAAAAATATATATATCATTACTTTATCTCTCTTTCCCATATTTACTCCCTTTTTTTCTCCCATTAAATAATTTTTTACTTTCTCTCTCTTTCTCATTTACTTTCTCTCTCTTTTCCATTTACTTTCTCTCTCTTTTTCATATTTGCTCCATTTTTTTCTTCCATTAAACAACCGATTGTTCTTCCATTATTGAATACCTTTTTTCACGCCCAAATGCAAGTAATTTGTAAGTATACTTAGAGGTTACCAATTTGTAAGTTATCAAACATTTATTGAACTTATATACTGATTTTTTTTCAATAAGTTTTAGTTTTTTTTTTCAACTTTACCAAATCACAATCTAGGTCGATTTTTTATTGCATTTTTATTTTTTATGAAATTAATTGCTTTTGCAAATCCATTTCAGTGTGATAGTTCGATAATATCATTTTTTCATTTATTAAAATTCAGATTTTTGTTTTTGTTTTAAAGTTGTTGGTTCTTATTCGGATTCTTGTTTGGTTACATGTTGATTTTTATGAAATTACCTTATTTTGCAATCTCATTCTAGTTTGTTAGTTGATTTTTTTCTATTTTTTTTTCATATAATACAAGGCAGATCTTTGAATTTCTTGTTTATAGTTGCGATTGCTTAATCAATATAGTATAAATTTGGTAATGGATTCTCGTCCTAGCTTTAGTTTAGGACTTAATCAGTTAGATGCTCAAAAAAAAATATTGTCGTTGGTTTTGTTCCTGACATATTTGATATTATACGTTTATATTATTTTATTATACATTACTTTATTTTTTAGACTAATGTATAATATTAGTTTTCTGCTTTATATTCCATTATATTATACAATAAGAAGATGTACATAAAAGAGGCAGTTAAAAAATGATTGTATAAGCTTACATTATTCATTAAAGAAGATTTTTTGAAAATGTATAAGCTACCATCATACATGTCTGTCTGTAGTTTAAGTATATTCGATATTACATTTAAGATGTATAAGTATATATGATATTGCATTTTTTAAATGTATAAGTTACCATCATACATGTCAATCAAAACGCATTTGATGTTGAATATGTTCAAAACATGCCCCAGCAAGCATCTGAAAGTTTGTAAGTAAATTATAATTTTTTTTATAATGTATAACTATATTTAAATTAATGTACTTACTGTTACTTCATTTTTATTTATTTTTTAAATCAAGGACTGTGGCGTCTTTGTTACTGCTTATGCAGAAATATGAAGTGAAGGGCAACAAGTGCATTCATGCGTGTTTGATGCTGGAAGTCAACGTGCATGCTATACTTCATTATTGTGGCATTACGAAGTAGAAAAGGCAAATGAAGGGTACATGAGTGATAATGGCGAAATAGTGTGCGAAATTGATGAAAGTGCAATTGTTACTTTAGAGTAGTTGTTTAATAAAAGTCGAAATTTAATCAACTAAATCTTAGTTTTTGTGGTTGATGTTAAACGAATTCAAAGATTACTTTCTGGATATTAATTTACATTTATGGATGTCTTCATCTTATGAGAATATGCTTTTTAGTCACTGAGACACTACTGCAATGTTACTAGCTGATTCATGGTACTTATTAAATTTCTCTTTCACTTATTTTGTTAATGATTAAAACAACATATTATTAATAAATCTGACATTGTATTCTGAACACATAGTATGTTTCCTGTTATGTACCTTTGCTTATAAGTGAATCTTACATTGAACTAAAGTGAATCTTACATTGAACTAAAGACTAATACATTTTAAACGTATGTATTACATAACAGCATACATGTTGTAAAACGTTTATTACTTGCAAAAAAATTACAGAAATTGTTAATACCATGCACATTTATAATGTATGATGCTATATCATACATTGATATGAATGTATAATCAAATATTATACATTCGTAAGTCTACTGGAATGGCACAGTATCACTATACGTTGCTTTGAATGTATAACAATTTATTATACATTCAAATGTTTACTGGAAAGGCACACATTTATTATACATTGATTTGATTGTATAAAAACATATTATACATTCATAAATTTACTGGAATGATACTGCGTATAATTTATTTTTTAAGAAAATTGAATTCAATTAAATTTCGTTATTGTATTTCTAACCTCATACATGTTAAAAACGTATAATGCTATATCATACATTTATTACACATTAACTATTAATGTACAACAGTTTAATACACCGTGCGTTTCAACAATTACTTACTCCTATAGAGAGTAAGTTACATAGTTAATGTGCTTTTATAATAGTGTTCTAACTTCAAGTTATATGGTTACGAACTATGATATAGGAAAAAAACTTAAAATTTTTATACTAATATAAATCATTGATTAAAGAAATTCACATCTATAATCAATAAAAAAATATAAATTACTTGCTCCAACATTAAAAAAAAATTAATAAAAAATATTTATACAATCAAAATCATTCAAAGTATCTGCACATAGAAAACCATATTATATTATTCATGATTCCTTTGGAAAGAAACCGCATGTTTTGCGGGTGTGATCGACTCGTCCGCATTTACAGAAATTACTATTGCATCACTTTTGTATGACGTATAACTAATTTCTGACTCCCAAATTCCAGAATATCGCAACAATATGGGGATATTCATATTGATTTTACTAATATTGAAGAACGTATGTAGAAGAAGATTTTAGTAGTTTTGGAGAACGGATGCAGAAGAAAGTGGTTATTTTTTAGCTTTCCAGATCGTGAATCATAGGGAAAAAAAATTATGTATAACAAAATTTTTAAAATTCAAATATCAGTTACATGTTCTATCAATAAATGACTTAATGTTGGCTAATTATTGTCTTTAATTAAGGAACTGTAAAATAATTAAAGATTCTCTTACCTTAAATATAGGATTAGTTGTTACATCATACATTCGACCAATGTATAATATGTGACCGAATGTATGAGTATGTTTGCAAAAAAAGGGAGAGAGAAAATAAGAAGGGATTTTGTGTAATTATTTTCATTGTCTATGAAATTTATGTTGTTTACACTAAATAAACTAAAGAAGTGAAGTTAAGTTTGGGACCTCAGATTAGGCCCATTGGTATTTGCCCAGCTTGTTTTGCCTATTTTTTTTTTTTTTTGTGGATATCAGCCTTTCAGCTGTGTATATCAACAATATACTGATTGTATACCAGCCCTTTTATGTTTCATTTTTAGTATATTTCAGCATATATCAGCGGCTATCTTCTTCGCATTTCCACATATTTGCTCCAAGAACTGTATTATTTCTCACCGGATCTGTGTATCACTTGTATATTACTGTATACTCAATATATACTGGTGTATACCAGCAATGTTCTCATTCTAATCAGTCCACTCCGGACTTATTTAGACATGAGATGGCAGGGGTTCGACTCCGAAAATGCAGGAAAGAGAGTCCCATGGACTCAGGTGGTTCATGCATTGCAAAGAAGAGATAGAAGATTACTACATGATGCAACAAAGATCCAACATTGTATGAACAAGATAACAGAGAACATATTCAATCAATTGGTTTTGAGTTTTCACACTGTCCAAGAGTTTTCTTGAATAGAATAGAACAACTCTAATAATCAGAGAACTCAAATCAATATTTATACCTAAGCTTACGCCAATTTTTAAAATCATGCGACCCAAAACGCCTCAAACACGTTCAAGAATAGGCAATAAAACCCCCATAACAAAAATTATAGACGAGCCAAAATTTCAAGAACTATAAATTTAAGATGAACTAACAGTTAGGCAGGTAATCTTGGGATAATCCTATTTCTGACAAAATTATATATCCTGTGATTTTACGCAACAACATAAGCAAATAATTTCAAAGTAACAAACTTATAACAAATTTTAGAGGTGATTGTTAGGTGACAGGTTAATTCTCAAGTTTTGAAAACCAATTGGTTTAGAGAAATATCATATATTAGCACACAGGGGAAATGAGGAAGAAGTATGGATATCAAACAAGATAGGAAAATAAATGAAAGAAAAGGAGAAAAGAAAATAGCTCACTGGCTTTACACCTCAACAAGACCTATTTAAATCTCCTGTTCACTTTCTAACGCAAATAACTTAAAAGAAATCTTGAAGACATAATCTTTAAATCAAAGCAAAAATATAGAGAAACCGTCGACTACCCCAGATCACCCTCATCCTCTTTACGGCTGACCATATCAGTCCGTAAACTACTTTGTTTTTCCGCACGTGGAGACCAAGCTTTACACACAACAATGACGAAACTGAAGTTAGTAGGAGCAGATTTTTGTCAAGCAAAGCAGATCGTACGAACAATGTGTGGATAATATAAACGAGCCATGGAAAGAAAAATCAAAAGCTTTGGAATCAAACCACGAGAAATTGGACAAATTAACATCTAACAGAAAACAAATAGCCTTCAGTTTTCACCAATCAGCATCGAAACTACTGATTAATCCCTTTATCACAGCAACTATAAAATTCCAACTTCTGGAATTACAACTCAAGAATCAACTACCCTCGGAAAGACGTGAACACAATTTTTCATTAGTTTTTGGCTTAAATCACAACTCCAAACTTCTAACATAATCAGATTTTAACAATTAAACTCAAACGACGGATAAGACTCAAAATGACCATCGGATTCATCAAATTGTTCGACATATGAAGGCAGGAAACAACGAAAGAAAAAGAAAGAAGAAAAAATAAAATGATGCGGTCACATAACACCAAAGAGAATTCATACCAAACCAAACAAGTTCAAATTCAACCTGAGAGGAAAATATCAATCAATTACAGGAGGAGAACTAGATGAGTATTTTACCTCTTTGCAAGCAGAAAACCGGACTACAGGCTTTGTCAGAATCTCTCTACCATCACCGAAATGAACTTGGATTCTTATCCTATATATTCGAGCTCAAAACAAGCCTTATCGAATTTCTCAGCACCGAAATCCTTCTTCAGATAGCAAAATCCTATGCTTTCTTGGGGTTCTCGCTATCCGAACTTCCCCACCTTTCAGTGAAAATAATAGGAATATATACAGAAAATATTTTTGAGTTGAATTGTTGTTTTTTAGTGATGTGGGATGGAAATTATGAGGGACATGTTCGAAATTCTAAAAGGCTGATAGATAAAGTCCCATGAATGAGTTGGATTCGTACTATTTTGGTACAAAATTTGAATTTCAAATTCAAAAGCAGACATGGGTGAGCTGTACGCGTGGGCTCGGGTCGATTCGCCTATTGGAATTTTTGTTGGCGTTGGGTCGGTTTGAGTTTTTTGGAGTTGCTATTGTTGATTGTTGGTTTCATAGAAGTGTTAATGGAAAATAGAGAAAAAATGATGGAGAAGAGGAGACACCAATTTGGAAAGTGTACTCTCAAAATTGAAAAGTTCACTAATTCTCCCACATTGGTGCGTTTAAGGAATTTTGGAGTGTTTATAATGATGAACACTTACTCCACATGGTAAGTGAGGCAAGAAATAAGAGATGTCTCGCGCCATCGTTGCTCGCTCGGCTCGACTTTAGATTTGATTGATCGATCGATGAGATCTATCTTTTTGGACAAAATTTATTTGAATTTTGAAAATACCAACAGTAACGCAGTAAATATTTTCTGTGTTTAATACTCCATTTATATGATTTCAGTTTCATTACAAAAGCAACGAGAGCATCCATGCAGAAGCTATTTCGAACAGATGCTTCAGATAAATTTTGAAACTGATGCAATTTTTCACTGAAATGGTGCGTAGTTTCAAAACTGAACTAATGCACTGTTCCAGTAAATTGATGCACTACTTCAGAACTGATGCATTGTTTCAATGAACTGACATACTTATTTACGGAATGGCATGCCTGTTCAAAACAGTCACAATGTTTGGACGAATAGACATGAATTTTCAAAAAAGGTTACACCTTTTAGATGAACCTTTGCCACTTTTCAGAAGAGGCATCTTGTAGCTAGAAAAAACTAATTTCATCCACAGGTTTGCATACAAAATTTTTCAGCTTAAAAACTCTCTTCTTGTCTCAAAAATATTCTGTGTGATCAATCAAAACGTTCTGTGAGTTCGAAGATATTCCAACTGTTTGAGGTACCGCTACTGTTGGTCTGTTAGCCATTTTATCCTAGAAGAAAAAATTCCACAACCTCGGGTACAGTGAGGGGGATTATTTTCTTAAGAAAAATTCGTGAATTCTGACGACTTGGCTATTTTCTGTTTCATCTTAATTTCTGCAAAGTAAAATACACCTCTTGGAAAGGTCATTTTGATCTTGTGGTGAGAGTATTTGATATACTTCGTTGTGTTCTTCTTTATACTTGAACTCAAGTTGAAGTTGGTATTGTAATATACAGATTCTGCATACCCGACTATATTGTGGGAAATAATAATCTTAAGAAAATAACAATATTACAAAATAGTATAGCTTGTTTTTGGAGATTAAAGTTTCTACTTTCTACTCCGCCTGAACTTAACTAGTGATTTGAAGCCATAAAAACTTCGTCACAAGTTAAAGATCATTCCGTTGACAATTGGAAGTCATAAAAACTTCATTGTTAACTAAAAACAAGAAGAAAAATTTTAAGTTGCTTAACGAGCACCTGATCACTTTTCGGAGCGCGATAGCCAGGACCCAGATTGACTTTTTGTTGCTTAGGAAAGGGGATAGGGCGTTGTGTAAAGACTGTAAAGTCATCCCGAGTGAGAATCTTTCGACCCAACATAGGCTCTTGGTTATGGATTTGGGTATAAAGAAGAATAGAAAGAGGAGGAGTAAGGAGTGTAGACCGAGAATTAAGTGGGGCGGTTTGACGCCAGTGAATGCGTGGGAGATAGGGGAGAGGTTGGCGGGAATGGGGGTGTGGGAGTGTAGGGGGGATGTGGATAATATGTGGGACAGGGCGGCAACGTGCATCAGGGAGAATGCAAGGAAGGTGTTGGGTGTTTCTAGGGGCCGGGCCGGACATCATCGAGGGGATTGGTGGTGGAATGAAGAGGTGGGGAAGAAAGTGGAGACCAAGAAAGAGGCGTATGCTAAGTTGGTGGAAAGTAAGGACGAAGAAGAGAAGCGGGTAAACAGGAAAGAGTACAAGCTAGCGAGGAAGGAGGCGAAGTCAGCGGTCACGGCAGCGAAGACGGCCGCTTTTGAGAGCTTATATGCAGGGTTACAGGGGAAAGGAGGGGAGAAAAAGTTGTTCCGACTCGCTAAGGCTAGGGAGAGGAAGGGTCGTGACCTCGATCAGGTGAGGTGCATTAAGGGGGAGGACGGTAGAGTCTTGGTGGAGGACGGCCACATAAAGAAGAGATGGCAGTCGTACTTTCATAGGCTCTTGAATGACGAGGGGGACAGAGCTATTGTGTTAGGGGAACTGGAGCACTCGGGGGATTGTCGGGATTTTAGCTATTGTAGACGTTTTAAGGTAGACGAGGTTAGACAGGCAGTCCGCAGGATGCGAAGGGGTAGGGCGACGGGGCCGGATGAGATACCGGTGGAGTTTTGGAAGTTCGTTGGAGAGGCTGGTGTAAGGTGGTTGACTGCATTGTTCAATGAAATTTTCAGGACGGCAAAGATGCCCGAGGCGTGGCGGTGGAGTACCATGATCCCCCTCTATAAGAATAAGGGGGACATTCAGTGTTGCGATAACTATAGGGGGATTAAGTTACTGAGTCACTCTATGAAGATCTGGGAGAGAGTGGTCGAGGTGAGGCTGAGACGGATAGTGTCTATTTCGGAAAACCAGTTCGGATTTATGCCCGGCCGCTCGACGACGGAGGCAATCCACCTGGTACGGAGGTTGGTGGAGCAGTATAGGGAGAGGAAGAAGGATCTGCACATGGTGTTCATCGACCTGGAAAAGGCGTACGACAAAGTCCCCAGGGAGTGCTTTGGAGATGCTTGGAGGTGAGTGGAGTACCGCAGGCATATATCAGAGTAATTAAGGATATGTATGAGGGAGCGAAAACCCAGGTGAGGACGGCGGGAGGAGACTCAGAGCATTTCACTGTCCTGACAGGATTGCATCAGGGATCTACTCTTAGTCTCTTTTTGTTTGCGTTAGTAATGGAGGTGTTGACGCGGCGTATCCAAGGGGAGGTGCCGTGGTGTATGCTTTTTGCAGACGATGTAGTCCTGATAGATGACACTCGAGGGGGTGTGAATGACAAATTAGAGTTGTGGAGGCAAACTCTGGAGTCTAAAGGGTTCAGGGTGAGCAGAACCAAGACAGAGTATGTGGAATGTAAGTTTAATGACGTGAGGCGGGAGAATGAGGTAGTAGTGAGACTAGAAGCACAGGAGGTAGGGAAGAGGGATAAGTTCAAGTATCTCGGGTCCGTGATCCAGAGTAACGGTGAGATTGACGAGGATGTCTCGCACCGTATTGGGGCGGGATGGAGGAAGTGGAAACTCGCATCGGGGGTGCTGTGTGATAAGAAGGTGCAGCCCAAGCTTAAAGGCAAATTCTATAGGGTGGTAGTCCGTCCGGCCTTGCTGTATGGAGCGGAGTGTTGGCCAGTTAAGAACTCCCACATCCAAAGAATGAAGGTGGCAGAAATGCGGATGTTGCGCTGGATGTGTGGACTGACCCGAGGGGATAGAGTTCGGAATGAAACTATCCGGGAGAAGGTTGGTGTGACTTCAGTGGAGTGTAAGATGCGGGAAGCACGATTGAGATGGTTCGGACACGTGAAAAGGAGGGGCATGGATGCCCCGGTCCGTAGGTGTGAGAGGCTAGCGTTGGATGGTTTTAGACGGGGTAGGGGTAGACCGAAGAAGTACTGGGGTGAGGTGATTAGGCGGGACATGGAACAGTTACAGCTCACCGAGGACATGACCCTAGATAGGAAGGTCTGGAAGATGCGAATTACGGCAGAGGATTAGGGCCAGTTCGGGTCGCTAGTGTAGGGAATTAATTGGTGGGGGTGTATTCCTGTTATGATTCCGTATTCAATGTTCCGTGTCCCGTGTTCCATGTTTATTACGAATATGTGTGCTTTCCTCTGCTTTATATTCCTGCATTCCTGCTTTACTCTGTTTTACTCTATGTTACGTCATCTGCTTCTGTGCTGTACTATGTGTTTGTATGATGTCTCGTGACTTGAGCCGGGGGTCTTTCGGAAACAGCCTTTCTACTTCATCAGAGGTAGAGGTATGGACTGCGTACATCTTACCCCCCCAGACCCCACTAAGTGGGAATACACTGGGTTTGTTGTTGTAGTATTCTGAAAATACTAATTATTTTTTGTCTTATGGTGACAGAAAAATGACAACTGAAAGTCAAATGATGGATGCGACAATGTCTGTGGGGGCAACTAATATTTTCATATCAAGTCGCACAAATGCTCTGCTAACAATGGCACCGGCGGAGACGCCCAGAAAATTTGTGGGCATTGACTTTAAGTGGTGGCAGCAAAAAATGTTCTTTTACCTCACCACTTTATGTCTGCAACGGTTCACTAGCGAAGACGCTCCTGAGGTGCCCGAGGGAACCTCGGAAAAAAATCTCTTCGTAATTGTAGAAGCTTGGAAATATTCGGACTTCCTTTGTAGGAATTATATTCTAAGTGGTCTCCAAGACGACCTCTACAGTATTTATAGTGGAACCAAGACATCAAAGGAACTGTGGGGGGCAATTGAACGAAAATATAAGACGGAGGATGCGGGAATTAAGAAATTTCTTGTTGCACGGTTCATGGACTTCAAAATGATAGATAGCAAATCTGTTGTCTCTCAAGTATAAGAGTTGCAAGTCATCATACATGATCTCCTAGCAGAAGGTATATCTTTGAAAAATACCTTAGTTGAAAAAATTTTAAATGTTCTTAATACTCACATAAACTGTTTTGTAGGTTTAATTATGAATGATGCTTTCCAAGTAACAGCGATAGTTGAGAAGCTACCACCTTTGTAGAAAAATTTAAAAAATACTTAAAGCATAAATGCAAGGAGATGACTGTCCAAGATCTTATTGTCTGACTACGTATTGAAGAGGACAATATAGTTGCCAAGAGAAGGTCAAAAGGGAATTCTACAATTAATGGAGCACATATTGTAGAAGATGATCAAAATAACTCCAAGAAAAGGAAGAAAGTTGAACAAGGAAGCAATCAACCCAAGAAAAAATTTAAGGGAAAATGTTTCAACTGTGGCAAGATTGACCACAAGTCCACAGATTGTCGTGCCACAAAGAAAGGCAAGAAGAAGGATCAAGCAAATATGATTGAATCCAACAAAGAATGTGATGATCTGTGTGCTATGTTCTCAGAATGCAACTTAACGGGGAATCCTAGCTAATGATGGATGGATTCTGGTGCCAACCGCCATGTATGTTCCAACAAGGAGTTGTTTTTGTCATTTACTCCGGCTCAAGTAGAAGAAATGATCTACATGGCTAACTCCACTACTGCTATGGTAAAGGGAACAGGAAAAATTTGCTTAAAGATGACTTCCGGCAAGGTCTTGACACTGAAAAATATGTTATATGTTCCAGAGTTACGTAGGAACTTAATTTTTGTTTCACTCCTAGATAAGAACGCATTCAAATGTGTAACCGTTTCAGGAAAAATTGTAATTAGCAAAGGAGAAATTTATGTAGGGAAAGGCTATATGACCGAAGGCCTTTATAAGATGAATGTAATGATTGTTGAAATAAATAAAAGTTGGAATTTTTCTTATTTGCTTGAGTCTTATGATTTATGGCATGAACGTTTAACTCATGTTAATTACAAAACGTTATGAAAACTAATTAACTTAGAATCTTTGCCAAACTTTGAGTGAGATAAATTAAGGTGTCAAACGTGTGTGGAATCGAAGTATGCAAAGCATCCTTATAAGTCTGTTGAAAGGAATTCCAATCCCTTAGACTTAATACACACTGACATTTGCGTTATAAAGTCAACACCATCACGTAGTGGAAAAAAGTATTTCATAACTTTTATTTATGATTGCACACGATATTGTTATATCTACTTGCTAAATAGTAAGGATGAAGCAGTAGATACATTTAGGCAATATAAAACTGAAATTGAAAATCAGTTAGACAAAAAGATCAAAATGATAAGAAGTGATAGGGGCGGAGAATATGAATCTCCCTTTGCGTAAATATGCGTAGAGAATGGAATAATCCATCAAACTACGGACCCATATTCACCTCAATCTAATGGAATTATGAAAAGAAAAAACTGAACTTTGAAGGAAATGATGAATGCTTTACTTATAAGTTCTGGTTTACCGCAAAACTTATGGGGGAGGCTATCCTTACGGCCAATCGTATGCTCAACAGAGTTCCCCATAGTAAGACACAATCAATTCCTTACGAAAAATAGAAAGAAAGAAAACCCAACTTTAAATAGTTCAAAGTGTGAGGGTGTCTAGCGAAGGTTCAAGTTCATATACCTAAAAGGGTTAAGATAAGACCTAAAACGGTGGACTGCGTATTCATAGGATATGCTAAATGTAGTAAACCATGTCAATTTTTGGTTCATAAATCCGAACATTCTGATATTAATGAAAATAAGTAATTGAATCAGAAAATGCTGAATTCTTTGAAAATATTTACCCGTATAGAATTAGACATGAACAGTCTAGTGGAAGATCTAAACGACCTCGACTGTACATAATTGAGAATGTACATAATGAAGAAAATCCAAGACGTAGTACACGTCAAAGAACATCAACTTCGTTTGGATTGGATTTTGTAATATTTCTCTTAGAAATGAGCCTCAAACGTTTACAGAAGCGATGTCATCGTTAGACTCATCCTTTTGGAAAGAGGCAGTCAATAGTGAGATAGATTCAATCTTAAGCAACCATACATGGGAATTGGTTGACCTTCCTCCCGGTAATAAACCTTTAAGTTCTAAATGGATCTTCAAAAGGAAAATGAAGACGGATGGTACTATTGACAAATACAAGGCAAGACTTGTAGTAAAAGGCTTCAAACAAAAGGAGTGCCTTGATTACTTTGATACATACTCGCCAGTAACAAGGATAACCTCAATTCGAATGTTAATTACCTTGGAGGCGGTATATGATCTTCAAATCCATCAAATGGATGTGAAAACCACATTCCTAAATGGAGATTTGGAGAAAGAAATATACATGGAACAACCTGAGGGTTTTGTGGTTCCAGGAAAAGAAAATAAGTTGTGTAAACTTGTTAAGTCACTTTATGGACTAAAACAAGCACCGAAGCAATGACATCCAAAGTTTGACCCAACCATGTTGGCAGATGGATTCAAGATAAATGTGACAAATGTGTATATATTAAAGATACACCAAATCACCAAGTCATTGCTTGTTTAAATGTGGATGATATGATGAACATCAGCAGAGACATTTGTGACATAAATGCAACCAAACGAATGCTCGAGAGCAAGTTTGATATGAAAGACCTTGGAGTTGCAGATGAGATCTTAGGTATAAGAATCCATCGAACTCCACAAGGGTTAGCATTGTCACAGTCTAATTATATCGAAAAAGTACTTGACAAGTTCAAGCATATAGAATTCGGTATTGCCAAGACTCCATTGAATGTGAACTTTGCTCTTCGAAAGAATGAAGGTGTAAGTGACTCACAATTGGAGTACGCAAGATTATTGGGATGTTTAATGTATATAATGAACTATACACGACCAGTCATAGCATATACAATTAGTAAATTGAGTCGGTACACGAGTAATCCCAACAAAACTCATTGGATGGTAATGAAAAGAGTTTTGGGGTATCTTAAATACATTCAAAACGATACTTTACATTATAATAAATATCCTGCGGTACTTAAAGGATATAGTGATGCAAATTGGATCACCGGATTGAATGAAGTAAAATCCACAAGTGGATATGTATTTACTATCTGTGGTGGAGCAGTTTCTTAGAAATCATCTAAACAAACTTGTATCGCTCGCTCTACAATGAAATTTGAATTTATCGCATTAGATAAAGCCGGTGAAGAAGCAGAATGGATCTGGAATATCTCGGAAGATATTCTGTATTGGCCCAAGACAGTGGCACTGGTATGTATACACTGTGATAGCCAAGCGGCAATAGGTAGGGTAGGGAGCATGATGTACAACAGTAATTCTCGTCACATATGACGGAGACATAATACCATTAGGGAACTTCTCTCTAGTGGAATTATCACTATTCACTATGTAAACTCAAAGGATAATGTGTTGGATCCACTTACAAAAGTACGATATCAATTCTCAGAATATTTTTTTCAAAAATTGGTAAAATTCAAAATACGATATCAATTTTTAAACTCCATGACTGTTACGCAATTTTGTTATACAATTTTTCAGAATTTTTTGCAATTATATTTTTTGAAAATAACAAATCAAATCTAGTTTGTTTATCGTTTCCAGAAATTTTCGCAATTGAATAAACATGATCTTAAAGTTTGTTTATCCATACCTGTAATTGTCGCGTTGTTTATTCAATTGTTCTTCGTAAAATACAGACATTCATCAACGATATTTCAATCACTCATTTTTTTTTTTGAATATGCTTTTAAAATTTAAAATTTAAAATTTATCATATAAGAATTGTAACTTATGTTGCTATAAATACATAACGACAAATAAAACTGTGAATTGATCAAAAAAAATATCGCTGACAAAATTTTAAACCAGAAAATTCAAAATTCGCTACAAAAAATTGAACTTTATGAATGTTGAGCAAACTTGTTATTACATTTCTACAAATTTTTGCAATTAAAAAAAAAAAAAGCAATCTCAATATTTGTTTATCCATACCTGTAAATGACGTGAATTTTTTTTTTTGCAATTATATTTCATCAATTTAAAAAATTTTGCCCAATGATATTGGAATCACCCAATTTTTTTTTTTGAATTTGATTTTGAGTTGTTGTTTATGGAAAAGGTTTTTTGAATTAAGTTGATGTATTTTAATGGATAAGGTAAAATTAAAAAAGTCATAAAAGGTGGCTACAAATAAGGAACAATTTCATTCCTTATTTAACTCTAACTGATTAGAGTTAAATAAGGAACGGATACCCTATTTGTATGTGTATTTTTATAGCAACTTTTTACTGAAATACAAAATACATATTGCTATTTTTCGTAATTTTAAAACTGTTTCTACAAAAGTTATAATTAAGGCTCTATAGTTGCTATTTCTAAAATTTTCCCATTATGTATTTTAGGGGGTTATTTAAAAGATAACCTCAATTAGATTTAGGGATTAGTTTAACCATTTGAATTTATTTTCAAGATATGCCTCAGTTAAAATCCAATATTCCATAAAGTAAATATTTAAGTAACAAAATTATGCGATTTCACATATACGAATACGAATATGTATGATCGTTACTTAAAATAGCAAAAATTACCTAGATAAATACTTTAGAAAAATTTTTATCCGAATAAAATAAATATTTTAATTTATTAAAATTGAAGAAACTCAGAATTAAACTTTTTCGTGGAGGGCAAAAATTAGGTGTTAACAACTGACCCTTCCCTTTGGCTAGGGTAGATATAAGTAACTCTGGGCAAAGTGAGTTTGACGTTTCTAATCTTTGTTCGACCCCAAATTCATTTCTGAAAGTGGTTGGTTTTCACACGAGTTTCATGAAGTTATAGTCGGACCTCAGTATCAGTTTTTCTACATATCTCAGGTTATATGAGAACCCAGGCCACTTGTAGTTCATAAAGCTTAATTTTTAAGCACGATCTTCAAGAAATTCACAAGCTATCCTGATTTCCAAATTTTGGTGAGATTGGAAAGCTGGAAAATAAGCGGATTAGGGGAGGTTGGAATATAGTCGAGCTTTAGAGAAAGAGCCTAGCTACATATCCCTAAGACTCAGGGAATCAGAGTGCCTGTAGTTCGTCTCGATCGGTGGAAAAGATAGTCTTTTATGCTAGACGATCTTTGGCTCAGAATGAGTGACAAGTTGATTGAGTTACGGAAAAGAGGCTTGTAACCTCTTAACTATAAATGTGGGATCCTTCACATCCATAGGCAAGAACTTACTTGGACATAATTTCCAAAACTCTTAAGTATGTTTTTACTCGAATTTGAAGGAAAGAGATGGTTACCTCCGATATGAGTTTACAAATATTTCAAAAGTGAAACTGAGACCAAAACCCAAAAACACCCACATGCCTTCTGATAGGGATGTGGTTTGATAATGGTGGCGATCATCCTTTAGCTCGTGTCCAAAGAGTTTGGCATCCCTCTCTGGACTACATCCCGATTCGTTGCTAAGAAAAAGTTTCACGTTGTGTTGCGTTCTTTTGGAGTCATCCACACTTGTGGTTTTGATTTGAGATTTTCATCCTCTGAATGCTCTCAAAAATATCTCTCAAACAAATATTGTTAGTAATAAACATAATTCACAAAGGGGCATATAGTATTTTAGCCTATCTCTGGGTGAGTTGTTTATTTGAAAAGTAAAGTTATCCTCCCGTGTACCTGTTTGGAGGGCAATAATTTGCAATAATAGACACCACAACCCTCTTGGTTGTTGAATGAAATATTTTTTTTGTCAATTGAATGTGTCTTTAAAGTGGGGTGGCTCTCTGGGACATCGACGATACTGTGTAGAACAGTCCCTACAACCGTTTAATCTTACGTTGATGTGGAAATCATTTTGATCACCTATAACGCTTCTTGTGTGTGGAATGATAACCTTTTTGGCTATTAACAATGGATTTTTGCATGTGACTTCGGGTAAGTCTTACGCATCTTTTGTATCGATACGACTTATAAATTTTCCTTGAATTATTATTTTTTGGATAATCTTGCGCATTATTTGATGATGGATATAAGGCGAATTATAGATATCCTTTGAGTTGTGAGCTTTTGGGTAATCCTAAACATCATCCGACCTTGGATAAGAGATGACTTATAGACATCCCTCGAATCTCTAGCTCTCAGGTATTCGTGCACATCATCCGGCCTTGGATATAATATGACTTATAGATATCTCTCAAATTGGTATTCATTAGGTAATTTTGCGCATAATCGATCTTGGATATGGTGCAGCTTATAGAGAACCCTTGAACCTATCAATTTTGATAATCTTATATATTTTCTAATAAGAATTTAGTTGTGACTTATGGATAGCCTTCAAACTTTTGACTTTCGAGTAACCTTGCACACTATCTGGTTAGGATGTTGTTGTAGCTTACGGATGACGCATGGACTATCATCTTATGGATAACCTTACAAATTATCCTATCTCAAATAATCTGACCTATAGATGATCCTCGGATTGTCAAGTCTCAAAAAATTTGGTACGTCGTATGTTTTCGGATACCGACTTATAGGCATCCTTTTGGCCATATATTTCTTGAGAACCAATAGTGAATGCAATTAAATCTTTGGTGATTGATGCACTTGAAGCTGATGAATATATCTCAATGCCAGACTACTTTTTCTTTGCGTAATTTGATTAGATATGGATGCTTAGAATATCCTTCAATGCCAGACTCTTTTGTCTTTGCATGATTATCCGATATATATGAAAATGCTTCAGAATATCCTTCAACAATAGACTCTTTATCCTTTGTGTTATTTACGGATATAAAAGACTTTGAATCAATCATGGGCATCAACTACAATATGGAGATGCCCTTGGATTGTTGTTTCTTCAAAACTATTCAGAGAAGGCAATATGATTTTTAGGACACGACCCTTACGGCATGGTTCTCTTGGAATAGACCTTTCGACATGGCCCTCATGGCATGTCCCTTTTGGCATGACCCTCTCGGTATAACCCTTTTAGCATGGCCCTCTCGGCATGGCCCTTTTGGCATGGTCCTCTCGGCAATGAAATGAAATGGCCCTCTTGTCAATGAAATAAATAGTTTCACCTTAGTCCCTTTGTTTGTGCTTTTCTTTCTACCTGTACCATTTACTTTTCCTCATGGAGAATTTAAGGATGATTTTTTTTTATCTTCCTCCTATTTGAGTGATCCTTTTGTCTGTTGTATTTATTGTGTCGACTCCTTTGAATGCACTTGCGCTTAAAGTAAGTATTTAGTAGACACAAAGCCACTTTTTCTAGCGACTTTTTCAATAAATAAATAAATAAAATATTTGTAAATAGGATAAGGCGCCTTTGTTCATCATTCATGATTTCTTGAAATGAGATAGACAATTCAAAGGGTCCTCAATAAATGGGTATTGAACTCGTCTTTGGGGTTACTCAAAAATATCATTCTTGAGCATTATATGCTTTGGTGTGGTTAGGGGTGTACAGACCAAACCGTCAAGTCAAACCAAACCGAAGAACCAAACCAATCTAAGAAAAAAAACTGACTTATGGTTTGGTTTGGTTGGTTTGGCGTTTGAAAAAAAACCGGTCATTCTTAGTTTGATTTGGTGTTAACATAAAAAAAGTCAAACCGAACCCAAATCAAACAGACATAATATATATATAGATATGTGTGTGTGTGCGTGCACGCATCTATATCTATATCTATAATCTATAATCTATATCTATAGTATATTAAAAGTGTGAAGGCCCTTAGAAAAGTGATTTGAACTTTTTGCCCTTCATTAAAACACTTTACAATAGACAAAATCATCTTTTCACTTTTTTTCTCCAATTATTATTTAATTATATAGATAATTTTGAATCCTAGAATATATAGGTTAGGATTTTAAAATATGGTAATGGATTAGGACTTTAAATTATGGTAAGTTTCTTTTCTTAAATTAGGAAAATATGGTAAGTTTCTTTTCTTAAATTAGGACTAGGTTTAATTTTCAACATATTTTTATATTAATATATATTGTCCCATCCCACGCTTGTATTTTGTGTTTTCTTCAACCATTGTAATTGTCATCCGCTAGATTAGTATGTTATTCTCTCTCTCTGTCTCTCTTTTGAGTTGTTTTTCCTTTTCTATTGGTTGTCGTGACTTATTATTTTTTCTTTAGCTTAGAGAGTGATTTTAGGTTTAACACACCATGCATTATTACATCTGTTTTGTTCGTGAATTTTGATTTCTAGATTTGATATTCTCGTATATTCGAATCTAACAATGTAATTATTTTTCTCATATATATATGTGCTTATGATAAAATATCTGTTTTAGACTTTTTGTACTTTATTAAAAACCTCGTGATAGATAAAATCGTTTAATTTTAAATAATCAAAAGCTACACGTGCGAGGCACGTGCAACTAAACTAGTATATGTGTGTGTGTGTGTGTATATATATATATGCATGTATATAATTTAACTTTTTATACACAAAATATTAATTATAATCTACTTTTTAAATACTTTTCAATTAGTTTTATTAATTTTCAATAATTAGAAAGTAATATATATATATTTGTAATATTTGTCCATTAATTGTTACCAAAATGATCCAAAATCCAATATAAACTTAAAACCTAAACTTTTTACTCTTCATCTTATTTTTTAGTTTCAAGAGAGTTTTTCGCTCCTCAATTTTTCATAATTGTGGTTTTTCATTAGCTCATGAGTGAAAACATACTTGATCTAAACTTCAATCATAATATAATTTTCAAAAATAGATATTATAAAAAAAATCGAGAAAAATAAAAAAAAACGAAAGAACCAACTAAAACCTAAACCGAAAAATCCAATTTTATGTTGGTTTGATTTGGTTTATAATTTTAATAAACCGACATAATTGGTTTGATTTTTTTTCAATAGAAAACCAAACCAACCCGACCTATGTATACCCCTAGGTGTGGTGCCCAATTCGCTTGGGGATGTTGGAAAAATGAATCCTATTTTTTAGTATTGATCCTTGCATCCACAGAAAAATGGTTAGTTTTGAATGAAACTACTCCGTATTGACCTCCTTTGATTTTTGGTTTGCTCCTCGCCATCTTTCGGGTGCTTCGTCATGTTTGGACTTCCACCCTGACTCTCCGTTCCAATAGATGCTTAGGAAATCACTAAGTAAAAGATATGCATAGATTTCCAAAGATAGTCTTGATTTTAAAAAACTAGTTTCAAAAACTTATGTAAGAGCTTTTAGAAAATCTCTATCGGTTATGTCATGTACTATCTCAATGAACGTCTTCCTCTTGAGGCTCGCATATGCCTCACATTCAAATGAAGTACGTCCTAAAAACTCATCATCGTTGCTGGATATTTATACTAAAAGCTCTATCATAGTTGTAGATTTAGTCTATCTAGACTTTGCCATAGCTAGAGGTTTCTAAAGCTTGACTTTGGCCTCCTAATGTTGGGGAATTTGAAATATATTCCAATATATTAAAAAAAAATTGAGGACCTCCTCAAAATTTCTTCCCAGTATAATATTGTTTAAGATAATCTCAGCCTGAGGGGATCTCGAGACTTTCTCCCAAAGTCTTAGTTGGTCTTCATTTTCTTTGGATGATCTTTTTCTTTTGAGTTTTCGAAATTCCATCTCAAAAATTCTAGCCCAGTTTTCATTTCCTGAGGTAGTATGACCAAGCCATTGGGGAGCCTATGTATCCCGTTGACGCAGAAATAAGGTCAAACGTAGTTCAGGACTACACTAGGGGTACATAGAAAAATCTAATGGGTTGACCGAAGTTGATATAGGTCGCCTACGTATCCCTTTCTTAGGAATTCAGGTCATCACGTAGTTCATACATAAAACCATCTTTAAGGTTAACCGACCCTAGATACTCTTATCCACTTCACTAGGATAGAATTAAAGCTTCTATGGCTAGCACTTTATGGATGATATGACGTTTTCATTGCGTTTGTTTCGATGGAATGAAGGATCAACCTTCTACTTTTCTTTGAGAAATGATAAGATTTCTTCCTCCTTTTTTTTCTAGATAGTCATCGACCCTAATTCGCTTAACTTAATCATTGTCCCTTAGATTAACCAGCTCGGTTTCTTCTAGGTTAGGCTTTCTTGATTTCCAACTTTGCCTTGTATGTTGAATGTTCTAGGACCATTACCTCCCATTTGTTATTAACTTCCTTGATTTTGTTCATTTCTCTCTTGACATGACACGACATTAATAGGTTTTAGATGCTTACTACATTTATCAAAAACTAAATAAGTTTTATAATATCAAGTAGATAACAAAAAAATCGTAAAGATTTTTGTAATAGGGGAGGCTTGTGTTAAGTTTTGAGAAAATATTTACAAACTCTAGCAATGACCCGCCCGAGTGTGAGTCTATGCCTTTGAAAAGCATAAAGGGAAAAAGAGAGGTAAATAATCTCAAAGGGTGGATATCGACCATATCCGTACTACCACCGACTTTATGAAAAAATAAATTACATTTTTCATCTATCATATTGACCGAGAAGTAATAAGTGGAGTGGAAGTCTAGTTCAGCAACGTTTGCTCCAATTCATCTTCTTTGATTCCGGCTATCTTGAAAATATCTTCTATGTGAGTATCTCTCTCTTCCCTATTCCATCATTGAGACCATTGCTTATATATAGGTATTAAAAATGACGGGTAGAATTCAATTTTACTACTAGTCATTTTTTCTTTCCTATGACAAAGCTATGGTCATGAGAGGAATCTATGTTTACTTTGACCTTGTGAAGTAGGGATATTTTGCCTTCTTATGCAACCACGGAGTAGTTTCTATTACCTGTAAAGTAAAAATAACTCAGAGACTGACGTGTTAGATTCTGATGTTAATAAACAATGCAAGATGATAAGGCAGGATGTAAACAAATAAAAAAAAATTTCTCCTCTCAGGTAAATTAATCCATTGTATAACGATGACTCGGGAATGACGGAGAATAGGATTTTGCTCACTAATATGGATATGTGGAATTTATCAGAAAGATTCAACTCTTCTTCTTTTCGACCTTATTTCTTCTTTCACAAAAGTGGAGAATGACATATTTTTTTAATATAGGGGTCAGGCCGAAGGCTGCCTATGTATTCCATGAAGGAGAAATCCTTCCCTACGTAATTCAAAATATTGTGGAAAGGATTGCTTTCATTTTATTTTATCCACTAAACCTCATTACATAAGGGAAAAGTAAATACAAGTAACATAAAGTTTGCTACATTTGAAACTTAATTCTGTATAGTGGAAAGTTCTTTGATTTCTTCTAGCTTTCTCCTGATTCATGGATGGTCTGGGACGAACTCTAATTGAATCTTTTCACTTCTAATTAAGTGCTCCAAATCAATGCGGAATGCATGACACTTTTCAATTGTATGACCTTTGGTTCCATTATGATAAGGACAGATCTCATCGTCCTCTATCCATTTGGCAGACCCTTTCCTTTCCTTTCTCTTGACTGGATGAAGGAATTTTGCTTGGACAAACTTGGAGTAAATGTCATCCTAGCTATCATCAAAAATCCGTAAAGCATAATGAATTGCGGGATCACTAGTAATGTACACTCCTCGTGCAATCCTATCACATTCCAACATGGTGTGAGGCCCATACAAGTGAGAAATTTTACCGTTGTGAATCATATCACGTATTTTGAATTTCAATATACGACATCCATCTATGGTATGACCTTTTTGAAGCAAACGGTAAGCACATTCTCTGTGCTAATTCATGGGGTTACATGGTGGACTTAAAGATCCCATAGCCTACAGTATTTGATAAATCTCTCAAATTTTCACAACTTCTGGCTCTCTCATATAGTTCCCTGCACTCACTTTGAGTGTGATTTGTTCGTTTCCTTAAAGACAAGAATGTTTTTCTGCGTCTTTCGACTATTTCTTCATTTCACTCATGAGTTCTTCGAGGGTCATTGATACTTATTTTTTGCATGAGGTTGTCATCTTTTGATTTTTTACCTTCATTTCTTCCTATCATATTTTCAATCATCCCGATAATTATTTCAAATTCCATGGCCAATTGTTTGATCTCTTTAGCAAATTCTCTTTTTGATATTTACTATTTCAAATTCCATGGCCAATTGTTTGATCTCTTTAGCAAAGTCTCTTTTTGATATTTACTTTCATTTTTTCAACATCTGGTCGAACATAGTGATCTTTGCTTTGGTTAGGGTGATTTGTTCCTCCAATTTTCTACTTTTTGCCATGGAAATATCCTCTTCTTATTCAATAGATTGATTGACTTAGCTAGTCTTTAGTTTGGCCACAACAATCTTCATAGGCATTTTCTCAATTTCCGCCTTTAGTGTATCATCTTTTGGTCTAACTCCTCCAATCGCCTTCTGACTTGAGCAATTCTCCTATTGCTCTTTTCAGTCCTTCCTACAATGACTTCTTTTCCAAATCCATAATCAACCTTTTTGAAATTATAGCAATAACTTTACGAATTTCTAAGAATGATTGCAGATTTTCTGGGAGAATTGGAAGACTTGGAGCATGATTGGTTGAACTTTTGTACAGTGGGTGTATATTTCTGCTTAAAGGTGCTTAATGTAAAATGGGATTGGATCAATTTGTATTTGATTTGAATATACATAACATGCATAAGCACATAAGGCAGTTATATCACACGAACATATAAATAAACGCGTATCCTAATTTAGGACCCTTTTGAGTCAAGGGTTCACCTATCGGGTTTGAAGAAGGTATGTCTTTTAACACTAATCCATTATCCCCAAAAATTATTTTCACCAATATCCAAAAAGGCATAAATGCCTACGAGAAAACGAGGGGTACAATTATTGAGGAAACAAAAATAAAAATGTAAGAAAAAACAATCCCGGGAAAAGGATAAAAATAAAAACACGCATACATGTATATAAAATAGCAAATAAAGGATACTATTTTTGGGGAAGGAAAAATAACATGAGAATAAAACAATACCGCACAAGGGATAGAACAGAAAACACTAGTCAGCAGACGATCCTTCATAAGTTTTTGCCTTTTTGGCTTCATCCATCTCGTGTCATATACGGTATTTGTCTATGATTTCATAGATTTTGTACTTCTATACTTTCACCAATCTTTTAAAGTAATCATCTGGCTTGAATATTATCTTGAATCTTCTTACGAAAATTGTTTGACCGATACCTACACAAAGAAAACAAGGTGATCCTTCTCCTCGCTCCCAATAATAATAGATTTATATTAATTAGCATAAACTTCCTTCATCATGTAAGTATGATTTGTCTGTAATTGACTCGTGGTCAATAGATGCAGGATAGGTTTTCTAATAGGCCCAATACCCTCCGGGTATTAGGTCATCCAAGGCTCATGCCTAAAAAGAAGAATTTGGGTTTCGCTCTATCCTTGGTGTCTAGAGTGGGTTTGGACCAAGTTCCCAAGCGGACGACTTGGGTTTCAAAATACGAACAGCCATCGGACACCTAATGTGTCAATAAACCATCGTAATACTTTATTTGAAAATGAACAATAGAGGCCGAGGCATCCACGAAACTCTAAATAATTTATTTATCAACTGAGGGAGTGTATGCCATAAATGCAAACAATAGATATAATCACCAGATAATATCAAACAACCACATTTAATAAAGTAAAGTCAAATAATCAGTCAACACAGTCTAAAATTTGGTTAGAATCTTAACTAAATCTCCCGCAGAGTCGCCATTTCTATTTTATCTCATTTTGGCTCGAAGGGTTGAAAAACATTTAATTTTCAAAACAATTTAAGAAAATTACAGAGTCGTCACTTGAGTTTTGAAAAAATATCAAAAAAAAACAAAAATATTTTTAGGACTTGAAAACAGAAACAAATCTTTAAAATCAGAAAACAAGGGTAAGAATTTAGGTAACGCTTTGAGAAGGTTTTTAAGGCACTCAAGAGTATCCGTTAAAAATAATTGACCAAAAGATAATTTTCATTAATTTGACTAGTTTTGAAAAATGTGGCTAATTTTATAAAATCTTGAATTTGTTTGCAAGTATGACATTAATCTCATTTGAGTGAAAAATTATTTATTTGCATTGAAGAAAACTTTGCTCAAAAGAGAAGGTTAACTAAGTCCAATTATTTTAACTATTTAGGGAACACAAATTATTTTTAATTTAAAAAAAAATAGAAAATTTGACGAATTATAATAAAGGGTTTCAATTTCTTATGAGGAAAATCTATTTTTTTAATATTGAAGCGAATTCTCTTTAACTTAAATAAACTAAGTTAACACATTAATAAAATAAAATGCCACTTTGATTTCTAAAACGCTTGATCTTAAAGAAAACATAAAGAGACTAATTTTATTAATTCAAGAATTTAGACTACGTGACGAATTACAAAGAAAGAAAAATATAAAAATAAAATAGAAATGACAATTCAAAAGGAAATTTAATTTGATTCAACCAAATTAAAGAGTTTGTTACAAACAAGTAATCAAATATGAATATATAAATAACTAAAAATTACACAAAGACATAACTTATGTTTCCAATATTACAAAAAATCTCAACTCCTTAAACATATTACAAAAATTCCAACATATACACAGAATGCTAGGTATATGCCAGCTATGTTATGTATATTAATAAGGAGAGAGAGTAAAGTAATTAAAAAAGTGAGAGAGTGTAAGTACATCCAAAAGGGTTGGTATTTATGTTATTTATACTATAAATAAACTAAAGAAGAGAAGTTATGTTTTGGACCTCAGATTAGGCCCATTAGCATTTGCGCAGCTTTTTGGGCATTATTTTTTTTTTTGGAAAAATTACAGAAACTAGCATCCTTAAAACTATAATTATAATAAATAGTAATACTTTTTCAAAATTACAACTTATAGCAAAAGTAACAATATTTTACCCACTTCATAGTAATAGAAGAATATGTATTTTTCAGTTGTGCATATGTATTTATGAGTAATACATATATATTTATATATGTATTTATATAGCAACATTTTACTTAAATACAAATAAAATTTGCTATTTTTCGTAATTATGAAACTGTTGCTATAAAAGTTATAATTAAGGCTACAGAGTTGCTATTTCTGAAATTTTCCCTTATTTTTTTTTGTGGATTTTCAGCCTTTCAGTGGTGTATATCAACAGTATGCAGATTGTATACCAGCCCTCTTTTTGCTGCGTTTTTAGCATATTTCAGCATATATCAGCTGGTTTCTTCTTTGAATTTCTATATATTTTCTGTAAGACCTGTAATATTGCCCTCCAAATCCAAATCACTTGTATATTACTGTATACTCAATGTGTACTGGTAAATACCAGCCACGTTCTCTTTCAAATCAATCCACTCTGGACTTATTTAGACATGAGAGGGTAGTGGTTCGACTCCGAAAATGCAGGAAAGAGAGTCCCATGTACTCTGGCGGCTCATGCATTACAAAGAAGAGATAAAAGATTGAGTAAATACATAATTACCCCTGATGTTGGTCGAGATTTTTAAAAATACACCTAAACTTTGAATTCGACCTATTACCCCATGATTCTTTCTTAATCCGTTGCAAATACACCATTTTTCGCTGAACCTCAGTCACAACAAAGAGAGTGAGAACACGCACCAATGAAGTGCTGACACGTGTTAAATATATTTAATTTTATATTTTATTTATTTTTTAATAAATTTTTCTTTTTTATTTAATTTATTACCTCACCCCACCCCTTCTTCCCCCACCCCAACCCATCCAGCAACTTCCCCCCTCCTTCCGCATCTAGCAGTACCCCTATATTTCAAGGTATACATTTCATCTGAGTTTGACCAAGATATATTATAATTTGAAGAAGATTTATTGGTAGAACAACATGAAAAGGAATATGGATAACTTTGTGACTAAGTGTATGGTCTGTTAGGAAGTGAAGATAGAATACTTGAGGCCCAGTGGAATGTCTCAAGAGATAGAGTTACATGTGTGGAAGTGGGAGATGATCAATCTGAATTTCATTATGGGTCTTTCGCATTCTCATAATTAGTTTGATTTGATTTGGGTCATTATGGATAGGATGACTAAGTCTGCTCACTTTTTGTTAGTGAGCACTACCTACTCTAGAAAGGATTATTCTAAGATATTCATTAAGGAGATAGTTAGATTGCATGGTGCTCCTGTTTCCATTATTTTAGATTAAGGTACACAATTTTCTTCTCACTTTTGGTGTTTACTTTAGAAAGGTTTGGGGACTAAGGTAAACCTTTGTACATCTTTCCACCCTCAAATAGATGGACAAGTGGAACGGACTATTCAGACCTTGGAGGATATGTTAAGGGCTTGTGTGATTGACTTTAAGGAAAGTTGGGTGGATCACTTCCCCCTTATTGAGTTTGCACATAACAATTGTTATCACTAGCATTGGAATGACTCCTTTGAGGCTCTTTATGATAGGCAGTGTAGGTCTTCCATTGACGGTTCAAGGTTGGTGAGACTAGGCTATTTGGTCCTGACTTGGTTCATCAGGCTATGGAGAAGGTGAAGGTGATTAGAGAAAGACTTAAAACCACTCTGAGTCACCAAATGTCTTATGCAGATATGAAGCGACGGGAGTTAGAGTTTGATGTAGGTGGTTGGTTATTCTTGAAAGTTTCTCCTATGAAGGGAGTGATGCGATTTGGGAAGAAAGAGGAGCTTAGTCCCCGATATGTGGGTCCACATTACATTTTGAGGAGAGTAGGGAATGTTGCTTATGAATTAGAGTTACTTGCGAGTTTGGGTTCTATTCATCTGATTTTCCATGTGTTAATATTAACGAAATGTGCGGGTGATCCTTCTTTGATTGTGCCTCTTGCAAAAGTTGGTATTTCGGATTTCTTGTCCTATGAGAAAGTCCTGGCTGAGATTTTTGGATAGGCAAGTCCGTAGATTAAGGACTAAGGATGTGGATTTAAACTAAGGATGTGGCTTCGGTAAAAGTCCTTTAGAGGAATCAAAAGGTACAAGAAGCTATGTGGGAGAGGACATAAAGTCCAAATATTCGTTCTTGTTCCCCGCATTGGATAGAAGTGTTTGAGGTATAGGTTCTCTTTTTATTTTGTCGCTTTTAGCATTTGTGCATGGTTTCGTGGTTGCATTATAGCTTGTATTCGTGTTAATGAGTGCCTTAACTCCTTATTTGGGGACGAATGATCTTAGGGGAGGGGGTAATATAATACCCTGAGTTTTGGGCTCTAAAAATTTTATGTGTGTTGAGCTCACTGTCCAGGCAACAACTAAGACCCTATGAGTTATAGTCACTCTATACGAGGTGTGCAGCGCCTACTGTAGTCTAACCAGTGAAGAATACCTATACTTCTGTCTTGAGTATAACTAGGACCCCGCGAGTTATAAGGCCTGGGCATGAGTCGTAGGGTGGGACTTGTGACCAAACCAGTGAGGTGGCACTAAGTCACTGCCCAGATTACGAGTTGTGGTGACAACTCATGACCAGTGATCATGAGTCGTTACGAGACCCGTAGCGATTGGGATTTAAAATTTCAACACGATTTCATTAAAGGAATAATGGCCTTTTCCTATTACCCCACTACTATTCCACGACATAAAATATTCTTTTAGCCATGTTTTCACCTATTAAACATAACATAAACAGTCTTTTCTCTCTCAAATTCCCCAATCAAGAGTAGGGCTAGGGTTTTTAGGGATTTAAAATTTAGGGCTCACTTTGTGGTTTCTCTTCCAAATTCATTGGTGTTTCAGGCATGTATCTCTTACCTAACTTGGTTTTATATAAAATTATATGTTTAATCATGGTTTATATGGGTTAAATTATAGGTTTTGAATTGTGGGTTGAGGGTTTTGTATGATTACTACTTGGTTGGTTTTCCCTGGGTTTGAAACTATTATTCATGCTCTACCTCATAGTATTTGAATAAAATTTGTGCATGGGTATAGTGGATTAGAAGGGGTAGTGTCATTCCCCCAAATTGATGATTTTGATAATGAAATTGGTATTAATCTCAACCTACTTTGTACATTTGGTTTGGAACATGGAAATATGCATGATTTAACTCATCTTTGAACTATTGCATTATCTAAAAGGTTAATGGAACATAAATGATTTTGTAAAGGCCTTGGTGGCCATGGTTTAGTTTTAAATGATTTTATTAGGGCCTGGATGGCCATGGTATGGTTTTTAAATTGGAACTTATGGTTTTTAAATTGGAACTTGGGGGGTCGTGGATTCCCCCATGTTGATGGATAATTGGAATGCATAATTCTATAAGCTTGCAAGCGTATTGGTATGATGATACCATATGGTAAAGCCTAAATGGAGAATTTCTTGGTTAAATGAATGTGTTATGTGCAAATATTTTAATTAGACTTAAAGGGGATTGTGTAGCTCGCCGTGGAAGGTGGAGGTCTCGAAGGGACCAATACTGAAAACCACATTTATCGGCGTGAGGGTCTTTATGACCATGAGCATAGTTTACACTTATTTATATACTAATTTAGGATACGTGTGTTGCACGTGTATTTTATTTTTTCAATTTAATGAGAATTTTGACATAAATTTATAAAGTAAACTTTATTGAAAAATCAACCCTCTAATAATTTGATCTGAGAATCAGTTCGGTTTCATGCAAAGTCGCTTGACTAATGAGGCCATTCACCTTGTGAGGAGATTAATATAGCAATTTCGGGAGAGGAAAAAGGACTTACATATGGTGTTTATTGATCTCGAGAGGCTTATGATAGAGTTTAGAGGGAGATTCTGTGGAGATGCTTGGAGGCTAGAAGGGTGATTTTGGCATACATTAGAAGGGTGATTTTGGCATACATTAGGTCGATTTTGATAGGTTTGCATCAGGGATCAACTTTTAGCCCTTTTTTATATGCCTTGGTAATGAATGTGTTAACGCGACATATTCAAGGCGGAGTGACTTGGTGTATGCTATTTACAAATAATGGTATTGATTGACGAGACTCGGGGTGGATTTAATGATAAGTTTGAGATTTAGAGATAGACCCTCGAGTCTAAAGGTTTCTGGTTGAGCAGGACCAAGACAGAGTACTTGGAGTATACGTTTAGTGATGTGTCGCAGTAGAATGATGTGGTTGTGAAGCTGGATTCTCAGTCCATCCAGAAGATGGAGAGTTTCAAGTATTCGGGGTCTATGATTCAGGGTGAGGGTGAGACTAACGAGGATGTGACGCATCGTATTAGGGCTGGGTGGTTGAAATAGAGGCTTGGTTTGAGAGTTTTATGTGCTAAGAGGGTGCCCCCAAAGCTTAAAGGTAAGTTCAACAGAGTGGTCGTCCGACGAGTTATGTTGTATGGAGCAGAGTGTTGCCAATTAAGAAATCCCATGTCCAAAAGTTAAAGGTGGAGTAGATGAGGATGTTGCGGTAGGTGCGTAGTCAAACCAGGAAGGATAAAGAGAGGAATGTGGCTATTGGGGAAAAGGTGAGAGTGGCTTCGGTGGAGAAAACGATACGAGAAGTGAGGTTACGCTGGTTTAGACACGTGATGAGGAGGGGTGCTGATGCGCCAGTGCTGAGGTATGAGACACTGGCTATTGATGATTTTAGGCGGGGGAGAATTAGGCCAATAAAATATTGGAGGGAGGTGATTAGACATGATATAGAGTAGTTACAGCTTACGGAGGACATGACTCTTGATAGAAAGTTGTGAAGGAGGTGGATTAGGGTAGAGGATTAGGGGGTGGGAGGGTGTTGGTGAGAGCAGGGGAGTGTTCTGTATTTGTGGTTTAAGTTTCTTGTGCGTAGATGTTGAGTGTTATCTATGGTTTCAGATTTATAGTTTTAAGTATTGTCTTGTGGCTAGTGTTGTTAGTTTATTTTTCATACTGTACAAGTTTATATGCATTTATGTGTTGTGTTTGTTATATTGTTATTGATTCTAAGCCAGGGTCTATCGGAAACAGCCTCTCTACTTCACCTGAGGTAGTGGTATGGACTGCGTACACTCTACCCTCCCCAGACCTCACTAGGTGGGAATATACTGAGTGTGTTGTTATTGTTGTTGTTGTTGTATTGGCTTATTTCTTGTTTGATACCATCACATTGTTATCAAATTGTGTGAGAGACTTGTAACCAATGAGGATACTTTATGCCATTGGGTCAATTTGTTACGGTCATTTTACTTTGCTAACTAAGACTTAGGTTGAGAAAAACTTGTAGCATCTGAGTCTATGGATGTTGAAGGAATTATATATTGTTTTCATCATCAAGAACGATCAAAACATCAACAATTATATGAATGAATATCGAGAAGGAAGGTGACAATTTTTTCTTTGGAAGAGTTTACATTCCGGTCATGAGTGACATACATCTTTTACACCATAGTAGACTATAAAATAGATAATCTTCATAGTGAACTTGGTATACTAAACATGCAAAACACTAACAATTTGTTTGTCTTGTTCTTTTTTTTTTTAGTCAATTTAAAAAAGAATGTCTCTTTTCTTTTTTGACAATTCTTTAATTTTAACTTTTCACATGACATGTTTAGACCACAAGATTAAAATACATTTTAATACATTCTTCATTTTAGTTTAAGCTCGCAAGGATTAAAAAACATTCATTACTTTTTTGAACTCCAGACTAAGTCAAATCCAAGCATACAAATTAAAACAAAGCGAGTACCTATGTTATATGTCATACTCAATTGAGTATAATATGTTACGTATTATACTCTAATTGATCAAAATTATTTGTAATAATGCTATGTCATCGAATTTTCTTGGCTTTTTCATTTATTTTCTTCTTTACATGAGTAAAGCGCATTAGGTTGATGAAGAGCTACTACTCATGTGCTTGGCAATGGTCCGCTGCAGCTCATCTTTTTTGGCTCCTACCACCTTATCAATAATCTTTCCCTCATTGATGAACATGAAGTTGGCATTACCTCCACACCCCAATCAGTGGCTATTGACTTCAATTCATCCACATCCACTTTAGGGAAGGCAATTGCGGGTATCTTCTTGGCCAACTCTGCAAGGAATGGGGCAATGAACTTACAGGGATCACATCAAGAAGCAGTGAAGTCCACAACTATTAATTTTTTGTTATTAATGTCTTTTTGGAGATGGTCGTCTCATTCATCAATAGTGTGGACGGCAAAGACTATTCCCCCTATCATTTTAATGTTGGAGTGTTAGGTCAACGTCCAAAGCTAAGCTAACAACAATAATATATATGTACAAAAAATTACCCCTAACCATCTATTACTAAGGTTGTTTTCGATAGATCCTCGACTATTATTATTATTATTATTATTATTATTATTATAATAATAATAATAATAATAATAATAATAATAATAATAATAATAATAATCAAATCAAAAGATGATCTATATAAAATTTACCAAACCTATATCCGACCATGCAAAGAACAAAGAGAATATTACGATTCCATCTAAACTTTTCGATGCAGTTCCATGTAAGGCTAGCTTCTAGATCTTTATATAAGGCTAGGTTTTTGTTTTAAAATTTTAGGAGTCCTTAACCATGTACATCTCTTACCATATAATTTAAAATAGTTTTTTCACTTCTAAAAGGAAAAAACTACAATTGGTTAACTTTGTAGTTTTGATGTTGTTAACCTTATATTGGTTAAAAAAAAAAAAAAGTCCTAACACGTAGCAAATTTGGAAAATTAAAAAAGTTGTGCTTTTGTATGTCAATAAAAAATTCCATCAAATTTTTCTTTTTTCACTTATTATTATATAATTAAGGAAACCCTTTTCAATACGCAAGGAAAAAACCTATCAAGCATTATTTTTTCATACCTCCTTTACCATATATTTTATGACTTCTTAATTATTAGAAATTATAGTGAATAATTAATAATTTAAGAAAAAAAAGATGGTTTTTCCTAAAGAGGAGTCTTATAACGAGGGGTAAAAAGTTCAAATAACTTTTTTAAGGATCTTCACACTTTTAATGTATTATAGATTATAAATATAGATATAGGTATTTTGGATTGGTTGGGATCGAGACATTCCCCGGCCCATCCTTAGATTTTTCTAGTTCGTGCGACTAACATGCACTGGAATTCTTTCAGTAGGGAGAGTTGAACGCATATAGCTCGGGGATGCCCTTAGGACATTAGAGCTATACAGTACAGATTAATAATTTTAAATCTCATGCTTAAAACATGTATCCTATCCCGACACCTTATATATATATATATGTATGTATGTATATATATATATATGTATGTATATATATATATATGTATGTATATATATATATATGTATGTATATATATATATATATATACACATATATATATATATGCATGTATGTGAACATGAACATTGATATTGGTTTTGTTTGGAAAATGGCATTATTTTTATCCCTATCCTGAGCTACATGCAAGCACTTACCCCGTTAACCGTTTCTGGACGCTATATTCTTTCATGATGTAGGCTCCTAGAGGTTTCTTCTGGTGGTTTGTGCAGTGTTAGGTGGAACGGTCGTCTATCGGGTTTGCGGTGAAGTGGTGAGCTTCCATCTTTCAGAAAGCTGGGTCATTCCATCAGTTTCTTTCCATATTTTAGAATTGAAGAGTTCAGATTAACATTATCATTGACATTGTCACTGTCACTGTCGGGGGCATGTCCCGACCTAGTTTTATACTCGAATTGGTTTAAAGGACTTTATGGACATGTGTGGGTTGGATGGTGTTGTTGACCTTAGAACTTATTCTTGAGTTACATAAACTGTTTTATCTTTATTCTCTGGTTATCTTCCACTTTGTTGTTATTTGAATTTTGCTTGTTTGAACAGGTAATGGAAATGGTTTTCGGTCCTCGATAGGCTTGAGATACCCATCACGGTCAGGCCCAGGGTCGGATCGTGACAGTCGAAACGTGACAGCTGGCTTCTTTCATATGATGACCGGCAAATGCCGTGAGGATCCATTCTTTGGTGGAAGAATGATGATGCACCTGAGTAATCTTTTGTTTGGTACTTTCACTCACATGTTGTAAATCTTGCCTACCAGCTACATCTGTTTCGTTGATACTCTAAGGCCTGCTCTCCTTAATTTCATCTACTATAGTCTGTATCAATTGTTTTTTATGGTATGCTTGATCCTTGACTAACTGCTGCTTTAACATATTTGAAACTAAAATAAGTTACTTTTTCGCCTTAAAAAGTAATACAAAATCTTACTTTCAACACTTTGCAACCAAGAAATAAATGACCCTAATTTTCAAGAGTCTTTGATGTCTTAATCCTACAACAATCTCTGCAGTAGCAAACAACGGGTTCTATAGAAAACCGTGATGTTAACACCGGAGACATGGCTAACACCGGAGACATGGCTACTCTATTGACAATAGGGGTGAGCATGATATGGAATATACCGAATTATCATACCGAACCGAAATTTTTGATACCGTGGTTTTTGGTATTATGGTATTTGGTATAATATATGGTATACATTTTAAATTTTTTTGGTATATGATATTTACAAATGACATATCGAAATACCGAATACCATACCGAAGTATATATAGTTACATAAGTAACTTTTATTTATATCTATAATATATTAAAAGTGTGAAGACCTTAAAAAAGTGATTTAAACTTTTCAGCTTTCATTAAAAGACTCTTCTCTAGACAAAACTATCTTTTCACTATTTTTTTAAATTTATTATTTAATTATTTTTTATTATATTAATTAAACTTCCTAAAATATATGACACTTCTAAAATATATGGTAGGAGAATTAATTAATATTTTTCTTTCTACTAGATTTTCTAATATATATGAGACTCCTAAAATATATGGTAGGAGAATTAATTAATATTTTACTTTCTACTGTTCAATTAGAAAAATATTCTTAAAATAGGACTCTATTAAGGAAATACTTCTATAAAAATATTGCGATGTACGTTAAACTAGAGAACAAATCGGTTTACTTATTTAGAGAATATGATTGATGCTCATTTAACTTGATTTGATTGCATGTCTAGATTGATGGATGCTTGATTTTTTAACCCTCAACTTCTTCACTATTTTTGTTAGCATAATAGAATTCAGCATGTGTATGTATATATATATATATATATATATATTCTTTGTTTTCATTCAAAATCATTCTTTGAAGTCAAAATTTTCACTCAGATAAGAATTAGTTGGATCAAAATCGAAGCTTTGTGATCACTATTATATATCTTTTTATAGTTTACAGGTCGTAGATAAATGTCAGTTGACTTTGAAGAATTTCTTGTGTAAAGGTTAGGTTTAATTGTATCTTATTATTTTATTTTAATTTACAGATGCTAGATGAATATAAGTCGACTTTGAAAATTTTTTTAGGTAAAGGTTAGGTTTAATTATACTATCGTAATATCTCTATTAGTTTGTTATTTTGTGGTAGTTTACAGTTCGTAGATAAATCTCGAACGACTTTGAGAAATTTTTGTGTGTAAAATTTAAGTTTAATTATATTATTTTGATATCACTTTTATCGTATTATTTTGTTGTAGTTTACAAGTAATAGATAAATGCTGGTCGGCTTTGAGGAATTTGTTTATGTAAATATTAGGTTTAGTTGTATTATTTTGATATATCTATTATCGTATTATTTTGTTATTTTTTACAGGTGGTAGATGAGCGTCGAACGACTTTGAGAAAATTTCTATGTGGAAAGATTAGATTTAATTGTATTATTTTGATGTCTCTATTACTGTATTGTTTTGTTGCAATTTACTGATGGTAGATGAATATCGAACGGCTTTTAAAAATATTTTTGATAAAGATTAGGTTTAATAATTCTTCATCTTTTAATTATTATATTCATCTTCACTATTTAAACAAATATCCTATTTAATGTAATGTTTGAACTCATTAAAGTGAGGTGCACGCACAAGACGCGTATTCCTAAACTAATATGTATATATATACACACACTCAAAAAAAAACTTAGTATTAGTATAAAAATATTTAGACTTTGAAACTTTCGTTACTCTATCTTGATTGAAATGTCTTTTTGGTGTAATTGACTAATAAAAGGAATTATTTGTACTTCTTTTTCAATATTTCTACATGTGTAATGCATTTTTATGATACAATTAAGACATGCTTTTGAAATGTTGAAGTAACAATACTCTAGTATACAAGCATATATTGTCAAAGTTAAACAAACTATGGTTACCGATTACCATACCGCAAAATACCGAAACCAAACGTCAAAATATCGAACCATACCGAATTAATATGGTATGGTAATTGTATAATGTTTTTAAAAATTAAATACTAAAATTACCGTACTGAAGTTTCAAATACCGTACCATACTATTCCATGCCCACCCCTAATTGACAAAGTATAGAGAAAGAGACAATTTCAAGATGAACTACGACAAACCTAAAACCTACCCTCACAAAGACTCCTATAGTGCATTAATTTTATACGCTATAGGGGTGCCTCTAAACAAGTGATATACAAGTGATATAGCGGACTGATTTAGTACGCTATATTTACTTTGGTTCAATTTAGTTTTGTATATCATTTTGATCACTTTTTAACTGTTAACTGTCATTTAGGTTCCGGGCTCCATTAATACACAAATAATTCGCTTCTATGCCAATGCTTTTTCTTGTCTTTTGTTTCTGAAACTTTTTTGTCTTTGTTTCTTATTGAAGGGTATATTCTCCTCCAAGAAAAATACTTTGGTCCTTCGTTTGCAAACTGCAATGCAACATTTTGTGAATTACTTGTCCTTGCATAGTGGCAAACTTCATTATTTTCGACCTAACTCAATTAGAGGGATAGAAAGAATATTATCCATTTAATAAATCAAAAGCCAGTATATGAAAATGTGGTTTTTCATTAAGCACGAACAGAAAAGTGCACTTTACACGCCAGGCACACACAATCCAAATGGCCTTCTGGCCCCACTTCTAAGCAAGTGGAACAAATTGTTGTTTGATTTCCACTTCAACCAAACAAGCCCTTGCCGTCGAATTCTTAGCTCGTATCTTAGTTGACCAATAGTTGCTCGCCAACTGGAAATTGTTCCATTTGGCAACCAAGTTGCACATTTGGTCGGCTCTGGACTTCTAATTCGGCTTGCTTAGACGCTGCAGCTTTTCTCCTTCTCTTTGTCGAGCCACTTTCCGAAGCCGACGATACCGAAGAGCTAGCCGGTTCAGGTAATCGTCTCATAACCGTCACTCTAACTAGTTCCGGCTCATTTAACCCGACTCTATGCGGGAAATTCAATAGAGCCTTGGAGCCGCGCATCTTATAAGACGCTTGGTCATAAGCGAGCGTGGCTTCTTTGGCCGACTCATAAGTTCCAAGCCAGACTCGTGCACCGTTTTTAGCAGGATCTCTTATCTCCGCCGCAAATTTACCTCACGGCCTTCGTCTCACACCCCTATAATGCCTTCCCTTTGGCTGCACGACTGTTGGAGCTGCCTTAATCTCCACCAGTGGAGCCACCAACTCGGGAACAATAGAAGGAACAGAACTCATAGCTGGCTCAATCTCCTCCTTCGTCTCGGCTTTAACTTTCGCGAACATTAAATTTGACGGCGCCCACCCTATACTTAAGGCATCTTGTAGAAGCCCGTAAATTACCATATCTTCGGAATCGTTAACTTTTAACGGCAATTCACCCTATAATTCAGTCAAACATGGCATGAGACTACTGAAACTTGAACTCCAACAATACATAGTGAATTCTGGGGGAAGCTAGTTGAAGGTAAGTTGGTAGAAATTAGTAACTGATACATTATGATATTTGAAGGTTTTGTACGAAAGGTAAAGAGAGAAAGATTTTGAATTCTTGAAGAGCAAAGGGATTTGGGGTATATATAGTGAAATATAGGAGCAAGAAGGTACATGTACCACAAAAAAGGGGTCCATAAATGTTTTCAATATCTAGAATTATTTAATGAATTGTATATTCATAATTTCATGCTGGCAAAATGAACTTTTGAATTCCTATGCTACGTCGGTTTTATAAGTTGGACACTTCTACTTAGATGTTTATTATCTAAACCCCTGAACCAACTAAAAATCAACTTTTTAAACCCTTTGTCGGTCTACTCAGCTGTTCGTGTTGCACAATCGCAGCCACATCATTAATTATGTGTAAAATAATTTTCACGTGTGAAATGACTTGTGTAGAGTATAAATACTAAATTTTGACCTAAAATTTAGGTCATTTGAACCCTTCTTCTTCGCCCTTTCTCTCTCTCATCCGAAACTCAAAATTACCATCATTTTAGGTTAACTTAGGCCAATAGTTGTTGAAGGTTCTTGCAATCCTTGTAAGTATTTAATATTTCGGTGTAGTTGCAGTATGTGGTAGTTCATTTTGAAGCTTCTAGTCGATTTAATGGGGGTCCATTCTACTGATTTTACGATTTTTGAGATTAAGAACTTTTTTCTTCAAATTTTTGTTTGATTTTGCTCTGTTTCATTTGTAGTGTTGTTGTAGGTAGTATTTTTTAGTGATAATATGCCTTCAATGGCATATATCGGGTTTTGATTAGAATATAAGTTTTTGCCTTTTTTGTAAAATGAAAAATTGGGTCCACAAAATTTGGGGCTTTTGGTTTGTTTGTTGTGTAATGCTCGTATTATGGCTATATATTGTAGTTTTATGCCTTCAATAGCATTTTTTGTTATTTCAATTAAATTTTAGGGGTTTTTTTATAAATTCAGAATTGGGTCCGAAAATTTTGGGGCTTTTGATTTTTTTGTTGTTTAATGCTCCTATTAAACGTGTGTATAGTAGTTTTGTACCTTCAATGGCATGTTTTGTTATTTCAATTACACTTAAGGGTTTTTCTGGTAAAATCAGAATTGATTTTTTTATTCCTTTATTTTTTTTTTTTAAATTTTAGGGCTTTGTGAATAATTGCCTAATGTATATGTTATCTTGTCATTGTACATGTTTTCTAAATAAATGGACATGATTGTAACACTTCAATTCACGTATAAGGATGTCTTTTTGTCAGACCCTGATTTAAGGTATGCAAATGGAGTTTGTATTCCTGATAAAATTAGAGTAGATGTTGATAAGCTTCATGTTATGTTGTTTCACAACTTAGAAGCAGATTTTGATGTGGAAAAAATTAAAATCTTTTGGTGTAGAGTAAACAAAAAGGGATATTATTACGAGTTAAAAAATGATGTTGATGATTTAAGCCTTATAAGTAGTTTAAAAAATGTTGATTTAGTTGATATATATGTGGTTCACCAAATTAGTGAACCTATAGTTGTTAATGATGATGTGGCAGCCACTCTACAATTATTACTACTTAGTAATGGTGATGTGGCATCCCCTTTTGAACCTAATAGGGCTGATGTGTCTTCATATCATCTATTGGATATAAATGAAGATGAATATATAAATGAAAATCAGTCTCCTAGGGTAGAAAAAGGAAAATCTAAGGTTTCTTGTGAAGACTTAGGTGATTCTGAATTAATAATTTCTCCACATATCATCTCCAAACATCTGATTTTGAATTAGATTTTGATTTTATTGATTCTGATGGTGATTCACTTTATGATGTTGATGAAAACATTGAAGAGTTGAGTGATTTTGATAAAGAGTTGCTTCAAGCTAGAAAGGCTAACATTGATAAACAAGTAAAAGAAAAGGCTAATGGGGTAAATCTAGATGAGATACCATCTGGACCAGTAGGTATAGATACTGGTTTTGAGGATATTTGTATGAACAAAGGGGGTTAGATATAAAGGTAAACTGGGTGGGGATGACCCTTATTTTGATAGTTTAGATCCGGGTAGTGACATTAGTTATGAAGAGGAAGGAGATCCTGTTAATGATGATGAAGTGGTAGATCCACTACCTAGAACTTCTTCTAGCAAGATCTACTTTGATAAAATTGCAAAGAAGCTATGTTTTCAGTTGTATATGGTTTTTTTGAATGCTATTAAGTTTAGAGAGGTACTGCAGAGTTACTCTATTAAAAAAGGTGTGAACCTTAAGTTGAAATCTAATGAGAAGGAAAGGGTAAGGGCTAAGTGTAAGCATAAGGGTTGTCCTTGGGTTATTCTTAGAAGTATGATAACACAAGATTTTTTACTGTGAAAACTTACTTCTCTGTACACATGTGTTCTAAAAGGACAAGAAATAAGATGTGCAACCCTTTGTGGATTAGTAAGCATTACAAGGATAGGATTATGAGTGATCCATCAATAAAATTGCATTAGATTCAAGCACTTTTAAGAAAGGACTATGGGCTGTATGTCAGTAAAACAGCCTGTAGAAAGGCAAAAATCAGAATATTGAATAAAAATTTTGGTGATTTTGTTGAAGAGTTTTCTAGTTTGTATGACTATGCTGAAAGATGAGGACCACCAATCTTGGTACCATTGTATCTATTAGGACATCCAAGAATGTAATTTCAGGAAAAGAGGTGTTTATGGGCATTTACATTTGTTTGGGGCCTTAAAAAGTGGATAGAAAGAGGGTTGCAAAAAAAATTGATTTAGATGGTACCTTTTTCAAGGGTGTATGTAAAAATATCTTATTGTCTTGCATTTCCAAAGATGGAAATAATCAAATGTACCCTTTAGCATGGGCTGTGGTTGATAAAGAAATCAAGGACACATGGTTTTGATTTCTTAGGTGCATCAGCCATGATTTGGAACTTGAAGAAAATGAGGGTGAAGGCTTGACAGTAATGTCTGATATGCAGAAGGTATGACTGTTCATATGTTCATATTTTTCAGTTATTTATTTTTTAGTTTGCCACAGTGATGTCTTTAATGTTTAACTACTGTTTTACATGTTTTGATAGGGTCTTCATTTGGCACTTACTAATCTACTGCCAAATGCTGAGCATAGATGGTGCGCTAAACATATATGGGCCAACTGAAAGTAGGTTTGGAGTGGTGAGGAAAGGAGAAAAAAATTCTGGCAGGTTGCAAGGGCCCCATTTGAAGTGTACTTGCAAAAGAAACTTAATGAAATGAGTGAGTTGGGTGATGGAATTATGGAAGATTTGCTCAAGTACAATAAAGAGGCATGATGTAGGGCCTTTTTAAGGAACACAATAGGTGTGATGTGGTTGAGAACAAGATATGTAAGACTTTCAATAGTTGGATTTTAGCTGCTAGGTTCAACACAATTATCACTATATTGGAGGAAATAAGATGCAAAGTCATGGAAAGAATGAATCAAATGAGAGATTTTCCTGAAAAATAGATCACTGATGTATCACCAATGACTATGGAAGTTCTTACAAAGAATGGTGAATATATAGCCAAGTGTGAGGTGAGGTTTAATGGTGATATGGTTTGAGATTGGTGATCCACCTTATACACATGTTGTTAATGTGAAGAGGAAACAATGTAGTTGTAGGTCATGGCAACTAAAGGAAATTCCTTGTGCACATGCAATTGCTGCAATGCATTATAAGGGATGGAATGTGGAGTCATTTTTTGATCACTGGTATCAAAGGGAAACATACCTGAAGGCATATGATAAGTAGATTCAACCAATGAAAAATATTAACATGTGGCCAAGAAGTACAAGACCACCAATTAAGCCACCTGAGATTACTCCCATGCCAGGAAGGCCAGGTAAAAATAAAAAGAAAGCTAAGGATGAAGATGTTAAGAAGAAGTTTGGAAAGGCTACAAGAAAGGGAAGAAAAATGACATATTCTGTGTGCAAGTGTATTGGACACAACAAAAAAGGATGTCCAACTTTGGTAAGTTAAATCTTTTCTTATTGATGAATTTTACTCTATTTGAATGTGTTTTTGACCTTTTCATATTTATTTGTAGAAAAAGATTTCAGTAGTAGCTGTGGCAGTCAACCAAGTGTGCAACCCGGCACTAGTACTGCAGCTGCTGCTGAGAGAGATGCAAATGCTTCAACAGCTGAAGAGATGACTGTAAATGCTAAATCAAGTAATAGAAGGCTTGCAGGAAGGCCTTCAAATGCTCACAGTTCACCAAGATGTTCAGAAAGTCATGCAAATGCTTATAGGTTACCAACAGCTGCAGAAAGACCTACAAATACTGCATCAATTGGTGGTGTGAGGCCTGTAGCTGCTGTGATGCCCACTAGCACTTCAGCAGTGGGTGCTACTGTTACATAATCTACAACTTAGCAGTCTACTAGTGGTGTTGGTGTCCAAAAGAGGAAGACTAGTACAACTTTGAGAGGTGGTGCAAATCTGGCATATAAAAGACCAAGGCAAAAGAATGCAAAAGAAGAAGGTTTTGGTGTGGTATTTGGACCAAGTGGAAGTGTGGTAGGGAGGGTTAGTTTTATATAATGTACTTTACATTTAACTGGTTTTAATTAGTGCATGAATAATGAATTTTTTTATTTTTACAGCCTGGAAATACTGATAGAGTATTACATAGTCTAACACTTATTTGTTCAATTCCAACCAATATTGACTTGGGTTTCAAACCAAATGGACTAAGGTGGAAAGGTGGAGCTATAGTAACTCAAAGACAGCTACAACAACAGAGTAACAAAAGATCAAAGGCAAAATTATCTCCAACTACTCAAGCCACATCAAGCACTCAAGCCAGCAAGAATCAGTCCATAACAAACACTCAAGGAACACATTAGTGTAATTCTCTTTCTGTATTAATCCCAAAGTGTTGTTAAGACGATTTTTTAATACTTCTGGTTCATTTCTCATTTCAAATATTGTTAAGACAAACATTTTGATGTCAACTCTTGTTAAGATATTATATATTGTAGATTTCTATGTTGGCAATGATGTTTGTCTTTAAATTTTAATTTCATTTCATTCTACATACCTACTACATAGATCAAGCTATCTTAAATAATACAACAGATAGAAACCAGATGACAACAATAATGATAACAGTGATATCAATACTAATGCTTGGTCGTTCATGTCTTCCGTGCCTTCCATATCTTTCTAGTTCTTTTTGTCTTTGTTGCCTTCGATGTCTATCTTTATATTACTCATTTTCATCAGCCAATCGAAAGAATCCATAACTAGTACCAACCTGATATTTTTGACAGTCCCAAAACATTCTTTCTAGATTGGTTGGTGTTCTTGACATCTTAAGTTCGCATAAAGTCCACAATAACAAATTTGAACTGTCATGGTGTTGCAAAAAATTACATAAAAAATTAACTTTCCAATATTACAAGCATAACAGTAAAAAAAAAAATTAAAGAACAAGAACTCGGAGAGAGAAAAATAGAGAAGAAGGGATGAAAAAAAGCTCAAATTGCTCCAACAATGGTGTTCGAAGCAAATAAGGAAGAAAGAGCATTTATAATGGGTGTTGGAACCCTTTTTGACCGTTGGGGCCCTTTATTTTATGGCTGATGTGCGGCTGGAGACTAAAACACACGCTCCTATATGGTCCCAGCCACATAGGATGCCACATCAAAAATTCTGTTTAAAAAGTTATTTTTAGTGGGTTCAGGGGTTCAGATGACAAACATGTAAGTATGAGTGTCCAAATTACAAAACCGACATAGTACAGGGGTCCAGAAGATTATTTTGCCATTCATGCTTCTTTGAAGTTTCTCACTAGACAAGTGGACTTGTTTTTCTTATAACGTGCCCAAAAAACATGAAACGACTTCTGTTCATTAACTAGTTTACACACTCAATTTTTCATTACTTATTTTTGTTGATTTGTGATACCCGTTGCACTTTATTTGGATGATGGTACGGTGTGATATGGTTTATAAGATTATCATGTTTGTTTTAATTATTTTGTAAAATGTATGTTGTTTGATTTTATAATTTGATAATCATGAAATCTCTCATTGTAACCATAGATTTGATGGTATATCATTGTGTTATTATTTTTTTAAAATTATATTCTTAATTAATATTATATAATTTTATTTATATTAATCAACTCTAACATCTGACTTCTACCCAGCCTACCTTCGAAAAAAAATTACTTTCTTCGTCCTATTTTATGTGTCACAGTTTAATCGAACATGTAGTTTAAGAAATAAGGAAAGACTTGATGAAGATTATTAAATTATCATTTATAGAAAAATATGCTACTCTTATCTTCAATTAAGTGAGACCATATAAGTTGGACCAACAAAGGTAAAAGTAAATTATGTTTTTAAATAGTTACAAAATAAAAAAAGATAACATTTTATAGGGGGCGGACAAAAAAATTATGACGACACATAAAATGAGACGGAGGAAGTATGTTATTTTATTTTTAAAATTTCTTTCTTAGAAAATTTCAAAAAATATGTTTTTATTTGACCCCCTACCCTGGCCCCACCCCCTACATACATAAAATAAGATGGGGGAAGTATGTTATTTTATTTTTAAAATTTCTTTTTTAGAAAATTTCAAACAATATTTTTTATTCGGCCCCCTTTCCTGACCCCACCCCTACCAAAACCCCACCCTAAAACTTTTTTAATTTTATTTTTAAGATAGTTTCAAAACATTTTACTTACCCCGACCCCACCACCTATTAGTCCCCCCCCTCCCACACACACAAAAAATAGTTAATAAAAAAATTCTTACCCCACATCCTATCCCTACCCCTACCTCCTACTCCACTACTACCCCCTCCCCCCCACCCCCGTCTTTTATCTTATTTATTTTTCATTATTTTATGTTAAATATATACAAATTCTTTTAGAAAATATTTTCCTACTTGCTCAACGAACATTAGAAAATTAGTAAGAAATAATTTATTTTTCTAGAAAATATTTTTGTAATATTTTTCTTCCATACCGAATACACTCATAGCATACACAAAAAATACATTCAAATTTTCTATTTGTTATTCGTGGTCATGGATCAAAACATAAAAAAAAAATTTATTACTATAAAAAAATTCATTACACTTACTTTGATCTACTCTTTTATTGGCTTTGCTAGAATTTACATAAACTTAACAACTTAATATATGTACATATAGGGCTGATAATTTCAGGCCATATTTAAAAAAAAAGTCCATTTAATTCATATATAATAAGTTGGATCACTCATATTTTAAATGGGTATATAAGGTTAGCATATTTTAAAAGCTCATAAACTAGATGGGTAAAATATGAATTCATGTAGAGACCCAATCAAGATTTAATCTAAAGAATATTAACATACTGATATTAGAAAATTATTTTGAGGTGCATGGTAGGGGTGGGGTATTGGGGAGGGTATTGAAAAGGGATGCATGGGGGGTAAGAAGGAAGGGAAGGGGTAAGAAATTTTTGTTTAAGAAAACTATTTCCTTGTGTTTTTTGGGAGAAGGGATAAGAGGGGTTTTTCGGTAGGGGGATGTGGGGCATGCTGGGTGGGGTTTACGAAATCTCCTTTTTAAAAAAATTATTTTGGGGGTACAGGTGAGGTTGGGAGTTGGGGAGGGTGTTGTAGGGGGTGTTCATAGTTGGGGGTAAGATTTTTTTATAAAAAGAAAATTATCTTTCAAAGAGAGGGAGGAAAGAGGAGGGGGGGTTATTTCTTTATTTTTTTTTTTTAGAGAAAGGATGGGGTGGGAGACGGAGGGGGTTCGTGGTATATGATTTTGTGGGGCAGTGTGCGGGGATTAGGGTAGGTACAAATTTTTTTTTAAAACAAACAATTTTTGAAAAAAAAAATTCTTGGGGGTGAGGGGTGGGGGAGGGGTAGAGGGTGGGTGGAAAAAATCAAGTTGAAATGTATATTGAAATTCTAAAGCTTTTTTTGGCTATTGTAGTTAAGGTGAGTTGTTATTATTTTTATCCAATTCATATTGACCAAATTCAGGAAATTACATAGAATGACCATAAAGGTGGATGACTTTGAATTTTTGACTTCCATAAGAAAAGTCTTTAAAAACTAGTCTTCCTTTTTTTTATTTTTTTTTATGTATAGTACAAATATATTTTTGCCCTCTTGCTACACCTCAAATATTTTTGAACTTTTCATTCTCATTTGTTTCTCAACCTCTATTTTAATTTTTTACCTTAACTTTTATGTTTTTCTTATTTACTTCATTTTTCTCAACTTTTATTTTCTTTTACTTTTTTTTCTCAAATATTATTTATTTCTTCATTTTTTTTAATTCATTGATCTCAATCTTTATTTTTTTTTGTTTTCTTAATCAATTCTTATTTTTCCTTTTTTCTTTTTATCAATTTTTTTTTCTTCTCATGTTTGTTTTTCTCAATCTTCTTTTTCCTTTTTTTTTTTTTTTTTTCTTCTCTTTTTTTTTTACCTTTTTTTTTTTCTTTTCTTTTTTTTTTCTCAATCTTTTTTTTTAATTTCTCTATTTTGTTTGTTCTCTTTTTTGTTTTTTCAGAACTTCTATTATATTTTGCTAATAAATAAAAAATTGAATAATCCGCAAAGAGATTCTTTTTGACATCAAAGAAAATTTAAGGGCATAACTTGTTGTTAGGAAGTCCTTTGAGATAAGTCTCGCCTTTAAGACAAAAATTATAGGATAACTCACAAATCAAGACACAATATGATAATGTCAAATTTTGATGGTGGATCATAACTTGTTGTTTGAAAATCCTTGAGTCAAGTCTTGCTTCTAAGGCAAGAGTTATAGAATATCTCATAAATGAAGAAATAGTCTGGTAGTGTCAACACCTGTCCATTGGGCGTAACTTGTTCTTTTGAAAGGTTCTTGGGATAATTCTTATCTTAGAGGCAAGACTAATAGAACATCACATAAATCAAGACACAATATGATAGAGTCAACTCCTGTCCACAGGGCGTAATTAAATTGTCGGCTAAGTCTTGCCACTAAGGCAAGAGTTATAGAATATCTCATAAATCAAGACATGATGTGGTTGTGTCAACTTTTACCCATTGGGGTGTAACATGATGTCTGAAAGTCCTTGGACTAATTCGTGCCTCTAAGGCAAGAGTTATAGAATATCTCATAAATTAAGAGATAATGTGATAATGTCAACTCTTACCCAAGGGGCATAACTTGTTGTTTGAAAGTCCTTGATTTATAAAACATCTCATAAATCAAGACACAATGTGATAGTAAAAAATCTTTACCATAGATCGTAACTTGTTGTTTAAAAGTCCTTGTACTAAGTCTTGCCTCTAAGATAAGAGTTATAGAACATCTAAAAAATTAAAACGTAATGTGATAGTGTTAATTCTTACCCATGGGGCGTAACTTGTTGTTTGAAAGTCTTTGGGTTAATTCTTGTCTCTAAGGCAAGAGTTATAAAATATCTCATAAACCAAAACACAATGTGGTAATGTCAACTCTTACCCATAGGGCACAACTTGTTGCTTAAAAAGCCTTTGGTGTAAGTCTTGCCTCTAAGAGAAGGGTTATAAAGCATTTCATAAATCAATTCATGATGTGGTGGTGTAAAATCTTGCCCATGGGGCATAACCTATTGTTTGTTGGTCCTTGAGCTGAGTCATACCTTTAAGACAAGAGTTATATAGCATTTTATAAGTAAAAAACACAATGTATATAACATCTCGAATCTGGTACCTGAAATGCTACACGATGCTCATGACCCCAAAGGACCATAAGCTAATCTATGACTAATATCTGTACCTATATACTGCCTAATATACTGTATAATTGTGAAAATATGAACTGAAAGGCCATAAGGTTCAAAAACGTAACATAAGATCTGATAAAATATAACATCTGGGTGGGGTATGAAATATCTAAAACAAAACTATTTAAACATACTGTAGTCTAAAAAGCCTCTAAAACATGACTGTCTGAATAAGGAGTTGATGGGACATGTCCCTAACTAACTTTAACTAATAAATTAATTAATGAGATAATAAAGGAATGATCATGTCCTCGAAGGATGAGGACTTACTGCTAACTCTGACTGCTGAGACTGGAATGGTACTGATGCTCTGGAGCTCGTGTCTCTGAACCTATGGTATAAAACACCATAGCACAAATGCTTCAATATGATTGAATGTACTGGTATGTAAGTGAGGTAGGCTGAATGCAAAGGGTTCACATTCATGAACTATACTAACTGGCTGCATAACATGAACATGAGAATGCATGTATGAATACATAATAACTATAATTGAGTTCGTGAAAACATGATTACTGAGTCTGAGTACTGTTAACATGAGATACTGATAACTATATAATTGAAATATCTGATACTGAATGACTGTATTGGACAGTCTAGTTTCTGATGGAACTAGCTGAGTTTCGTACTATTCTGAGTTGACTGTATCTGACAGTCCTAAATTCTGTAGAACTATCTGAGTTCTATTACTAAAACTGAATGACTGTATCTGACAGTCCTGATTCTATAACTGAAATTATGGGAAGTAGTCATCTAACCGATATGCCCCTAATATGTCATTATGGCTGAGTTGGGGTCCAATCTGTAACCCCAATTAGAAGGGTGTCAATACCGCCACTTGTAAGGATAATCTATGAGTAACCCTCATATAACAGGTAGCTCTAATGAGAACGGTGGGAACCCTCATATAGCAGGCTATGATGTCTCAATCTATGCTGGCTATATAGTTCTGGAATGCAAGAATTTTTTCTAAGAATTACACTGATACGGGTATCATGGGTTCGAGACCAATTACTAGGAGCCAAGCTGGGGAACTACAAAGGCTTCAAGATACATTTATGAAAATGGATGTATTGGAGCCATCCAAAGGAGTATATGCATTGACATGTAAGGAATTTTCTTTGGTGTTACAGAACATACCAAAGCTATCCACTTTTACATCCCAAACCCACCCCTTTCATTATAGGTAGAAGAGTCCTTTCCTCATGAATTTTGTACTAGACTATTTATAGGATACTTTTAGTCTGTCTCCTTAGTTAGCTTATTTTGAAAATCAATATTGTAACATTGAAACACCATCATCTCAAGAGAGAGTAGACCACCACTTTGACATCACAAGAAATGGTTTCTTCTTGTGTTGTGTGTATCGGCTAGAAACGTGAGTGCTTGAGTGAACTGAGATCCTCTTGTGTTTGCGTAAGAACTTGGTTCTTGTTAATCTGTTTTTAGAGGTTTTAGAGTTTGATACACTCTTTAGTTGCTACATTACAAGTTTTCTTTGTGTCAAGTTATCTATCTTCTTTATTTTTCAAGTTTGTGTTTGTTGTTTCCGTTTGGTGTCTTGTATGCGTGGGCTATTTTTGCGAGATTGAAAACTATTTTGTGCTCATTTAGATACCGTTTGGTATCATTTGGTGTAAGAGCCATCATTGATTTCGTTCCCATGAGATCAATCTTGGGCTTGTTCACTTGAAAAATAAAAAAAAAGGTGTTGAAAAAGCTGAAAAACTCAAAAATAGTAAAGCTGTCCCATTTTTTTGGTTCTTGGCCGAAATTTATGTGTTTTGTGTGTTATAGTGTTAGATCTTTGTTTCCTAACACTATAAGAGGTGTCGAAAATGGAAAATTTCACAAAAAAAGAGTTGTTCCCATTTTTGTACCTTGGCAGAGAAATTGTGTCTTGTTTGTATGTCTTGGCCGAGATTTGATGCATAGATTTAGGTGTTATTTTGATTGTCTTAGTAGTTTCGTGTGTTATATTGTTGTTTTCCTAGCACACTTGAGTCTAAGGTCCAAGATTTGAGCCTTTGTTTAGTGTTGTTGAAGGGTTGGACAGCTTGAATATTATTGTTGTTCATAAGTGTTCTTATTATTGTTCATAATGTTCTTGAGGTGAATGTTCAACAAAAGGTGTGTGATTTGAAAAGGGGAAGAGAGAGGTTAAGTCTTGTGTTTGTCTTGAAAATAGTTTCAAGACAACACCCAAAGAAGCAAATCAACAAAAGACCTCCCAAAAGCTCCCTTACTAAAAGAGTGCCAAAATCTTTTTCAAGAAGAACCAAAAGAGGAAAGGGACAAAGCCAAAGCAAAAAAGGTGTTTTTCCATTTTGGTGCAAGTTGGTGAAAATTTTATTGATACCTTTTTGGCTTTACAAAAAAGAGTCCAAGGCCTTGTCTTTCATTCCAAAAACCGAAAAAGCCTCACCAAACAAACAAAATTGAATCATTCAAGTTGGACAACATCAAACATCAACAAAACAACAAAACCAAATGGCCAAAATAAAAATTGTGGGCCACATCAACAACAAAACTCAAGTCATAGGACCTTCCAAGTTTCTTTCCTTGTCTCTATTAGTTTTCTTTCTATTGAATCCTACACTAGTTTACAACTAAGTAACAACCTACCAAGTTGTGAACTAGTTTTTGAGTACGTCTTCATGTCAACGTTCTTTGTGGTGCTTTGTTCGTTTACAATTCATAGTTGTTCTTGATTCAAGTGCGTATGAAACTTTCTTGAGTCTTCAAAATTGAAATCCATTCTAACTCAAGAGTAGTCTTATCCCTAAGCACTCAAGGATTGATAGTCGGCTTCTAACACTTGAAGAACCAAGTGAGGAAGACGAGTGTGAAGAATGTGTGAGCATGTTTTGAACTAACATTTGCTTGTTTTGTAGGTACAATTGTAAATAGAAACCAAAAATTCCAATGCTCCAACCGTGGACAATAATATTATGAATGCCCTCTTAGCTAGTCTTGAAACTTTGTCTCGAGGCGTGGCTACGATGAAGGCAAATATTGAGAAGTTGAGCTTGGATGTGGCCTCAACGAGTTAGAGGTTAGATAGGGTGGAAATCCAAAGGAGTTCTCGACCTCATACCTCTTAAAACACCTCATGTACTATTACTCTCGAGACCTTGCACCAAAGATTGTATCCACCAAGAGCTACAAACTAAGTCAATCTTTACTCCCCAAGCTGAGAATAAGATGGACCTATCCGTTCCTCACTCCACCAAGTCCCACAAGACAGACTTGGAACTCATATTCCATCCCTAAACCCAAATTCTCCGCTCCAAAATCCTCAAATTCAAAGACTCTGCACTCCACTAAATCCAATGTCTCCTTCCCAAGCTACACTAACCCAAAAATACCCCATCCAAGTAGAAAAAGAGAGAGAGTTAGGATCCAAGGATAATGAGGTGAAGGCTCAAGATGGAGAGAAAATTAGTGGTGAAATATAAGAAGAATGTGAAGAAAAAAAGGCAAGGAAAAGGAAAACTGCGGGTAGTGAAGTAGGAAAGAGAAAGAAAAATATGCTTGTGGGGTTTTCCCACAAAGGATCTTTGATACTCACTAACCCATATGCTAGCACTTTGCCTAGAATTAATCCTTTTTATGTACAGTTTCAAGTTCATATGCTATCAAAGAAGGATCAAAAAGGGGTTCCACACGATAACATGGGAAATGTGCTAGTGACACCCTTGGCCGAGAGCTCCAAACAAGTGGACTGTCGTGGCATACACCGAGGTATAATTGTTACACTCTATACTTTCTTAGGCTTGAAATATTGTGATAAGGATATTAGTATCCAATGTGAAGTGGCTTCGGGTTTACATAGCGTAGAAAAGCATGAATCCTTCCTTGGTAGTCCTCTTGTTTCATATGTTGGTCAATTTTCTCTTAAGGATAGTTCACTACTTGATCATGTGAGTGGTGTGATTCAAAATCCTCAAGTTAGTGTTCATTCTTATAATATTGACCATAATATTGGACCTATTCCTTTGAGTTTGTGTGGTGCAAATCGTGCTACTAGTTTTGCTCAAGGTAATCATATGTTTGGAAAACTTTTGAATAAAGGTGTGCTTGCTCTTAAGAGAAGACTTCTAGGCCACAAATCCTTAGTCTTGGATGATAGCCTAGTAAAAGGATTGGTTAATCTCAGCTTATTCCCTTGGTTACACCATTCCTTTGATCTCAGAACACTAGTGGGTTGGAAAAGGAGTTGCCTCGGCTTATGCTTATCTTTCCTTGATGATTATCTTATCCCTATCCTTTGTAATTTTAAAACTACGTGTTTTATGGTAAAAATAAAGGATTTCTGGTTGAATTTTAAAAGTGTACTCCCTCGGCAAGATGTCTTCACACTTGATTCCTTTCTATACTACCTCTTTACTTATGATGATAACCATGTTAATGTCGAATTTGTATTGTGTAGTGGTAGGAAGTTTGGTGGCTGGTTTTCTTCTTTGCATGATGGTGATATGTGGTTTAGGTGGATCTTAAGATCAATAGTGGCACTATATTTGATGTGGTCCTCTGTAGAGGTAATGAAACAAATGTATCTTATGGTTCCTAAGATAAATGTAGTCTTACCTTTTGGGTATAGTAAAACCATTAAATCCATGATATTTGGCAAAGCCATTTCCTTTGTTCCATTCATGCTAAGCTTTTCATGTCACACACAAAGGTCCCGTGGGTATATTCCGAATTTGAACAACCTTGGCTTAATGACATATGTGATAGTTTCAGATTGTACTCCTCTTTCCTTGATGTTTATCTTATCCATATGCTTTGTAATATTTGTGGTACATGTTTCATGATCATAACAAAGGATTGTTGGTTGTATTCCAAAAGTGTACCCCCTTGGCATGTCTATATAATTTGTGGTACTAATGCTAACCCTCCTATCATGAGAATTGTGTGTTTGTTTTCCCTCTCTTTGGTTTTGCAAGGTACAAATTTGAGGACAAATTCCTTTCAAGATGGAGAGGATGATACGGGTATCATGGGCTCGAGACTAATCACTAGGAGCCAAGCTTGGGAATTACAAAGGCTTCAAGATACATTTATGAAAATGGACGTATTGGAGCCGCCCAAAGGAGTATATGCATTGACATATGAGGAATTTTCTTAGGTGTTACAAAACACACCAAAGCTGTCCACTTTTGCATCCCAAACCCACCCCTTTCATTAAGGGTAGAAGGGTCCTTTCCTCATGACTTTTGTAATAGACTATTTATAGGATCCTTTTAGTCTTGCTCTCCTTAGTTAGCTTATTTTGAAAATAAATATTGTAACATTTAAACACCATCCTCTCAAGAGAGTGTAGACCACCACTTTGACATCACAAGAAATGGTTTCTTCTTGTGTTGTGTGTATCAGCTAGAAATGTGAGTGCTTGAGTGAACCGAGTTCCTCTTGTGTTTGCATAAGAACTTGGTGCTTGTTAATGTTTTTTTAGAGGTTTTAGAGTTTGATACACTCTTTAGTTGATACATTAAAAGTTCTCTTTGTGTCAAGTTATCTATCTTCTTTATCTTTCAAGTTTGTGTTTGTTGTTTCCGTTTTGTGTCTTGTATGTGTGGGCTGTTTTTGCGAGATTACGGACTATTTTGTGCTCATTTAGATACCGTTTGGTATCATACACCCTCATATAACTGGTGATTTCCCATCCTCGGGTTCCCTCGGTGATAATTTCTACTCCCATCTGAATAAACACTGAACATGATTAACTGAACTGACTGAAGTGAGTTAACTGAGTTTCATTAACTGATGGAATATTACTAAGATCTGATAACTAACTGAGATGTACTGAGTTTTCCTGAGTCATGAGTTTGACTGAATTCTACTGAACATGGCTTGACTGAGAGTATCTTAAAAACATGACATTGGCTTTAGGCATACAACTAAATTGTCGAGTACAAGTACTCCCAGGACTCGATGGAAGAAAACTGACAAAGCATGACTTCTTGACCAACATCAACAATCCATAATATAATAAGTGGAGATATTTCATAGGTATTTGATTATCATAGCTTTGTACGTGAATAAGATAGCATGTATACATAGCATAATTTCATAAAGCTAACTCATGAGCAATCCAACAATAATTTCAATACGTAAGAATAACATGGAAGTCGTTTTGAACATAAAGTTAAAGCATAAATTGTCATTTGGATCACAATTTAGCTATAGTGCATAATTTCTATAATTCTAGGCATTTTATCAAACACCTTGCATGCACCCTTAGGGCATAGGCATAGTCATCAAATTGACACATTATAACTAACTCAATTAATGGATTTCACACACTTGCTAATTGAGTTTTTACAAAAAGGACATAAATACTCCAAGTTGGAAATCATATAACAAGATAAACATGATTACAACCAACCTATAACATAAATATCACGATTTACAATTTGAAATAGGGTTCTTGAGCTTTATGGATGAAAGAGGTCCATAAATCAATACTATGCATACCTTAGTTCTTGATTCTATGAAGATTGACGGAGAGACTCTTGAATTTGAGTATTGAATTGAATCCCCAATTGAAACTGTAGCTTGTTCTTGAGAGAAATAATATATTTTGGATTCCAAATAGCTGAATCTCGTGTTAAAGAGCTTAAATAGGGGTGAGAAATTGACCCTTTTAACCCTGAACGCATCTTTTAAATTGGTGAAAATTTCCCGAACTGGACCCCTGGCTCAACACGGAGCTATTGCACCGTGTCACTGGAATTTGATGACTGGGAAATTGGGGAATGGCCCGACGCGGAGCCATTGCATTGTCACATTATTTGCAACCTGGAAGTTTGGCGCGATGCGGAGAAATCACACTGAGATACTGAAAAAAGGACAATTGCCATTTTTGCTTGTGGCGCGGCGCACCACTGACTAATATAGCGCTGTTTTACAACGGGAACTTGAAATAGTCATAACTTCTTAACCAGTTATCGTATTTGAGCGAATCTTATATCAATGGAAAGCTTATTGAATTTCCCACATGACAAAAAGTGAAAATATTAAAAATTTTCCATGGAATAAACATCATTCAATTTATAAGCTAATTCTTGACATTCTTGGGATAAAATTAGTTAGGAAACTTCGAGGTATTAAAATGTATTAGTTTGACTCTTGCCCAATGTACGTAACTTGTTTGAAAAATTTTGGGATAAGTCATACCCCTAAGGCAAAAGTTGTAGAACATCTCATAAATGAAGACATAATGTGGTAGTGTCAACTCTTACCACTGAGGCATAATTTGTTGTTTGAAAGTTCTTGAACTAAGTTTTGCCTCTAAGGCAAGAGTTATAGAACATCTCATAAATGAAAAATAACGTGATAGTATCAACTCTTACCTGTGGGGTATAGTTTATTATTTGAAAGTCTTTGAGCTAAGTCTATGTCTTGCCTCTAAGGCAAGAGTTGTATAACAACTCATAAATGAAGACATAACTAGGTAGTGCCAACTCTTGCTCGTGGGGCATAATTTATTATTTGAAAGTCCTTGAGCTAAGTCTTGCTTCTAAAGCAAGAGTTGTAGAACATCTCATAAATGAAAATATAACGTCGTTGGGTCAACTCTTGCCCATGGGATTTTTTGAAAGTCCTTGAGCTATGTCTTGCCTCTAAGATAAGAGTTATAGAACATTTCATAAATCAAAATACAATGTGATTGTGTCAACTTTTGCTCATGAAATGTAACTTCTTGTTTGGAAGTGATAAGTCTTGCCTCTACAATGTGGTAGCGTCAACTCCTGCTTATACGACATAACTTGATTAGAAGAACTCGAAGAAAAGAAAAAAAATAAAAATTTTAAAAAAAGAAAATAAAGAAAAATATTTTAAAAAATAAAAATTAAAGAAAATAAAAAAATATAGAAGCTGAGGGAAGAAAAGGAAAAAATAAAGATTGAGAAAAAACAAAAAAAAAGAGAAATAAAAAATAAGGATTGAGAAAAATTTAAAAAGAAAAAATAAAAATTAAAAAAATAAATAGAAGTTGAGAGAAGAACAAGAAAAAAAAGTAAGAGTTGAAAAAGAAAATAAAAGAAAAATCAAAGTAAATTTAAAAAAAGAGATTTTTTATAAAAAATAGAAGTTAAGGGGAGAAAAACAAAAAAAATAAGGATTGAAAAAACTAATGAGAGTGAGATAGAGTGAGAGAGAGAGAGAGAGAAAGAGAGAGAAAAGAAAAGCTAAACATTAGAGTAAAATAAAAAAGAGAAAAAAAATAAAAGTTGAAAGATAAATAAGTATGGAGTTGTTTAGAAATATTTGAGATATTGAGGGGCAAATAGGTAATTGTTCTATATAAAAAACGAAGAGAAGCTAGTTTTGTAAGACTATTCTTATGAGGGACAAAAAAATAAAGCCACCAATTATAAGGATTATTTATTTAGTTTACTTGACCAAATTCATATTTACCCATATAATATAGTCAACTTATACCCCTCTTAACTAACTTCTTAGTCTAAGTTTTAATAATTATATTTTATAGATTTCAATTAGCGATTAAATGTATTTAGGACTGTGATATACAAATATTAACTAACAAATTTTTTTACTATTTCATTTATGTTTATAAAATAAAAAAATTGGGAATGATTCACTTTCTTTATTCTCTTTAACATATCTTTTCCAATAATATTGTTTCATCTTTTATATGGATTGTTATAATTTATGTTTTAATTTTTGAAATACAAAAATAAAATTCAAACTAAAATTCATCTGATTTCTTCGTATGAGTTAAGAATTTAAAATAGAGAAAAGACATATATACACCATTAAAGTTGTTTCAAAATTTCAAAAAGATAGTTAAAGTTTGAGGACGTTCTATTACCCCACGAAAATAGTTCCAACCACAATAAATATACCATTTTGACCTATTTTTAGAGCAATTGCAATGTCACAGATGAAGGGGAGCGTGAATGAGTTAAAATTCACCCCCAAGCCAATATACAATTGTCATGTGACATTACCATCTTGTCTTCTCCAAATAACTTATCTTCTCCAAACAAAAAACGAGAGGAATTTACAAAGTTCTTTTCTATCAATGTAAAAAATAAAAAATTGGTGCCTATGCTCCATCCATTCACTTTAATCAAAACCCTTTTCATGACAACAAATTTCTTACGCTTCGATTTCATATTTCATCTTTCATCAAATATAAAATTTGATTCTTTTTTTTTAATTCTGTAATAATGTTCATTGGAGACGACATTAATAGATTTGAAAATATCAACCTATCTTCTAACTTGACTTCAACACGATCAACGTCTGCTACACCACTATCATTGCCTCCGTAGACGATGACATCGACGGATCGGAAGAAAAAGGTAGTTTAACACTAATGTAGATTCAAAGTGATACTATTTCTAAATATAAATATCATTACAATGATGATGGAAAATAAAAAATAAAGAAAAGAAATTGACCATCAACAACGACAATGGAAGAAACTCTTGCAGTGAAATTCGACATGGTTGCCAAGGGATAACTCTTTATAATTTGTTAACAATTGTATTAAAATGCTAATTTTGATTTCCTTAACGGTGAAATTTTTTGGAGAAAGAAAAGAGGGGATAGGAGAATTTCAACTGCATAAAAGAATAGAGATGGGAGAGTGAAATGAGTTAAAATGTTAATAGGTCATAGTTTTATTTGACCATATATTAAAATGATAGAAAAATAATATTATATATTACTTAGAGAGTGAGATGCACACTCTGAGGGTAAGAACACAATTGGTGTAAAAGTGTGCTATTATTATGATTAGGACTAAGTTACATTGGGTAATAGGACACCCACAAACTTTAGGTGTCTTTTTAAAAATTTGGGACAACTTTAGTGGTGTCTTCATGTCTTTTCTCTTTAAATATAATTTCAATATATTTATACATTCAATGTATTTATCCACAAAAATTAGCTATGAGTAGAAATACAAATGTAGAATTGATACAAATGAAAATTAGCTCTGAGTTAAACATTCAAATACAAATACAAACGCTTACAACTCATATCTTCAAGACAAATTGATATAAATTCAAATGTATAAAATGTATAAATTCAGATTTTATGTATAAATACCTTTGAGTTATATACAAACACATGATAGTTGTATACCTATATATAATGTATAAAATATGAACCGACATATATATACATACATATATATATATATATATATATATATATATAGGGACGACCCGGTTCATACCTACTCCGTAGGTGTCGGGGAGGGGGGGGACCACTCCGGGCCTGACCTACGCGCCCTCACCCCAGCTTCGCTGGAGGGGCATATATATATATATATATAATATTTATTGAAACCTCTTTCCACTTGACTTGGAAGAAAAACATTTGAAGAAACATTTTTTGATTTAATAGATATTTTGGCAAATCACAAAATATACTCCCTCCATTTCAAAATAATTGAATTGTTGGGATATGACACACCCCTTAAAAAATCTTTTAGGACATAAATTGTAGGTTACTTTTCATTATTACCCTTTTAATTGTTCTTAAATTACTCTCCTAGAAAATGTGAAGTACTTAAGAACCTCGTTAAATGAAAGGATAAAATTTGAAAAAACTTCCAACATGTCTCTTGAAGAAAGAACAATTCATTTTTGTAGACATTAAAAAATTGCTCAACAATTCATTTACTTTAAAATGGAGGGAGTACTATTTAAGAGTTAATATAACAAAACCTACCAGTAGTTTCTACTTTCCAAGGAAAAGGATCGAAGAAGTTGGTGAAAATTTAAGAGGAAAGAGGTGTGAAGAGAGAACAATTAAATAAATGGGAAAATATATGTATAAATCAGAACATATTTTGAAAATAGGCCAATTTTCAAAATTTAATCAATAAATAAAATAAATTTCTTAATTAAGTCAGTCAATATTTAAACTAATTAGAGAGATTAATTGCATGTTATACAACTTCATATTTGTATCTGAGGGCCACTTAAATAATAATTCTTTAACTAATTTTTGACTAGACTAAATAATTATTATAAACATTAACCAGGATAGATAATTAAGGACCCATTTTATCAATGCTATGTAATTTTTTCTATAATACTCCCTCTGTCCCATTTTATGTGTCATCATTTCCTTTTTTATTCGTCCCCCAAAAAATGTAATCTTTCCTTATTTGGTAACTATTTAAAGACATAATTATATTTTTACCCTTATTGGTCCCACTTAACTAAAAAAAAGATAGGAGCACATTTTTTAATAAAGGATAATTTGGTAAACATTACCAAGTCTTTTCTTATTTCTTAAACTTTGTGCCCGGTCAAATGGCGACATATAAAATAGGACGGAGGGAGTATATGGGTGTATTGCAATCCAATCCATCTAATCTAAATCTATAGTAAATTTATCAAAACCCAATCCAGTCTGCCCATTTGCCACCCCTACTTATATAAGAAAATTGAAGGAAAGGTGTCTTTTAAATCTTGAATGAAGGACTGGTGACATTGACCAACTTAAAGGGTCAAACATAATTAGAAACCTTGATTAAGTTAATTTTGAACTTGATTAATATTTTCAAAACTTTCTAATACTTTACAAAATACAAGTTAATCCATACCCCTCTGCTCTCCAAATCAACTATCTCTCTCCTCTCTCTCTCGACAGTTTCTCTCAAACTTCTCCTAACCAACAGTTCTGCAAATTTCTCCCTCCAATCCCTAGTGACTTCAACCTTCGGCTATAAATAATTGGGATTAGAGTTTATTTTTGACTTTCAACCATCAATTGATCTTACAACATTGCTCTCCGATGACAACAACATCGAGTTCTTCATCATCCTTTTGTTCTTTCATTGGTAAAAAGTTAGGGCTTTTAGTTATGAAGAAAAATAGGAACTTTAGTTAAGTTATCTTCTCATATTAGTTAACAACTTCAATATTTGTTTCTCAAATTTAAAATGGGGATCGAAGAAAACCCTAATTTGTGCTTTTTTTTTTTTCTCTTTTCGGAGTAAAATATGATTTTTTATTGTTATTGTAGTTCTTGTTGTCGAACTGTTGATTTGATTTGTTGGTTTTTGTTGTATTTTAAAAATTTTTTTTGTTAGTGTTTGTACAAACAAAACAACACTGATGGTGTTTTTGGTCACCATTGATGTTCTTGGTGTGTGTGTTGTGTCGGTGTTGATGGGTTGATTTGTTGTTGTTCTTGATAAAAATAATGTATTTGATATTAAATGATGATATTTTTGTTATTCTATTGAACAAAATCTTGCTACTGGTTTATTTTTTTTTACAATAAATTAATCATATGATGCAACAGATTAACCATCTATTGCAACAGATTAACAATTTGATGCAACAAATTAACCATCTGATGCAACATATGAAGCATCTCTTGGATAAAATCTTATCAACTATTCCAACAGGACGACATGTCCAAGATTTTGATTTCTTCCAATAGATCATTCATCTATTGTGATAGGTGACCCTTTTGTTGGAAGAAATCTAAACAATATTGATATTTGATAATAGTTCCATCAGATCACTCATATGTTGCAACAAATAAGTAATCTGTTGGAAGAATTCACAATAGTATTGAAACTGTTTTTATTATTTCCAACAGGTTACTCATCCATTGCAACAGGTTAGTTATATATTATAATAGATAACTCACCTATTGAAATAGATGAGTGATCGGTTGGAACTGTTATTTTACTATGTTGTACTTGTTAGATTTACTATTATTCTTTTTTTAATGGTGCATTAATTCAATTATAAGATTTTTTATTTTTCTGTTATTTTTAGGTAATATGGCTCCCAAAGAAAAGAAACCAAATCAAGTCCAAGTAAAGGAATAAATGAAGCAGGCAGAATACATCCACCACTCCATGAGCTTTCTTTACAAGTGATATCTTAATCAGAAGCAAAAGACAATGAACACAGGGATGAGGAATGTTTCAAAAGAGATGATCCAAATGCTAATATTTCTTCAACTGAAGAGCTGGTCAAAACCTGTAGCATTGATAGTTATCCTGTGAGAATATAGTGTGATGGTGCCACAGATTTAAGTGGTGATTTCGTGGCTACGCCAGCCATGGGAAAATCTTTTGATACCTTTAGAAAAATACTTCAAGACCAAATATTGTATGCTTATTTCAGGGACAACTACTTTGGGCAATATCTTGATTTGTCAGAGAACAACAATGCTTATTTCCAAATGACCATGGTACATGATCTTCTCAAATATAGGTTTATGTATGAAAATAAAGATAAAATGGATGAGGTGTGGATAAATTACTGTGGCATACCTGTTTGTTTTTGTTGGAAGGAGTTCGCCATAGTTACTGGACTAAAATGTTATTCTCCTTCTCAACCCATATCTATTCTAACCCAAAAATTCCCCCGCACACCCAAAAAAGAAAAGGCAAGTCAAGTGATGGTGATGACTTATTGTCCCTTATTGGTCCAAGCTTCAAAAATAAAAATTTGATAGAAGCGTTGAAAGGTAAAAGAATTTCAAAGAAGCATAAGAAATCATTGTGCTTGGATTGGTTTGTACATAATATTCTTTGTGCGATAGACGTTAAAAACAACATACCACTTGGTTTAATAAAGCTCTCCGATGATCTTGAGACATTTAATAGCTTTCCTTGGGGTTATGAAAGCTCCAAAATGACTGTCAAATATTTGTTGACTCCGTTAACGCCAAAGACACTCAACTTATATGGCTTTTCATGGTAAATATTTCTTTTATTATGATTCATTTATTTTTTATTGAATAGTGCTTTTGATTCATTGGCATTACTATAGACTTGGGCATTTGAAGTCATTCCTTATTTGAAAAATAAGTGAACTGCCAGGAAAAAGTTTTATGTCCAAGAATTTTGAGATTGTTGTCGGCCAAAACTGATAAAAATAAAATTTCTTGATCTCATCAACCCGAAGGATGCAGAAAGTCTAATTCTAATTAAGTTTTTATTCTAGTTAATATTTTTTTTAAAATGATTTAATCATCATTCTAATATATGTACTGATTTATTTTAGATTGTGCATTCATGGCTTGTTCTGACTAATCGAGAGTTGAAGATGCCATTTTTTCTTAATTTACGATCTGTACAAACTTTATGAGACCCTAAGGTCATTGATAGAATAAAAAAGAAATTGTTTGGAGCAACAACTATCACAAAAAAATAATTTTGGGATGGTGGGCTTGTTGTTGCTTATGGTGTTAGTGGTGATGGAGCTGTTAGTGGTGGTAGTGGTATTGGTAGTGGTGCTGCTATTGGGGCTAATGATTCTCTTCTTACAGTTTTTGAAACAACAAGCTATTATGGTTTTGACCATACTGATTTTACAAATTTTTCCTCTCCTAGCGAATGTTCTGCTTGCAAATGTCAAAACTGCAAGGCAAAACATGAAGGAGTGATTAATGGTATTAATGCATTAACTGCCTCTATAAAGAAATTGACATCTAAGAGGAGTGTCCTTCCATCGAAGAGGATTTTATATCCATACACTCCATAAGAGATTAAGGCAGCTAAGAGGAGAAAAGAGAAAATTTCCAAGGCATTATCAAACATAAAAAAAAGCAAAAATACAACTCCTCTATCTTTGTTTTGCACTTCTGAGCAATGTACAAGGGGCACAAGAGAAAAACATGAGCTGAAAAAGGTGAATATTTACCATTTGTTTTAACAAAGAAACAGACTACATATCCGTTTTAACCGATAAAATATCTGCTGAAAATTATCAAATAGATATAGACATCTGTTGCAATAGATGACTAACTTATTGCATCAAATGCATTATATGTTGCAACGTGTAATACCCCAAATATTTCTAGCTCAGCCCAGCCCTTAGTACATACTTGAAGCACTTAGAACCTTAAAATCAAGCTAAAAGTTGAGGGACTTAGTCATTTTTACTCCCTTTAAACTTTGAAGATTTTTAAATCGACCTTTCATGCTCTGAGACAATGAATTTTTAGTTGAACTATGTTCAGGGATGTAAATAGCAAGTCTCAAGTAAGTTTCAGAATTTTTGAATGAGGTTTGGGCAGCATTTGGATTTTCATTCCAGCAAGCAACCGCGATTCCACCACGTCGTAGTAGAAATAGTGATGGAAGCCTCATCACATCGAGTGGAGACTAATTCAGCATTTGTCAATTTCTAGAGGGTTACCGCAATTGTACTGCATTGCGGTGAATCCTGAAACAGTAATTGTCACAATCCAGTGAGTCACCGCGATTCCATCGCATCGCGGTAGGTATCGTGAGGACCCACTCACCGCATCATGGTGAAGCCTCAATCGGAAACCCAGTTACGAAATTTAAATCTCAAGGGCAGTTTAGTCTTTTGCTCACATCTCCAAACCGTGAAAACAAATGATTAAGTATATTTTTGAGCAAAATATGTTCATTATTCATCAAATCCTTCTCAAAGAAAACCCTAGGCTTCAATATTCAACTTCAAGAATCCCCAAATTTCCATCATTCTTTTCCCAAAATAGTTTAAAATTTAGAATTCTAAGAATCAACCTCTAAGAGCACAAATAGGATCTCAAAACCAAGCTTCTTCATCTAGTTCATCAATTAAGGTATGTGAGATTTTGAACAAGGAAAAATCTTTCATCCTTGAGCCCAAAACGAGTTTTTATTTACAAATTTACATGATTTTACATGAATTTTGATTTAGTTTTCATACCCATTTATTGCTACTTGAAAATTATGATGTTTTAAGTGTTTTTGATGTTGAATTTCATGCTTACTTTCATAAATTCATGCGTATGATTATATTTTCCAGATTTTGAGTTGGATTATGAAAGCTTACATTATCAAGCATGAACATTATGATGTTTTGACATGAATTTGAAGTATGGATTATCAAGACCTAGTTGAATATTGCTATTTCAGGAATGATTATGCTGTCAAGCATCCCATGATATGTTTATAGATAATTTTGAATAAAGATTTGATCTTTAGCTAAGACATGGAATCCACTTTACAGCTTAAATTCGATTTTGAATGAATAGATGCAAAATTAGCTTTCAGTATGAAATATTATGACTTTGAAAAGCGAATTTCCTACAGAATGAGCATACATATTAAAGGGAGTAGTATTTAGCACCGAGCAGGAAATGTGGGTTTAACGCATCCTTCTTTCCTAGAACTACGAGCCAACATAGATACATATTCTGTATTCCCTTTCTATATGGATGACATTTATAGATGTGATCACTTAGATTAGGTTATACTCCCTGGTAAGAGTATGACACCTCTCCACAACATGAGGTTTTTCCCTTTAGGGAACAAGATGTTGGACTTTATGATAACTTACATGGTTTATGCCTGTTAAAAGAACCTTCCAAACAGTGATGAGCTTCATAATAGTTTTTAAAAAGTATTTTCCCTATAGTTTAACAGAAAAGAATGAACGATAACAGTTCAACTTTAGACTTTAAATATGACGGGTCACTAGATTTACGCAGTATGTTTCACTATCTATGATTTATGATTTCAAAATTTTAGTTATTCCAGCCATGTGAGTCATTACATATAACGTGCATATTCTATGAATTTTGATAAAATTAAGATATTACTTTTACTTATGCATTCACCCCCAAATGCTCGGTACATCCTCAAGTATTGATCCACATATGCGTCTATGTGCTACATCATTAAATAATGTAGGTTTAGGTGCTCAGTCTTAGCAGCGTGAGTGATTTTGGGCATCTATATCTGCATCCCGACAGTTGTTAAGTCCTCATGGTTGGAGGACCCATTCATCTAGATTTTTATCTTTCATAGTATTTGTTTAGTTTCTTTTAGTTTAGTTTGAGTCAGTTGGGGGTCTGTATCAATGGCTCTCTAGTTTCTTAGTCGTAGAGACTTGTCGGACTACTAACTATTATTTCCAGACTTTCAACATCAGTTATCCGGACAGTATATTTAGTTGATGTTAGATAGTTTTGATATAATTATGTATTTTAGTATTTTTATCTAATTAAATCACTTTAATATGAGACACATGCTTAGTAGAGGCTTATAAGGTTAGCTTGAGACTAATCGTAGTCTTGAGAACCATGTGACATTTCGAGATCAGGTTTGGGGGCGTTACAAATTTGGTATCAGAGCCTAAGGTTTAGAGAGTCCTAGGGATTCAGACAAGCCATGTTACGTAGATTCTTGATCATGTTTGTGAAGCGTGCCACATTTATGAGTAAGAGGCTACAAGATGTTTTAGGAATTCATCTCCTTCTTTCAAAATCCATCATGCTTACAACTATCTCTATCTACTTTTAACTCATGTTTTTTTGTAATAGAATATGCCTTCTCGCAGAGCTAATGCCCGCAGAAATGATAACCATCCACTCAGTTTATTGATCATTTGAATGATAATATGTCTCATGTCAAATTTTGGGCTGCCTTTCAGGCATTGGCCTAAGCCGTGACTGCTAATGTTCATGCCAACCAACATGCTATAGTCCTGTATCTACAAGAGGATGATTTAGCTGCAGCCAAACTTCATGACTTTATGAGAATGAATCCTCCCAAATTCTTTAGGTCAAAGGTACGTGAGGTCCCACAATTATATCTTGATAAGGTGAAATGGATTGCCCAAGTTATGCATGTTACTAAAGAAGAGAGTGTCGAATTGGCTTCTTATAGGCTGAAGGATGTTGCTTATGATTGGGTTGTTATGTGGAAGAAAGGTAGGGGTAAGAATGCAGTTCTCATGAGTTGGCAGGTATTTTAGGATGTATTTTTAGACAGGTTCTTTTCGTGTGAGTTGCGAGACACAATGATTGAGAAGTTCATAAACCTGAGACAGGGCTCAATGACAGTGAAGGAGTACTTTCTTAAGTTCAACCAATTATCGAAGTATGCTCCTGAGTTGATAGATGACACTAGATCTAGTATGAGTAAGTTTGTTACTGGAGTATCTGGATTGGTAGTCAAGGAGTGTAGGACTTCCATACTTATTGGAGATATGGATCTTGCTAGATCGATGACTCATGACCAATAAATTGAGGCATAAATGTTGAAGGGAAGAGATAAAAGAAACCAGAAGGCTAGAACTGGGAAGTTTGAGTATGGTCCATCAAGGTCTGCAGGGGAAATCATTCGCAGTATCAAAATTATCTACCTTTTCCAGCGCCATCTTCAGCTAGTGCCCCTGCACCCAGAACTAGACAGGAATAGTGGGGTAAGACTTCGATTTCCAGATCTTAAAATAGTATAGGTGGAAGGCCTAGCTATCTTGCTGTGCTAGATATGGTAAGAATTATCCTGGTGAGTACTTGTTGGGATAGAAAGGTTGTTTTGGATGTGGTCAGTTAGGCCAGGGTATTAAGGAATACCCGTATACTAAGTAAGAAAGTAGGGATGTTCGTCCCCAGACTCAGGCTACTATTGCACCAACTCCTCTACGTTGCCCAACCCCTCTTCAGGGTGCTTTATCCAGTATCAATGGAAGTCAGTGCTAGAATCGATTCTATGCTTTACCATCCTGCCAGGAGCAGGAGTTTTCACCAGATATTGTTACTAGTATGCTTTGTGTCTTTTATTTTGATGTTTATATGTTGTTAGACCTCGAGTCAAGCTTCTCTTATGTGACCCCACTAGCTGCAGTGAATTTTGAAATAGGTCCTAAAAGATTCCTGAGCCCTTCTTAGTTTTTAGCCTAGTGGGTGAGTCAATTGTTGCCAAATAGATATATAAAAAGTGTCCCATTTCTGTCCTTTATAAGATTATTTTATTAGATTTTATAGAATTAGACATGGTTGACTTTGACCTTATTCTTGGTATAGATTGGCTCTATTCCTGTTATGCATCTATAGTTTATCGCACCCGAGTGGTGAAGTTTTAGTTTCTAGATGAACCAGTCTTTGAGTGGGAAGGTAATTCAGTATCTCCCAAGAGTCATTTCATATCCTATCTTAAAGCTAAAAAGTTGATATCAAAAGGGTGTATCTATCACCTAGTTCGAGTGAAAGACACTAAGTCTGAGGCTCCAACCATTCAATCAGTACGGGTAGTAAATGAGTTTCCAAAAGTTTTTCTTGAAAAGTTGCCAGGGGTACCTCCCGAAAAGAAAATAGAATTCAGAATTGATCTTCTTCCTGATACTCAGCCTATCTCCATTCCTCCATATCGTATGACTTTAACCAAGCTTAAAGAGTTGAAAGAGCAAATCAAAAACCTCTTAGATAAGGGTTTCATAAGGCCCAGTATTTCTCTATGGTGAGCCCCCATCCTATTCGTGCATAAGAAAGATGGTTCTCTGCGAATGTGTATTGACTATCATCAGCTGAATAAAGTTACAATTAAAAATAGATATCCTCTCCCCAGAATCAATGATTTATTCGATCAACTCCAAGGTGTAAGTTATTTCTCCCAGATAGACCTTAGAGCCGGCTATCATCAGCTTAGATTAAGGGAATATGATATCCCAAAAGACAACTTTTAGAACCCGTTATGGTGATTTTGAATTCCTACTCATGTCTTTTGGGCTAACAAATGCCTTAGTAGCCTTCATGGACTTGATGAACCATGTATTCAAACAGTACCTAGACAAGTTTGCCATAGTCTTTATTGATGATATCCTTGTTTATTCTCGTAGCGATGATGATCATGCAGACTATCTTAGAATTTGTTACAAACTCTTAGAGATCACCGGTTGTTCGCCAAATTCAACAAGTGTGAATTTTGGCTAAGTTTAGTAGCTTTCCTTGGTCATATTATTTTTGGTAATGGCATTAGTATTGATCCCCAAAAGATTGAAGCGATGAGAAAATAGCCTAGTCCCATTGCTCTATCAGACATCAGAAGTTTCTTGGGTTTAGCTGGCTATTTTAGATGATTTTTTAAGGGTTTTTCATCCATTGCATCTCCTATGACCCGATTGACTCAGAAGAAATTTTAGTTTCAATGGTCAGATTCTTGTGAGAAGAGTTTTCAAGAGTTAAAGACTCGACTCACTTCATCCCCAATCTTAGTGTTACCTGATGGTACAGATGGATTCGTTGTTTATTGTGATGCCTCTAGAGTTGGTTTGGGTTGTTTTTTGATACAAAGAGGCAGGGTCATATCCTATGCCTCTAGACAACTTAAGCCTTACGAAAAAAACTATCCTACTTATGATCTTGAATTAGCTGCTGTTGTGTTTGCTTTGAAAATATAGAATCACTATCTTTATGGGTGCATGTTGATGTATTTACAGACTACAAAAGTTTGCATTATGTGTTTACGCAGAGAGAGTTGAATCTTTTTCAAAGAAGGTGGTTAGAATTATTGAAAGATCATGATATGAGTGTTCTGTATTATTTGATCAAGGCCAATATTGTGTAGATGCCCTTATTAGACTGTCTATGGATAATGTTGCTCTTGTGGAGAGTGATAAGAAAGGATCAGTTCGAGAAGTTCATCAATTGGCTAGATTGGGTATTCATTTAGTTGATTCTGCTGAGTGTAATGTTTGGGTTTGTAGTAGTGCAAAATCTTTCTTGGTTTTTGAGGTAAAGGAGAAACAAGATCAGGATCCCATCCTAGCTAAGTTAAAGGAGTCTTTTAGAGATTAGAAGGTGGTGGTTTTCTCCCAAAGAGGAGATGGTGTGTTGAGATACCATAGTAGATTATGTGTGCTGCGCGTTCATAATTTGAGACAACGGATTATGGCTGAAGCTCATGGTGTGCGTTACTCTATTTACCCTGGTGCTACTAAGATATACCGAGATTTACAGGAAATATATTGGTGGGGTGGTATTAAGAAAGATATTGTAGAGTTCGTAGCTGAGTGTTCTGTTTGTCAACAGGTTAAGGTAGAGTACCAAAGGCCTGGTGGTACTTTGCTAGAATTTAGTATTGCCACTTGGAAGTGGGAAGAAGAGAACATATTTGGTAACAGGGTTACCCCGTTCGTGACGTCAACATGATTCAATATGGGTTATTATTGATAGGTCAACCAAATCAGCCTATTTCCTACCAGTTCATATGTCCTACTCAGCTGAGGATCATGCTAAGTTGTATATTAGAGAGTTGGTTAGATTGCATGGAGTTTCTTTGTCTATCATTTCAGATAGCGTTATTCAGTTTACCTCTCACTTTTGGAGGGCCTTTCAGAAGGGTCTTGGTACCCAAGTTCACCTTAGTTCAGATTTTCATCCTCCGACAGATGGTCAAGTAGAAAGGACTAGTCAGACTCTAGAATATATGTTGAGGGCACGTGTTCTTGACTTTAAGGGTATTTGGGATGAACATTTTCCATTGATTGAGTTTTCCTACAATAAGAGTTATCATGCTAGCATTCAGATGGACCCGTTTGAGGCTCTCTCTGGGAGAAGATATAGATCACCTATTAGTTGGTTCGAAGTAGGCGAGGCCGTATTAATAGGGCCAGATGTGGTGTTAGAAGCTATGGAGAAAGTTCAGGTGATTTGAGAGAGTTTGAAATAACTCAGAGTCATCAGAAATAGTATGCAGATATAAGGAGAAGAGATCTAGAGTTTGAAGTTGGTGATTTAGTTTATTTGAAAGTTTCACCAATGAAAAGGGTAAAGAGATTTGGAAAAAAGAGAAAGCTTAGTCCCCGCTATGTTGTTCCCTACAGGATATTGAGTCGTGTTGGAAAGGTGGCATATGAGCTTGAGTTTTCTACAGACTTATCATCCGTTCATCCTGTATTCCATATGACCTTGTTAAAGAAGTGGATTGGTGATCCAGCGATTGTAGTACCCTTAGAAAGCACAAATATTCATGATAGCCTCTCTTCAAAAGAGATTCCAATTGAGATCCTTGATCGCCAGATTTGTAGACTAAGGAACCAAAAAGTTCCCTTGATCAAAGTTCTTTGGAGGAATCAATCCGTTGAGGAAGCCACTTAGGAAATAGAAGTAGATATACGAACTAAGTACCCTTATCTTTTCGCTGTAGATTCAAATTCAGTTCAAGGTAACATGTTTCCCTAGATCATCTCTTTTTCATCAAAGTTTCAGCTTTATATAGCCATTCTTTTGATAGTTCTTGCAATTGCAAATCAGTTTAGTCATGCTTTCAGTTATGCATGCTAGTTATAGCCTTAGTTTTTTCCCATCTCAGCTTCATTAGTCTCATTCGAGGACGAATATTCTCAATGGGGAGATATTGTAATACCCCGAATATTTCTAGATCAGCCCAACCCTTAGTACGTACTTGAAGTACTTAGAACTAGAAAATAAAGCTAAGAGTTGAGAGACTTAGTAATTTTAACTCCCTTTAAACTTCGAAGATTTTTAAGTCAACCTTTCATGCTCCGAGACAATGAATTTTTAGTTGAATTATTTTCAGGGATTAAATAGCATATCTCGGGTAAGTTTCAAAATTTTTGAATGAGGTTTGGGTAGCGTTTGGATTTTCGTTCCAGCAAGCCACCGCGATTCGACCGTGTCGCAGTGGAAATAGTGGTGGAAGCCTTATCGCGTCGTGGTGGAGGCTAATTCAACATTTTTCTATTTCCAGAGGGTCACCGTAATTGCACTGCATCGCAGTGAATCCCAAAATAGTAATTGTCATAATCCAGCGAGTCACTGCGATTCCACCATATCGTGGTGGGTATCGCGATGGCCCACTCACCATATTGTGGTGAAGCCTCAATCGGTAACCCAATTACAGATGTTAAATTCCAAGGGCAGTGTAGTCTTTTGCCCACATCCCCAAACCTTAAAAATAGATGATTAAGTGTATTATTGAGCAAAATATGCTCATTATTCATCAAATCCTTCACAAGGAAAATACTAGGATTAAATATTTAACTTCAAGAATCCCTAGATTTCCACCATTCTTTTCCGAAAATAGTTCAAAATTCTAGGTTTCCAATTCAAGAATTTCAAGAGTCAACCTTCAAGAGCACAAATAGGATCTCAAAACCAAGCTTCTTCATCTAGTTTGTCAATTAAGATATGTGGGGTTTTGAACAAGGATAAATCTTTCATCCTTGTGAACAAAACCAGTTTTTATTTATATATTTATGTGATTTTACATGAATTTTAATTTAGGGTTCATACCCATTTATTGCTACTTGAAGATTATGATGTTTTAAGTTTTTTTTAATGTTGAATTGCATGCCTACTTTCATAAATTCATGCATATGATTTTATTTTCCAGATTTTGAGTTGAATTATGAATATTTACATTATCAAGCATGAACATTATGATGTTTTGACATGAATTTGAAGCATGTGTTATCGAGCCCTAGTTGAATATTGCTATTTCAAGACTGATTATGCTTTCAAGCATCCCATGATATGTTTATAGACATCTTTAAATAAAGATTTGATCTTTTGATCTTTATCTAAGACATGGAATCCAATTTACAGCTTAAATTTAATTTTGAATGCATAGATGCACAGTTAGCTTTCATATGAAACATAATGACTTTTAAAAGTAGATTTTATACAGAATGAGCATACATCTTAAAGGGAGTAGTATTTAGCACCGAGCAGGAAGTGTGGGTTTAGCGCATCCAACTGTCCTAGAACTATGAGCCAACGTAGGTACAAATTCTGTATTCCCATTTCTATATTGATGATATTTATAGATGTAATCACTTAGCTCAGGTCATACTCCATGGCAAGAGTATGACACCTCTTCCCAACATGAGGTTTTCCCTTTAGTGAACAAGACGTTAGACTCCATGATAGCTCACATGGTTTATGTCAGTTAGAAGAACCTCCCTAACAGTAACGATCTTCAGACTAGGTTTTAAAAAGTATTTTCCCTATAGTTTAACAGAAAAGAATGATAGATAACAGTTCAGCTTTTAGACTTTAAATGTGATGGTTCACCATATTTACGTAGTATGTTTCATTATTCACGATTTATGATTTTCAGCTTTCAGTTATTCCAGTCATGTGTGTCATTACATATAACATGCATATTCTATGAATTTTGATAACATTGAGATATTACTTTTACTTATGCATTCACCCCCACATGCTTGGCACATCCTCAAAGTACTGATCCACATATACATATATATGCTACATTATTTAATAATGTAGGTTCAGGTGCTCAGTCTCAGCAACGTGAGTGATTTCAGGCATCTCTATCTATATCCCAACAGTTGGTGAGTCCTCATGGTTTAAGGGACCATTGATCCAGATTTTCATCTTTCATAGTATTTGATTAATTTCTTTCAATTTAGTCCGAGTCAGTTGGGGGTTTGTCCCAATGGATCTCTAGTTTCTTAGTAGTAGAGGCTTGTCGAACTACTAGCTATTATTTTTAGACTTTCAGCATCAGTTATCCAGAAAGTATATTTAGTTGATCTCAGATAGTTTTGATATAATTTAGTATTTTAGTATTTCTATCTGGTTAAATTACTTTAATATGAGACACAGGTTTAGTAGAAGACCTGCATGTTTAGCTTCGGACTACTCGTAGTCTTGAGCATCGTGTGACTTTTTGGGACTAGATTTTAGGGCGTTACACAACGTATGTCTCATCTCTTAGAGGAAATCAAATAGATTTGCAACTATTTTAATTTGTCCCAATAGATGGCCCATCCGTTGCAACATATGGGTAATCTGTTGGGATAAATTAATCAAGAGTTACCTACTATTTTAGTTTGTTTCAATAGATGAGTCATCCGTTGCAACAGATGGGTCATGTATTGGAAATTGTCATTTAGGTCTTCCTCCTATTTTAATTTATCCAAACAGGTGACCTATATGTTGCAACAGATGGGTCATATGTTGGGACAAATTAAAATTGTAGGAAGACCCATTTGATTTCCTCCAAATGATGAGTTATCTTTTTATTTTTTGTATCTCTGTGATTAGCACTGACAATTTTGGCTTTTGAAGTGGATGTTACAGCAGAAGTTACTGCCAAACAGCATACCACAGTTGATAATCCATTAACTGCTTCTAAAGTGGAAGAAAAATTGAAGCCTATCAGTCCGAAAGAATGGAAGAATTATCCATTTGAAGGGTTCAACATCTTGAACGAGGATCCTAAAGAACTAACAAATTTGATCAACGACTATTTAGAATGGATTGTCAATGGGCTGTTAAAGAAGCTTCATGCCAATACGTACGTAAATCATTTTTGAAAATATTGATTTATACATTTCTTGTTGTAAAAACATGACATTAACACATATAAATCATGTATAAAAGACAAACACTACAAAGTGAACCAATCTGGTCTTGGTTTTGATATGTTCAACTTTGTTGTTGCACATCCTAGAATGAAGAATTGGTTCTATTTGATGTCACAACCCCAAACTTGCTAGAATGTGAGGTTTAAATGCTATATATATATACACACACACACTATATTTAATTGTATTTGTTTATTAATTTTATTATTTCGTAATCTGAAATATGCAGCACATCAATGTCATTTTTTACTACCTCCGAAAGAAGGCCAAGTTGCAAACACAACAAAAATATAGATACACGATAGAAAATTATTTGTTCAAAGTTTACATCAATAAGGACTATGATTTTTGTCAACAATAGTTGGAAGTTTCCTAAAATGAGGAATGTTTAATCAACATTATCAAAGGTTTTAGCATTCCAGATGACTTATTTTGGAACTTGATCGACGAAGTGTATATCCCAATCAATTGTGTTGATAAGTTCCATTGGATGTTGGCTGTCATTATTCTAAAAGAGAGGCATATCTGAGTTTATGACTCGATATAGCGAAGGAGACATTCCGGGACATCGTCTGTGATACAAAATCTGGCCAAAATATTGCCTACTTACCTTGATATAAGTGGTATTTTGGATTAAAATATTTTTACTGATTAGTCAACGATTGAAGCATACCAGAATAAAATGAATAATCCATTTGATGTAGAATATGTTGAAGGAATTGCTCAACAATCTAGTGGTAGCCTGTAAATTTCATGATTTAGTTTCATTTCATAAATTTCATAGCTCTTACATTAATTACAAGATATGGATTATCTAATTTTTACAAATGTAGGGATTGCGATCATTTTGTTGTCGCTTACGCTGAGTATTTAAGTGATGGATTGTAAGTTCCAAGTAATGAACTTGACGTCAGATTACTCCGTAAAATATATGCTACTCTTTTATGGAAATATGGAGAAACGAAGACTTAGAAACTGTACGGAAGGGACATTAAAGATTCACGATAATCAAAGCCGAATTCCATAGCATTGGATGAAGAACAACCTGTCAATATTGAGTAGATCTTTATAGATTGAGTCCATCAAATTCATAACAATTTTTTATTTTTTATTTATTTGTTGATTTATTTAATTTAATGCAATTTGTAAAGGCTTAGATTTATTTTATTTTGTCAATGAATTTTATTTTATCCTTAGATTTTAACTTATTAATTAAACTGGAATAGTAGATTCAAATATTGTAACAAACAATCGATATGTTGCAACAGATGTCTCATTTGTTGAAACTAATGGAAAAAACATTACTATTGCAGCAGATGAACCATGTGTTGCAACAGTCTATCTGTTGGAATAATCCAAATAAGTAGGAAGACATGTTTGATATTTTACAACAGATGTGACATTTGTTGCAACAGATCCATCATCTGTTGTATTATTTTTTGTACTAATTCATAACTTTACAAATTTAATAAAACCATACAATCGTCATCAATCATAAAAAATAAAAAATTGACATTACTTAAGTAATATACAACTAATTATCTATGAATTTTATTTTATCTTTAAATTGACATTATTTTGTCTATGAATTTTATTTTATCCTTAGATTGAACTTATTAATTGAAATAAAATACTAGATTCAATTATTGCAACAGAATAGACGACATATCTATTGGAAATTATCAAATACATTTAGATATATATTGCAACATGTAGGTCATTTGTTGAAAATTTTCAACCAGGTCTTCCTACTATTTTGATTTGTTTCAATAGATGACCTATGTGTTGCAACAGATAGACTATGTGTTGCAACGGATAGACTATCGGTTGTAATAGGTTGGTCATTTATTGCATTATGCAAATGTCTATATCTATATAATCCACTTGTTGCAATATTTGAACTTAGTCATTATTTTTTTACCAATTCATAAGTTCCCAAATTTAATAATCCAATTAAATTTTCATTAATTAAAATTTTTTCACTCATGTATACTTAAAATAAAAATTATCATGGTGTTTCTACATCTTCTTTTTTATACAAAGTCTCCAACTATTTAGTTGGTACCCCATAATCCCAGACCTCATGCATCCTTGCCACAGTGTTGCTAGTCAATAAGGTCCTTGGCTTGGACATTTCTGTGCCGGTTAGCAAACATTCGATGTATGCAAGCGCATATGACCTACACGCGGAACTGGTTAAATTTTTTTCAAGTTCCTTATCCTTGTTGCAACCTTCAAAAGTCCATTTTTCATTCATCAATTTTGCTGGCAAATGATTCATCAGGTCACTTTGCTTCAACAATCTGAGGAACAAGTCCAATAGTGGCTGCATGTTGGTAAGAAATCAGCCTCTTCGTAAACAAGTAGGTTGCAGTCATAAACCTTCATTTTTACGTCCTTGAGTAGTATCTCAATAGCCATAAAATGTTTTACGTCTAGGTTCACGACTTCAAGAATTCTCTTTGCCCTGATCCAGTCCTTGTTGTGCGGATATGGACTATTTTTTCTAACATAGTCAATCATATTTTGATCCCATTCGCATTTAGAAACTAACAAATTAAATCCTGAGCCACCTGGAGTTTTTGCTAGGGTACTAAGATCATCATACCTATTCTTGAAATTATTGTAAAAGTTGAGGTCCATTATCCCATCGCTAGCATCATAAGCATCTGAGTACACTAATTGCCTACCCCTTATGAGGCAGAAACTTTCATCATCACACTATGATATAAGAAGACAATTTTTAAATAGGTTAGTAATTTTAAAAATGAAAACCAAAGTGGAAAGATGCAACAAATGGTCTATCGATTGCGTAGTTGCTCTAAATCTGTTAACATATTACCCATCTAATGCAACTTATGCAACGGATGGATAATCTATTACAGCAGATGAACCACCATTTGCACCAGAATATAAGATGACTTAGAATGTAAGGCATGAAGCATATTAGAAGGTTAGGTTAGGAAAAGTAAACTTACCGTGTCCACGTACCAATACCTCATATTTGTCATAGTCTTGAAGTCTTGGGAGGAAAAGAGATTCCTGGTGAACTCTTTTGCACGATGCTTGGATTTTATGTATTCTCATATCAGCCTTCGATTTTACATCAAATTCCACGTATATGTACACCTTCTTCAATGGCCCCGAAACTTTATCAACATTTGGAGGAGGAGTTGGAATTTTTTTTAATTTCGTATTTGACAGTATATGTCTAATTGTTTTTTTTCTTCTTTCTAACCTCCACTGTAGGAGTGTATGGCTCTCTCACCTTCTTGGATGGTATGACACTCCACTTGGATTTTAATTCCTTGATAACATCAGTGAGAGCATCTATTTTTTGAAAGAGTTGATCCCGTCTGTGCAAGCACTGTTTGCATTTGCAATAAGAACATGAGTGTGAAGAGTGGTGGAGGGACCACTGTAAGGGGTGATTTCAAATATATTTATTTTTTACTGAGCATCTACATGCTCATCATCATGGCTGGCAGCAACATCAACATTAACATGGATGCCACCGATATCAATAACTCCACCAACAACATCCCCACAAGCAATACCCAAATTTGTTGCAACAGGTTGTTTATGAAAAGCCTCAACATGAGGCTGACCTTGCCTAACTGCTCTTCTTATGGCTGTTGCTCCATCCAGTTCCTCCTTTATTAATTCAATCGTTAGGTATGCTGTTGTATGAACATGACCTAGAGTAATAGAAGAATTCATCCCCAACTTTTGTTTAGTAGGTACAAATAATGGATGCACAACCTATAAATGAAAGTAGATATGATTAAATCAAATAATAATTTGTAGCCAGTTAGGTAATATGTTGACACTGACAACTTATGGAACAAACGATATTTTTGTTACAGTAGATGATGCATTTGTTACAATAGATTAACCATCTGTTGCATAAGTTACAGTAGATGGGTAATCTATTATGTTAGGTTCAAAGAAACAAAGCAATATATAGGTAATCTGTTGCAAAAGATGACTCATATGTCAGAATAAATTACCCATTTGTTGTATAGTTACAACAAATGGGTAATCTGTTAAGACAAATTACAACAGATGGATAAATGGACCATCTGTTTCAATATCTTCCTTTGAGTAAAGTTATTATACTTGAAAGAAGACTTACTGCAGTATTCAGAGGGTTAAAGAGATCAACCTCAATTTTTGTGTTGCTCTTTGCAGCCAACCACCAAAGGATTCTTGGATGAGAAACCTTATCCGGGTAATCTTTGACCTATATTTGGAGGTGAGGAATGACTTTAAATTCTCAAGCCTAAAAAATGTAAAGAGGAAGCAAACAAAAAAAGTCATAATAATTAGTCAATATAAATTAATGCAAAAGTAAGCAAATAGTGAATAAATTTACTATGAAAGCCCACAGAAAGTCGTATAAGCTGATCGTCTTTGGGAATAGTTTTATCAATAAATATTTGACAGTCAACGTGTAGCTTTCATATCCCTAGGGATAAATGTTAAATTTATCCATATCTTGAGCAAGCTCCAACAAAACACTTCTATGACTTTGTTGACGTCTCTTGCCAGTATAATGGAATGGGCAAACCAAACTAAGCATAATTGCTTCCTATACTTCTTTGATATATATTTATTCTTGAGATCTTTTATCAACGTCTAGGCTTTGTACCCACGTCTAGCAATGTCCAACAACCCTTCTATTTTTTGTTGCCTTTATTGGTTTTTGTAGGTGGTCCCTTGGACAATATCTTTCCTTTATTTGATAGTGGTGGTTTGGGTGTCTCGTTGGCCTTGGAATTTTTGCTGGGTGTTTCCTTGAGGAGAAGTTCTTTTGGTTGATGGCATCTCAATCCAGTCACTATGGCAAACTCTTTCATGCCAAAACAAACCAGCATACCACAATAGTTAATCTAGATTTCATCCATCTTTTTGCATCACTCCTTCAAATCTTTATCATCACCCACGTACTTGATCCTGCACTTGAGAAGACCATATGCCATGCTCATTTGAAAGCGGGCACTGTTGTCCTTAGGTAAGTTAAGAAATTTTCCAAAGTTGTTTTTGATAAAAAATCTCCTCTAGTTTTTCCTTCCTAATAATATTCCTAAAATCATCAAAATGTTTCCCCATAACAGATTTAACTACAAACTCACCAGTTAAATCTGCAGGGTTATTAATCAGTATCTCATCTTGAAACCTGTCAATACTAATAGTTTTGACAAGATCATATTGGGATTTCGGTCTTAATTCACCTCCCATTGATGATGCATTATCATCATCTTTCTCGTTCTCCTTGGAAGATCTATCTTTCTCTTTACTTTCTACTTCCTCCTCTTATTCTTTATCTTCATTTTCTTCGTCCTCACTTTTATTTTCCCCACCACCCTCAATAAAACCTTCTCCACTTCCGTCATTATTTTTTTCCTTAGCTTCACCATATTCCTCAATTTTCTTTTCATACTTCTCTTCCACTTCACTTTTTCCTGAAATAGATTGTTCAGGAAACTCCTCTGAATCCATCTGTACTCTAGCCTTTTTGGTTAGCTGGTCAGAAGTTGATCCACTTTCACTTTCTTTTCTTTTGGGAGACATATTTTACCTACAAACAAGAGAGAATAAAAAAATGTTACAATTGATGTCTACATAATTTTTTTTTAAAAAAGGTAACACAAAATTCAATAAATACAACACACAAAATATGCCAATAGATGACCCATCTATTTGAACAAATGACCCATCTATTTGAACAAATGACCCAACTGTTGCAATAAATGACCAAACTATTGCAACAGATTGGTCTTCTGTTAGAATATTACAAAGCTGTCTTGCTACTGGTTTGATTTCTTCCAACAGGTGCTCCATCTATTGCAACAAATGGTCATCTGTTGGAAGAGCTGTTATGATTTATTCCAGCCGCTGATTCATCGGTTGGAACAGATAGAGAATCTATTGGAAGACCTATTTTAATATCTTTCACCATATGTTCCACTTGTTGCAATAGGTTGGTCATTATTGGAAGTTATCAAAACAGGAAGGTGTTCTGTTTAGATAACTTTCAATGGATTACCCATCTTTTGCAACAGATGGATCATCTATTGGAAGATATTAAATCAGGTCTTCCACATTTCCATCAGATGTGTAATCTGTTGGGTAATACAACACCACCAACACCACCAATAGTAACACCACCAACGCCACCACCAACACTACTACCAACACCAATAGCAACACCACCAACACAACCAATACCAACACCAGCAACACCACCAATACCAACACCACTAATACCAACACCACTAACACCACCAACACCACTAATACCTCCACTACCACCAACACTACCA
>NC_061113.1:176225756-176439642 GCF_002878395.1 Capsicum annuum
CACTAATACCAATACCAACACCACCAACATCAATAATATAAAAACCACCAATAGCACCACAAATACAATCTAATAACACCACGATAGTCAACAAAGCACTATGAAAAAAATTAGAATTTTCTTGAGTTCTTCCTTCATTTTTTAGCATCAAAACTCAAAATATTGTTAACTATTCTCAAATATAATATAACTAAAAGTCCTATTTTTTATCATTAACTAAAAAGTCTAATTTTTAGAAAAAATAATAAATGTAGAACTCTTCTCAAACTCTGTTACCAGCCAAGAGAGAGAAAACAATGGATACAAGCAAGATAAAAAGTCAAAAATAACAACAATGTGATCGGAATTAGGAAGAAAATTAATCTGTTATGAAGGGTTGAGCAATATATTAAATAGTTATTATTTGTGTTATTGAGAGAGAAAGAGAAGAGAAAGAACTTGATATTTGAAATAATGAAATATTTTTTACGCAAATGGATGATTTGTATGGGTTTATTTGTATTTTAGAAAAGAATGACAAGTTTTAAAAATGTTAATTTAGTCTGAATTGATTTTAATTAATTTTTTAAAAGAGATAAATTTTAACTGTTTCATAATAAATCAAATTGATTTCACTAAAATTAGTTTTCAATTAATAAGTTCAATTGAAACTTTAATGAATTTAATATTAACTTAGTAATAATTTAATATGAATTATTTCAACTCAAATTGATTAATTGATGACTCCGGTCAGGACGAACATAATAGTTAATCATGCAATTGAAACGATATTAATTGAAATTGTAGTTGAACCTCTGAACTCATCCTTAATTCTAGATAAATCAATTTAGATATTTCAAATAATGTCTTGATATGAATTACTTCAACTCAAATTAATCAATTGATGACTCTGGTCCAGACGAACACAAAAGTTGATCATGCAATTGCAACAATATCAATTGAAATTATAGTTAAACCTATGAACTCATCCTTATTCTAGATAAATAAATTTATATATTTCAAATAATGGCTTTATATAAATCATTTCAACTCAAATTGATCAATTGATGACTATGGTCAGGACGAACATAATAATTGATCATGCAATTGCAATGACATCAAGTGAGATTGTAGTTGAAGTTATGGACTCTTCCTTAATTCTAGCTAAATAAATTTAGATATTTCAAATAATGGCTTGATATGAATTATTTAAATACAAATTGATCAATTGATAACTCTGGTAAGGACGAACATAATAGTTGATCATGCAATGACTTTAATTGAAATTGTAGTTAAACCTATGAACTCATCCTTAATTATAGCTAAATCAATTTTGATATTTCAAATAATGGCTTGATATTGTAGTTGAAATAAATTTAGATATTTCAAATAATGTCTTGGAATCATTTAAACTTAAATTAATTAATTAATGACTCTGGTCAGGACAACCACAATAGTTGATCAACTAATTGCAATGAGATAAGTTGAAATTGTAGTTGAACTTATGAAATCATACTTAATTATAGATAAATCAATTTAGATATTTCAAATAATAGCTTAATGTGAATTATTTCAGCTCAAATTGATCAACTGATGACTCTGGTCAGGATGAACACAATAATTGATCATGTAATTGCAATGAGATCAGCTGAACTATTAGTTGAACTTATGAACTCATTCTTAACTCTAGATAAATAGATTTAGATATTTCAAATAATGGCTTGATATGATAATTTCAACTCAAATTGATCAACTGACGACTCTAGTAAGGACGAACATAATAGTTGATCATGTAATTGCAATGAGAGCAATTAAAATTATGGTCAAACTTATGAACTCATCCTTACTTATAGCTAAATAAATTTAGATATTTCAAAAAATAGCTTGATATGAATCATTTCAACTCAAATTAATCATAGTCAGGTTGAACATAGTAGTTGATCATGTAATTGGAACGAGATCAATTAAAATTGTAATTGAACATATGAACTAATCTATATCTTTTCTCACCTGAAATTAGTGTTTTGATCCCTTTGCTTTTGACATGGTAGGTGGTTGACTACTAGATTTGTGTTCTATGCTATTATTCTTATCTTCTCATCTTTTTCTTTGCATGTTTCATCAAATTTTGCATATTTTTTATGATGAAAATTGAAATCGTGTATATTATATATTTACATTGGTTATTAAATTAGTTATTTACATCTGTTGTTTTTATTTATTTGCCAATTACCCATATCCTATTTTCTGAAAAAATTGAAGAAAATATGTCTTTTAAGTCTTGAATGAATGAACAGTAGTTTTTATTAAATTATCCAAAAAAAGTCATCTGTTGGGAGAACTTAAAAATCCTTATTGCAGTATCAATTTTTTTGTTTGTTTCCTTGTTTATTGATACTGTTATTGATGTTATTATTGGTGTTGGCGGTGTTGGTATTGATATTAGTGGTGTTGGTATTAGTGGTATTGGTGTTGCAACAGGTGGAACATATGGTGGAAGATATTAGATGTAATACCCCAAAGTTTCCTAGCTAATTTCATCCCAAGAATGTCTAGTATTATCTTCTAAATTGAATTATGTTTATTCCATAAGAAATTTTTAAGATTTTCACTTTTTGCCATGTGGGAAATTCAATAAACTTTCTATCGATATAAGATTCATGAAAATCCCATAACCGGATAAGAAATTATGACTATTTCAAGTTCCCATTGTAAAACAATGCCATATTAGTCAGTGGCGTGCTGTGCCACAAGAGAAAATGGTATTTGTCAAATTACAGTAAGAGTTCGCGATTGTGGCACATCGTGCCAAACTTCTAGGTCACAAAGGAAGCGGCAATGTGATGGTCCGCGTCACGCCATCCCTCAGTTTTCCAAATTGTCAAATTCCAGTGACACGGCGCGATAGCGCCCCGTCTTGCCAGGGATCCAGTTTGGGAAATTTTTACTGAAATTACAAGACGCATTCAGGGTTAAAAAGGGTCAATTTTCCACCCCTATTTAAGCCCTTTAACATGACATTCAGCTATTGGGAACCCAAAATATACTCTCTTCTCTCAAAAACCTCTCAAGAACAACCTAGGGCTTTTCATAGAAGATTCAAAATCAAGAATTTCCTCCATCAATTTTTGTGTATTTATAAACCAAGGTATGCACAGTGTTCATTCATGGATTCCTTCCATCCATGAAGCTCAAGAACCTTGTTTTATCTATAAATCATGGTATTTATGTTGTGGGTTATTTGTAATCATGTTGTTGATGTTGATTGATTTCTAAGTTGGAATCTTTATGTGTTTTTCATGATATTATGTTAACATGCAAGATAAAATTCATAAATTTAGTTGCTTATAATGTGTAATTTGATGATTTTACCTATGCCCTAAATTGTGCATACAAAATGATTGATAAAATGCTTGAAAGAATAGAAATCATGCCTTATAGCTCAAAACATAAACTAAATGTGACGTGCTTGTCTTCCTCTTATTTTTAAATGGTTTCCATGCTATCATTGTGAAATGTATATGTTGTCAGAATGCCCATGATATTAGAACATGAGATTTTGATATGATTATAAGCATTCCCGTCCATGTTAGATAGTATGATAACCATATACTTCATGAAATCCACAATTATTATATTATGTAATGTTTATGTGGGTCATGTATTCAAGAAAGTCATGTTTTGTCAGTTTCCTTCTATCGAGTCCTGGGTGTGCTTGTACCTGAAAAATATAGCAGTATACCTAGAGCCAGTGTCATATTTTCACGATATCCTCAGTCAAGCCATGATCCATAGAACTCAGTCAGTCATGTGACTTAGAAAAGCTCAGTAATTTAGTAATCTCAGTAATCTCATGAACTCGGTTAGTAATCAGATATCAGTAGTATTTTGTTAGTCAATAGAATTTAGTAAACTCAGTCCATATATGGTTCAAAAAATCATATTCAGTGTCTATTCAGATGGAAGTAGAAATTATCACCGAGTGAACCCAAGCATGGGAACTCACCTGTTATATGAGGGTGTGATTCTTAGAAGCAATCTTTGCATTCCAGAACTATGTAGACAACATAGGTTGAGACATCATAGCCTGCTATATGAGGGTAGATGAGGTGGCTTAACCTATTATATGAGGGGTCCTACCGTTCTCACTAGAGTTACCTGTTATATGAGGGTTACTCATAGTTGTCCTTACAAGTGGTACGTTATTGAGACCCTTCTAATTTAGGGTTATAGATTGGAACCCAACTCAGCCATAATGGCATATTAGGGGCATGTCAGTTATATAACTACTTCCTACTGTTTCAGTTACAGAATTCAAGACTGTCGATACAGTCAGTCAGTCTTAGTAATAGAACTCAAATAGTTCTACAAAATTTAGGACTGTTAGATACAGTCAACTCAAAATAGTATAGAATTCAGCTAGTTCCATCAAAAACTAGATCATCAGATACAGTCGCTTATTATCAGATATTTCGGTTATATGGTTATCAACATCTTATGTTATCAGTACTCAGACTCAGAAATCATGTTATCATGAATTCAGTTACAGTCTCTTATTCATGTATGTAACCTCACGTTTATGTTATACAGTTAGTTAGTTCAGTTTATGTATGTGTACCTTTTGCATTCAACCTACCTTACATGCATACCAGTACATTCAATTGTATTGATGTATTTGCGCTATGGTGTTTTATACCATAGGTTTAGAAGCACGAGCTCTAGAGCATTAGTAGCATTTCTACCTCAGCAGTCAGAGTAGCAGTGAGTCCTCATCTTCGAGGACATGATCATTTCTTTATTATTTCATTAATTAGTTTATTAGTTGGAGTTAGTACGAGATATGTCCTATCAACTCCTTATACAGAAAATCATGTATTAGAGGCTTTTTAGACTATCATTTTAAGACATTTATTTTAGTTGTTTCGGGTATTTCATACTCTATTCGGATGTTTTATCTTTATCAACCATGTTATAGTTTTTAAACCTTATGGCCTTTTAGTTTATGTTTTCATATTTATCCAGTATATTATGCAGCATTCAGATCAGATATCAGTCATGGGTTAGCTTATGGTCCTTCAGGGTCATGAACACTATGTAGCATTTTGGGTTTCAGATTTGGGGTGTTACAAACTTGGTATCAGAGCCTAAGGTTCAATAGAGTCCTAGGAAGTTTGAAAGCCGCATCTAGTAGAGTCTTGTGCATGGGTGTGTTGAGCACCACATTTATGTGAAGAAGGTTATAAGATGTTTTAGGAATAGTTTCCCTTCTTTCAGTATTCATGTTGTGCCAGTTCATAATCTCAAGCCAATCTCTCTGTCTAATCTATTTCTCCCTTTCTTCTGCAGAACATGCCTCCTAAAAGAAGAAACAAGAATCAGTCAGCCCCTCAGCACGAAGATCCTTTGGATGAACATGTTTCTTATGAAGAGCTTTGAGCTGCATTCACTACTCTTGCTAACTTTGTTGTTGCTCAAAATGAATGACCAGCTGGCGTTCCATCCAATCCAGTTGCCAATTTAGCTGCAGTCAAGATTCGAGACTTCACCCGAATAAACCCTCCATCCTTTCTCGAGTTTAAGTCAGATGAAGACCCTCAAGAATTAATCGATTAGGATTAGAAAGTTATAGACATCATGGGGGTTATTCCTAGTGAGAGTTCTTAACTAGCTGGATATCAGTTGTACGATTTGGCTTATACTTGGTACAAACAGTGGAAGTTAGAAAGGTCAGATGATGCAGGCTTATTAAGTCGGAGGATTTTGTCACTATATTCTTAGATAGATTCTTTCCCCAAGAGCTGAGAGAGGCTAAGGTGTTAGAATTTATCAACCTCAGGCAGGGCAATATGACAGTAAAAGAGTATTCTTTTAAGTTTACTTAATTAGCCAGATATGCTCCTCATGTGGTTGCAGATAGCAGGTCCAACATGAGTAAGTTTGTTTCTAGGGTGAATAATAGTGTGGTCAACAAGTGTAGGTCTGTGATGTTAAATAACGATATGACTTTATCCAGGCTTATGAATCATGCTCAGCAGATAAAAGATCAAAAGATTAAGATGACGGAGAAGCAGAATAAGAGAGTAAGGATAGGTAGTTTCAACTTTGCTCAGCCCAAATCAGAAGGAGGAAACCGTTCTTAGTTTCGTCCTAAGTCATCATTTCCAGCTCCTTGTTTAGACAGTTCTCCAATTCCTAAGTTTAGGGATGGTAACAAAAATATAGCTCCAGGCTCTAAGTCTCAGGGCAGTGTTAGCAGTGGCCGCACCTATCCTCTTTGCCAGACTTGTGGAAAGCACCATCAGGGTATTTGCAGAGCTGGTAGTTGTATTTATTTTGGATGTGGAAAGCCAGGCCAAAGATTCAGAGACTGTCCTCAGCCAGGTCCTCAGGGTCAGCAAAATCATTCCTTAACACAGTTCGATTGCCTAAATCAGCAGGGTGCCACTTCCAATGCTACTAGTGTGCAACGCCTAAATAGACTTTATGCTCTCCAATCCCAGAAAGATCAGGAAAATTCTCTTAATGTAGTTACTGGTATGTTATAGATCTTTCATATGAATGTTTACGCTTTGCTAGATCCAAGTGATTCCTTGTCTTTTGTTACTCCCTATATAGCAGTTGATTTCAGAGTCAATCCTAAAATTCTAGTAGAGCCCTTTTAAGTCTCTACCCCAATGGGTAAAACCATCATAGCCCAGCGGGTATACAAGAACTGCTCGATTATGATATTTTAGAAAGTCACTTCAGCAGACATAGTCAAACTAGAGATGACTAATTTTGATGTCATTCTCAGCATGGATTGGCTTCATTCCTACTATGCCACAGTCGACTACAGAAATAGAATAGTCCAGTTTTAATTTCCAAATGAACCCATCCTAGAGTGGAAAGGTAGTGTATCTGCTTTCAAAGGTCAACTTGTTTCCTACTTTTAGGCAAGGAAAATGATATCTAAGGGTTGCGTTTATCATCTTGTTCGAGTTAAGGACTCTAGTTCTAAAACTCCCAGCCTTGAGTCAGTCTAGTCGTGAATAAATACTCAAATGTCTTTCCCGAAGATCTTCCAAAAATTTCTCCCAAAAAAGAAATAGACTTTGGCATTGATCTTCATACAGATACTCAGCCAATATCCATTTTTCCATACAGAATGGCACCAGCAGAACTTAGAGAATTGAAAGAGCAGTTGAAGGATCTCTTAGATAAGGGATTCATCAGGCCCAGTGTTTCCCTGTGACCATACCGAGTATGAAAAGCTATCTTCGGAATATCACATTGTCTGACTTTGAGCTGATGATAGCCGGATCTGAGGTCTATCTTAGAGAAGCAACTAGAACCCTAAAGTTGGTCAAATAGATGGTATTCTGGTCTTTTCCCGCAGTGAGCATGATCATGCAGACTATCTCAAAATCGTACTTTAGACTCTCAAAAATCATCAGTTGTTCACAAAATTTAGTAAGTGTGAATTTTGGATAAGGTCAGTATCATTCCTTGGCCATATTATGTTCGATGATGGCATTAGGGTTGATCTTCAAAAGACCAAAATAGTAAAAAATTGGCCTCACCCTATCTCTTCATTAGATATTAGGAGTTTATTGAGTTTGGCTAGCTATTACAGACGGTTTGTTGAGGGATTTTCTTCTATTGTATCCTCTATGTCCAGATTGAATCAAAAGAAATTCAATTTTCAGTGGTCAGATCCTTGCGAGAAGAGTTTTTAAGAGATGAAGACTCAACTCACCTTAGCTCCAGTCTTAGCTCTTCCAGATGGTTTAGATGGGTTCGTAGTGTATTGTGATGCATCTAGAGTAGGTTTGGGTTGTTTCCTCATGCAGCATGGTAAGGTCATAGCCTACACCTCCAGATACTTAAACCTCATAAGAAGAATTATCCTACTCATGATCTTGAGTTAGCAGTCGTAGTATTTGCCTTGAAGATTTGGAGGCATTATCTATACGGTGTTCATGTAGATGTGTTCACAGATTATAAGAGCCTTTAGTATGTCTTTTCTTAGAAAGATCTTAATCTTCATCAAAGAAGGTGGTTTGAGCTCTTGAAAGATTATGACATGAGTGTTCTTTATCATCCAGGCAAGGCTAATATAGTGGCCGACGCTCTTAGTAGACTGTCTATGGGTAGTGTTGCTCATGTCGAGGATAGTATGAAGAAGTTATCTCAGGAAATCCATCAGCTTTCTAGACTAAACATTCGCTTAGTCGATACAGAAGAGGGTGATATATGAGTTCAGAGTAGTTCAAAATCATCTCTAGTTTTCAAGGTGAAAGAAAATCAAGATAGAGATCCCAGTTTAGTCAAGTTGAAAGAGTTAGTCAAGGATCATAAAGTAGAGATTTTCTCCCAAAGAGGAGATGGTGTCCTTGGTTGTCAGGGTCGTCTGTATGTTCCAGGTGTAGATGACTTGAGGCAGCAAATTCTTGCAGAAGCGCATGGTGCGCGCTACTTTATTCATCCACGAGCCACAAAGATGTAGCACAACTTGCAGGGGATCTATTGGTGGAGTAGGATGAAGAGAGATATTGTAGAGTTTGGGGCTAAGTGCTCTATATGTCAGTAGGTTAATATAGAGTATCAGAAGCCTAGTGGTCCTATGCAGGAGTTCAGTATTCCTACTTGGAAGTAGGAAGAAGTGAACATAGACTTCGTGATGGGTTTGCCTCGAACTCTTCATCAGCATTATTCAGTTTGGGTCATTATAGATAGGATGACCAAATTATCTTATTTCCTTCCAGTCCATACCTCTTATTCAGTAGAGGATTACGCTAAACTCTAATCAGAGAGTTGGTCAGATTGCACAGTGTTTCGTTATCCATTATCTTAGAAAAAGGTACCCAATTCATCTCTCACTTTTGGAAAGCATTCCAAAAGTTTCTTGGTACCCAAGTTTATCTCAGTACAACCTTTCATCCTCAGACAGATGGTCAAGCAGAAAGGACCATTTAGACTCTAGAAGATATGCTAAGGGTGTGTGCAATTGATTTCAAGGGTAGTTAGAATGACCACTTGCCTTTGATTGAGTTTGCATACAACAATAACTATCATTCCAGTATTAAGATGGCTCCATTCAAAGATCTTTACGTTAGGAGATGAAGATCTCCAGTCGGTTGGTTCGAAGTTAGTGAGGCCTCAGTCATAGGGCCTGACTTAGTATTCAATGACTTAGAGAAAGTCCAGTTGATCAGAGAAAGACTCCGGGCTGCTCAGAGCTAACAGAAATCTTATGCAGACGTGCATAGAAAAGATCTCGAGTTTGAGATTAGTGATTATATCTACCTAAAGATATCTCCCATGAAAGGAGTGAAGAGGTTCGGCAAGAAGGGAAAGCTTAGTCCCCGATATGTCAGTCCCTTCAATATTATCAGTCACTTCGGCAAAGTAGCTTATGAGATTGAATTGCCTTTAGATTTAGCTACAGTCCATCCAATCTTTCATATCTCTTTGCTCAAGAAGTGTATGGGTGACCCAGTAGTTGTAGTCCCTATCCAAAGCATAGATGTTCAGAATAGCCTCTCTTATGAAGATATTCCAGTCGAAATCCTAGACTATTAGACTCGTAGACTAAGGAACAAAGAAGTCCCTCTAGTCGAAGTCTTTGGCAAAATCAGTCCATTAAGGGAGCTACTTGAAAGCAGAAGCATACATGCAGACCAAGTATCCTCACCTCTTCTCCGACAATACATATCAAGCTCAAGGTAACAGTTCTTCTTAAGCTTTTCAGTTTTAATGTTCAGACTTCAGTTATAAGCTTGGTATCCATTTCATGTTTAGAATTTCATTATAAACTTGGTACTAAGTACCATTGCATATTCTATCATGTGTTCATGCATTAGATTAGCGATGTGTTCATGCATTAGACATGCATTCTCCTTGTGAGAAACTCAGTTATCTGAAATCTCAGTCATGTGTTCATGAGTCAGTTAAGTCATAAAATCATGCATCAGATATGCATGCTTAGTGTAAATCTCAAAAATATCAGTCACATTTTAGTTTTTCACGTTCAGTATATACTTCAGCTCATCATTTTTCCCATTTCAATCAGTCTCATTAGAGAACGAATGTTCCTAAGGAAGAGATATTGTAATACCCCAAAGTTTCCTAGATAAATTTCATCCCAAGAATGTCTAGTATTAGCTTTTAAATTGAATTATGTTTATTCCATTGGAAATTTTGAAGTTTTTCACTTTTTGTCATATGGGAAATTTAATAAGCTTTCTATCGATATAAGATTCTCCCAAACTTGATAACCGAGTAAGCAGTTATGACTATTTCAAGTTTTCATCGTAAAACAGCGCTATATTAGTCAGAGGCGCACTGCACCACAAGAGAAAATGACATTTATCAAATTTCAATAGGGTTCTGCGATAGTGAAGCATCGTGCCAAACTTTTAGGTCACAAAGAAAGTGGCAAAACTATGGCTCCGTATCGCGCTATCCCTCAGTTTCCCAAATTGTCAAATTCCAGTGACAGGATGCGATAGCGCAGCGTCGCGCCAGGGGTCCAGTTTGGGAAATTTTCACTGAAATTACAAGATGTGTCCAGGGTTAAAAGGGTTAATTTCTCACTCTTATTTAAGCCATTTAACACAACATTCAGCTATTAGGAACCCAAAATATACTCTCTTCTCTTAAAAACCTCTCAAGAACAACCTAGGGCTTTTTATAGAAGATTCAAAATCAAGAATTTCCTCCGTCAATCTTTGTGGATTTACGAACCAAGGTATGCACAGTGTTCATTTATTGTCTCCTTCCATCCATGAAGCTCATGAACCTTGTTTTATTTATAAATCATGGTATTTATGTTGTGGGTTATTTGTAATCATGTTGTTGATGTTGATTGATTTCAAAGTTGGAATGTTTATGTGTTTTTCATGATATTATGTTAACATGCAAGATAAAATTCTAGAACTTGGTTGCTTATGATGTGTAATTTGATGATTTCACCTATGCCCTAAGTTGTGCATATAAGGTGTTTGATAAAATGCTTGAAAGAATAGAAATCATGCCTTATAGCTCAAAACATAAACTAAATGTGACATCCTTGTCTTCCTTTTATGTTTAAATGGTTTTCATGCTATCATTGTGAAATATATATGTTGTCGGAATACTCATGATATTAGAACATGAGATTATGATATGATTATAAGCATTCCGTCCATGTTAGATAGTATGATAACCATGTACTTCGTGAAATCCCCAACTTATTATATTATGTATTGTTTATGTGGGTCATGTATTCAAGAAAGTCATGCTTTGTCAGTTTTCTTCTATCGAGCCCTGTGGGTACTTGAAACCGAAAAATATAGTTGTATGCCTAGAGCCAATGTTATGTTTTCACGATATCCTTAGTCAAGCCATGAGCCATAGAACTCAGTCAGTCATGTGACTCAGGAAAGCCCAGTACTTCAGTAATCTCAGTAATCTCATGAACTAAGTCAGTAATCAGATATCAGTAGTATTCTGTCAGTTAACAAAATTCAGTAAACTCAGTCTATATACAGTTTAGTAAATCATATTCAGTGTCTATTCAGATGGAGTAGAAATTAGCACCAAGCGAACCCAAGGATGGGAACTCACCTGTTATATGAGTGTGTGATTTTTAGAAGCAATACTTGCATTCCAGAACTATGTAGCCAACATAGGTTGGGACATCATAGCCTGCTATATGAGGGTAGATGAGGTGGCTTAACCTGTTATATGAGGGTTCCCACCATTCTCACTAGAGTTACCTGTTATATGAGGGTTACTCACAGATCCCTTCCAATTTGGGGTTACAGATTGGACCCCAACTTAACCATAATGGCATATTAGGGACATGTCGATTAAATGGCTACTTCCCATAGTTTCATTTACATAATTCAGGACTGTTAGATATAGTTATTTAGTCTCATAATAGAACTCAGATAGTTCTACAGAATTTAGGACTGTCAGATACAGTCAACTTAGAATAGTACAGAACTCAGCTAGTTTCATCAGAAACTAGACCTTCAGATATAGTCACTTAGTGTCAGATATTTCAGTTATATAGTTATCATCATCTTATGTTATCAGTACTCAAACTCATAAATCATGTTATCATGAATTCAGTTATAGTTTCGAATTCATGCATACATTCTTACGTTCATGTTATACAGTCAGTTAGTTCAGTTTATGCATGTGTACCCTTTGCATTCAACCTATCTCACATGCATACCAGTACATTCAATTGTACTGATGCATTTGTGCTATGGTATTTTATACTATAGGTTCAGAAGCACGAGCTTCAGATCATTAGTAATATTTCAGTCTCAGCAGTCAGAGTAGAAGTGAGTCCTCATCTTTGAGGACATGATCATTTATTTATTATGTCATTAAGTAGTTTATTAGTTGGAGTTAGTACGGGACATTTCCCATCAACTCCTTATTCAGACAGTCATGTATTTGAAGCTTTTCAGACTATCATGTTCAGACATTTATTTTAGTTGTTTCGGGTATTTCATACCCTATTCAGGTGTTATATCTTTATTAGCCATGTTATAGTTTTTGAACCTTATAGCCTTTTAGTTTATGTTTTCGCATTTATCCAGTAAATTATGCAGTGTTTAGGTACTGATATCAGTCATGGGTTAGCTTATGGTCCTTGAGGTCATGAGCATCGTGTAGCGTTCCGAGTACCAAATTTGGGGCGTTACATTAAAATCGGACTTCCAATAGATTCACCATCTTTTTTAACTGATGTATCAACTATTGGAATAAATCAAGACAGCTCTTCCAACAGATGGCCTATCTGTTGCAACATGTTGGTCCCATGTTGCAACAAATGGGTCACCTATTGGAACTCTTATTATAATGTGTTTTATTTATTGAATTTCTTGTTACCCTTTTTTTTTTAAAATTATGGAGACATCAATTGTAATATTCTTTTTGTTTTTATTTTTTGGTAGATAAAAGATTTCTCCCAATAAAAGGAAGTGAAAGTGGATCAACTTTTGCCCAACCAACATAAAAGGCTAGAGTAAAGATAAGTTTAGAGTAATAAGCTGCCTGTAGATAAAACTACTTCATATGTGAGAGGTATGTATTACTGATCATATTATCATGAAAACACACATAGACTGCATTAATTTTGTGAATGTTAGTTTTTACCGATTAGGCATTGATCATTCAAAAAGATATTGCATTGTACAATTAAGTTTGATAGGTTCGAATTGATAAGGATAAGGGACCATGTAGGTGGTATCGATACCCTATTACGATTTAATGATGGTTTTGCTAATGTTTATGAGTAAACTTTGGAAAAGAAATCAAGTTTTTGGTGGCAGTGTAAAGATTAAATAGTGATTAGACTGATTTTAAGGGTTCAATGGACTTTTGAAAGACCTCTGAAGCCTCACACTACTAAAACAAGAATGGAAATCAATATAGTTATTACCCTGGTCCAAATTCATATGGCTGGGTTGCTTGGAGTGACAATTATACAATAGAAGGTACTTGGGAGAATATTTGTGAGGGAAAGGGGAGGTGTTGTAGAATATATATCAACTTAAACCTTATTAAAGAAGAAACATAGGGTAGTAAAGAACGTGTAGCAAATCTAGCCGATGAAATTGATATGAAAAATGAAAAAACTGATTGAGCTAAGAAAATGAAAGTGTATCCAAAATTAAAAATCCATCACTCGCTGTTGAAAAGAAAAATGGTGAAGTGGACTGGAGCTGTGTATTTTTCTAGGTAACTGCGGCTAGTTGGCATTGTCTGAATGATGACCTCCAAAGTAAGGAACAAAACTCAAAGAAAGTAGCTTTGCAAGCACAAAGGGTTTTAATGCATCGCGTGGGATTAGGGTAACATAATGCCATGATCAATAGTTTCTAACTCATTCAATACAACATCCTCAATGTAGCCATATTATAGTTACCTACCGGGGTGGACACAACAAAAGAATTCAAAATACAGTCAGGATCAAAACTAAAAGGAATAACCACATAAAGGGTCATATAAGAGAGGGTAGACCCTAAATCAAGAAAGCAATACACATCACGAGAAAAGAGTTGTAACATACCAGCAATGACATCTAGTGATGCCTCAGACTCTGGGAGGGTAGCAAGATTATAAAGTCAATTCCAACAGTGCCAGTATCATACGTAACACCCCTTTGTGCAAGAACTAAAGAGATGGTAATGGGAAACTTATTGGATCTAGTAGCAATAATAATTGAAGGATAATGTCACTACATATGACAAGGTTGACCATACTTGAAGCATCGATTATTCCCCTCATGACAAAACCCATGATGCCATTGACCACAGATCTGACAAGGAGGATAGAGAGGGACTAATTGTGCTCCACTAGACTGATATTGGGCACCCTGTGCCCTAGGACCTACACCCTTTTGAAAATGACGACCACCGGATGACTTTAGGTAAGGGGCTCTAGCCGATAGGTATGAACCAAAATTTTCCTTGCTCCTTTCCTTTGTCCACTGTCTCCTATGTCTACCGCTATTGTGATGACCCCTACCCAACTTTTAATAAATGAACTTCTTGCTCTGCCTCTCCCTTATCTTCTACTAATTCTTTCTCCCACCGACAAAATCAAACTGGCATGACAAAGAGACTACTATCTGGGTCAGTAGATAAATAGAACAACAGAACTCATCATTGTACTCTTCGCCCTGAGTTATTTGAGGAAAACTAGGGGGAATCAATAAAATTCCACTAGAGCAATCAGAAGCAGTTACCCTAGATTAGGTTTGTACCCAAGTCGTAAGATGAGTTTTGTTCACGCTATCCTCAGACGAGATAGAACATTTTTCACAAGCATTAGGTTTATTGGGAGGCATGATCTGAAAAGAGAACATACGAGAGTTAGAGGAGATTTCATGACTTTAGACTCTATAAACTGAGGAATAAATCACAAGAAAAGGAAACATTGCTAAATTTCTCATAGCCCCTCTCTTATAAGTCTGGTACACTACACACCCATAAAACAGACTCTACTTGACACATTTTTGTTAGACACCCAATGACACCAAAACTAGGCTCTAATACCACTTTGTCACCAACTAAACTAAGGTCTGGCCGTGATAGGTATCTCAAGTCTGCCAGGGAATGATGAGCACCCTCTTACACCTAACCAACCAACATAATATCCTTAATATCGGATGAGTTTTGAATATATAAAAAAGATATCAGAAGGATAAGCTTACAAATATTAAACCATGTATATAATCTGTCAACCAGAAACTGGCCAAATAACCTACCAACAACACCCAAGACCATAGTAATTAATAAAGCCTTATAAACAAAGAACAGAAACTGAATACCAATAAGTGTCAGGACATGCCCCCGACTATAGCCAAAATAAGTCTAAACAATTTGATTTGCAAGAGACTAAAACATAAAATGTAGACTTTTTGATGAATACATTGCTCAACAATAAGCATTCAAAACCCTCACCCTTGTTATGAAACCAACCTGAATATCTCATGAAAAATACTTTAAAATATGTGCTTTTAATAAACTAACAATGAGAGAAAAGTAACATACCTCAAATACCAAGAATTTAGGAAAGAACGCACGTTGGAACCCTAGATGACCACCTCTCTTGGAACCCTAACTTTAACTTGAATGGAGAATTTTAGAGAGTTTTTTTGGAGTATTTTATAGAGAATACTAGGCTAATGAAGTCCCAAAGATGGTATTAAATCATGGGGTCAAAAGGGTTAAAGCATAAAATATCCAAAGTGCCCTCATCTTAAAAACTGAAAAAGTCTCACCTTTGGTTATGAGTCACCCACCGACTCGTAATCACACCTCACGACTCATCACCATAGGCCGTAACCAAAATGGTCTCTAAGATACCCACTACTATTTTCCTTATAAATCAGTCAACCGACTCATCATGTGACCCTATGACTCGTAGGGTCCAAGTTGTAGTCAAAGCAGAACATAATTGGGTCAACACTGGACACATTTTAAAATACCCTCCTCATGAATCGTTAGGAGTCTATACGACTCATTACATCTAGTTTTTATCAAAGCAATGACTTAGGTAAATTCTTCTAGGCTTATTATGATTGGGTACCATGACCCATATAGACATATTGCGACTCATCAGGTGGGTTTTTTCCAGGTCAAAACTCCTAGAACTCAAAAAATTTTCAAGGGATAAAATTTGGGGTGTTTCATAGGCCTTCTGGTTTTGGTTTTGGTCAGTCAATTACAGTGGAAATGAAAAGGTATAGGATTTCTGCCTAACTTTAGACTTTTTGTTTCTAATGCCATTAACCTGATCAGAACCACAAACAAAAGACATGGTTTGCAAGTTAGACTTTAGAAATTAATGCCATGGCTTCCCTTATTTTTACTTTAAAAGTTCTTGGTTTAAGTTTCATTTCTGACTGTACATCTTTCCAACCCTCGATGCTTGTAAAGCTACTTCCTTAGAGTTCTGTTCTACTTCCTTAGAGTTCTGTTCCTTTCTTTAGAGGTGATCATTCAGGCCACTCTAACTAGTCACAGTTACCTAGCAACGTGTCCAGCTCCAGTCTACTTTACCATTTTTTTCAACAATGGCTAACGGATTTTCATTTTTGGATACATTTTTATATTTGCAGCTTATTTAGATTTTTCATCTTTCAAGTCAATTTTATTGGCTAGATTGGCTAGAAGTTCCTTCCTTACTACCCTATGTTTCTTTTTTAAATAAGGTCTGAGATGATATAGTCTTCAACAACTCTCCTTTCCCATGCAGGTATTCTCCTACAACATGTTTTACTGTATAATCATCTTCCTGATCAACCCATCCATATAAATTTACATCAGGGGAGTTTTAATTGGTTTTCCATTCTTGTTTGATGCACTGGGAGGCTTCGAAGGCCTTCTAAAAATCTATTTCACTATTATAACCTGTCCAATCACTATTGAATATTTATACTACCATTAAATATTGATCCCTTCTTAAAAATTAATACATACACATAAGCAAAACCTTTATTAAATTATAACAGGATATCGACACCACTTTCTTAGAACCCTTCAGTCTTATCTGTTCACACTTATCAAACTTAACTGTAAAATATAGGATCTTATTTAAAGGTTCAATACCTAATTGATAAAAACTGCATACACAAAATCAATATACTTTGTGTGTGTTGTCACGAAAACCTGATCAACAATACATAGCTTCCATGCATAAAAGTGGATCCATCCATCTCATGCACTTTATTCTCTCTACACTATAAATGTCAAACAATGTGTAATCTTTAGTTCCCATCATGAAGTAGTGTACAAAACTATGGAGGATCAAAAGGTAACTATCTTTAAAAACATTTTTCTTAATCTTTTGGGAAGGGTAACAATAATCTCAAAAACTTAAAACCTGTTAGAGAAAAACCTTGTTGCTACAGGATTGAGTTCTTCCAATAGATGACCCATCTATTGCAACAAATGGGAAATGTCCATCAAGAAAAAACAAGTGCTCCATATGTGATGCACTATGATCGTTGTAATAGTAAACTTGTATTGTTGTTTGTTATGGATTTTGATAATTTTAACTCATTATTGGGGACGTAAATTTTATTATTTATTATATAAAATATGTTTTTACTAACTTGTGCATCAATAAAAAGAGGTAAAACAAGAACTAAATACAACAAACTACAAAAAATATTTTCAGCAGATTACCCATCTGTTGTAATAGATGGACATTTGCTGGAAGAACATAATACAGTTCATCAATTTGGATTGCGTTCAACCAATAAATAACCAATATATTGAAAAACTCTCTTCTTCCAACAGATGGAATATCTGTTGTAGTAGATTTGCTGGATAAATACAATACAGTTCTTGCCACTGGTTTGTGTTCTCCAAACAAATGATAAATCTATTTCAATAGATAGTCCACTGTTGAAAAAATTGACTAAAAATGGTTATTAATAAAAAAATTGGTCACTGAAAGGGTAAAAAGTCATGACTTATTGATTATTTAATAAATAAAAATGGTTCATAAATAAATAATAAGGAAACAAATGATAACACATTTACAATAGTGAAAAAATAGTTATTTAATTTTAATAACTGATGGTAATATTAAATAAGAAAAAAGTCATGACTTTTCACCTTTTTTATTTTTAAATCTATTTTTTTAATTTAAATAATCAAAAAGTCACCAGTTTGAATTAATTAGGGGATATAATTATTAAAAAAGAGGTAAATAGTCATGACTTTTTGTCTAACACATTCAAAAAAGCCGTTGAATCAAATTTTCCATTTGCTGCAACTGATGAATCAGTTGTTTGAAGAAATCAAAATAGTTCTTCCAATAGGTTTCCATCTGTTTTCCAACAGATAACCAATTTGTTGCAACAGATGGATCATCTTTTGCATAGATGGATCATTAGTTGCAATACACGGTTAATTTGTTGCGACATATGAGTTATCTGACAACAGATGGACCATCTGTTGTAATAAATAAATAAAAATAGTTGTTATTAAAAGAAATGATTATTTAAAAGGTGAAAAGTTTTTGATTATTAAACTAATAAAAATGGTTATTTAATTTTAAGAGTTAATTAATATTAAAAAGCTAAAAAGTCATGACTTTTTACAACAATCAAAAAGTCGTAAGTTTGATTTAATTAAGTCATGACTTTTCACATTAATTAAAAAGTCACCAGTTTGATTTAATTAAGGCATGTAATTAATAAAATGAAGGTGTACAGTCATAACTTTTAGCTTAACACATTCAAATTCAATCCTCTATAAATAGGTCCCTCCTTACTCATTTATTCTACTCCTCTTTATTTACTTTTTGTATCTTGTCTTCCATATTACATCTTTAACCACTTCTCTTCAAATAGCATATTTCTTTTTCATTGAGGTAAGTTTTTATTATTAATCTACCAGTTGGTAGTATATGTTGTATTACATTCCAACTCTTTTCTTTTCTTTGGTGTTTTACGCTTTTAGTAAATTCATTCATGTTCTAAATATGGATGATCCAATTTAGGATGTGGAGATTCTATGCGACACCCTGCGGGAGATTTAAAGATAGGTTAATTATAATACCTCAATCATTTCTTAAGCCTAAATCCATCTTTTGAATGGATATGTATGACTTCCAAAGAAATTGATGTTTAAAGCATATTGTATTTCTCTAATTTCTAATTTTTTTTTCATGTAGATCATTGAATAAGATTTCCATCAATACCAATTTCATTGAAATCCGACATCGAACGAGGGAGTTATGGCCGTTTTACTAAATGGTATCGGATTGCCCAGGTTTGACGGTCGACCTAGCGGATCGTCAGGTCCCTGGTGGACCGTCAAGTGCCCCGTCAAGCCAAGGAAGTGAATCATTTTTTAGGCATTGTGCAACGGCCAAGATGGTGAACTGTCAAAAAGTTGACGGACTATTAAGGGGTCCGTCAGGTCGAGACAGAATAGCTCATTTCTGGCCCTCAAGTGACGGACGACTTGGTGGTCTGTCAGTTTCCTAATGGGCCATCAATTCAACCGTCAGTTCAAGACAGAACGTTCCAGTTTTGGCACTCGAGTAATGGACGATTTGGTGGACCGTCAGGAGACTTGACGGACCGTCAGATCGACCGTCACAGGACCTGATCAGCGAATTTTAGCTTTTTCAAAAGGGCATTTGGGTCATTTTCACCCCATATGGTCTTATATATATATATCCTAGAAGAGAATATCCCTTCATTGTTCTCCTTTCCTCTTCCAAGAAATATTTAGAAAACTTGGGTTTTCTCTTAACCCAAAAATCAAAACTCCTTCCAAGATATTCAAGGATCTTCCATAGATTTCTCCAAGTTGTTCAAGAATTAAGTTCCCTAGGTCAAGGGCATCGAGGATCTTAGCTTAAAACTGTAAGGAAGAAGTTCGAAATAAGTTTCTATATCTCCAAAATTATAATCCAAGGTATGTGGTGTTTGAACAAGAACACTCCTTTCGTTCTTGTGCCTAAAGATTTAATTTTTATTATTGATTTACATGATTTTGCAAGTGGGTTTACACCCAAATTTCTTTATTTATGATTTATGAGATTTTAATTGAATAATTTTGATATTTATGATTATTTCACCATCATGTTTCTTAAATTGAGAATTCATTTCATGAGTTATATATATTGTCATTATGTATCGATGATTTCTAAGTGATTTAAGACAAGTGTCATGAGTTATGCATTTCCATGAGAAATTTGACTATTGAATATATATCAATATTTGAGATTGAAATTCAAGAATGAGTCCTATGATGTTTCCTTAAAGATTTTGATATTTGAAAATGATTCGAAAAGCAAATGTACTTGATATTGAGAAAGATTGTGTTGAGTTGAGTCGAGTTAGGAATCCACAAGATGTTTATGATTTACAGATGAGATATATATTTATGTTTTGGTGTTTAAAATAGACCCATGGGTTGATATTGATTAATGTGGATTTCCTAACACGTTCTAAGCTGAGTCTGGGAGGAGTATTTAGCACTAAGTGGGAAATGTGGTATTTCCCCAAAACTGCATACCACCGTAGGATTGATGTTGATAATTGTGGGCCAGAGGCCGAGTATGGGATTATGATAATGAGATTAAGGTTGTAATCTCTGGCAAGAGTACAACACCCCCGTCAATGTAGGGTTCTCTCCTTAGAAGGGCAAAACGTTGGACTCCATGCAGCTCACATGGTGTAGTTATGTCGGTTATAAGAAACTCCCACGTCTATAATGATCTAATTACTATGAGTTATCGAGTCACTCTAAGTCATGAGTCAAAGAGTTTGAGTTGAGTTACATGATTTATGAGATTTATATAGAATATGTTATTACTGATGACTTACAGTAATGATGTTTTAGATAATTCAAGCAAAGAGAGTTATTATGGTCAGCATGCATGATTTTCTTATAAATTTATGATATTATTTAAAATGTTGCATCCACCCCCACACACTCAGTACATTCCCAAGTACTGAGTCCCATACTCTTTTGTATTCTATATTTCCTCATGATATAGGTTCAGGTGCTTAGTCTTAGCAGTGACAGTGATCTTTGAGTACCTTCATCTACATTTCTGCGGTTGGTGAGTCCTCATGGTTCAAGGACCTGTGTCTCCGATTTTGTCTTGTTAATAGATGGTTGTTTACTTTAAGTTCAGTACGAGTCAATTAGGGATCTGTCCCAATGGCTCCTCAGTCCTTTGTAGTATAGGCTTTGTCAAACTAGTGTGCCAGCATGTACATAGATTTCAGTACTTTGTTTGTACAAAACCGTATTACTTCATATCTTAGTATATTCATGTCATGATTTTTCTTCCCTACTTTATAATGATTCGTGTCGTAGAGAGTTCTAAAAGTGATGATAGGCTTAAGGGTTAGCTTGAGGTCACGTGTGGCCTTGAGCACCATGTGATATCTCGGGATAGGTTCTCGGGGTGTTACAAGCTTGGTATCAGATCCTAAAGTTCAAGGAGTCCAAGGAAGTCTGACAAGCCTCGTTACGTAGAGTCTTGATCATCGGTGTGTAGCGCACCACATCTATGAGCAAGAGGCTACGGGATATTTTAGGAAAAGTTGTTTCTTTCTTTCAAGATTCTATCGTGCCTATGACTGTTTCTCTCTGCTGTTAATTCATGCTCTCTTATAATAGAAACTTCCTTCTCGTAGAGCTTACAGAAATAATGAATGACCTCAACCTGTTGATCCTTTAGGTGAGTCAGTGTCCTATGCCGAATTCCGAGTAGCTTTCCAAGCACTAGCCCAGGCGGTCACCACCAACGTCTAAGCCAACACCCAGGCTACTATTCCACCTTCGTAAGGAAATAATTTTGCTGCAGCCTGGGTTCGTGACTTATAAGAATAAATCCACCTGAGTTCTATGGGTCGAACGTAGGTGAGGACCCACAAATATATTTAGATAAAGTGAGAAAGATCACTCAAATTATGCATGTGACTGAGGAGGAGAGTGTTGAATTGGTTGCCTATCGAATGAAAGATGTTGCTTATGATTGGGTGGAGATGTGGAGGAAAATTAGAGGGGAGAATGATACTCCTATGACTTGGCAATTATTCCAAGATACTTTCTTAGACAGATTATTCCCCCGGAGTCGAGGAAAGCAAAATTATAAGAATTTATGAACTTGAGACAGGGCCCCATGACAGTTAAGGAGTATTGCCATAAGTTTAACCAATTATCTAAGTATGCTCTCGGTATGATGGCTGATTCTAGAACTAGTATGAGTAAGTTCTTGGCTGGTGTATCTGGTTATGTTATGAAAGAGTGTAGATCCGCTATGTTTAATAGGGATATGGACCTTTCAAGACTAATGGTTCATGCTCAGCAGATTGAAGCAGACAAAGTGAAGAAGAGAGAGTGAGTGAGAGAGAATAAGAGAGTTAGATCAGAGCAATAGGGGTATAGTCGGCTAGATTTTATGGAGGGATCCACCCTCAGTTCCATAGTCATTCTCTTGTGCCAGTTCCTTCATCAGCCAGTACCCCTGTATTCAGAATTAGTCTGGAGTAGGGTAATAGGCCTACTATGTCCAGGTCCCAGGACAGTGTAAGTAACAGACCTCGTCCTCCCCCATGTCTGAAGTGCGGTAGAGACTATCTCGATGAGTGCTTAGTCAGTTAGAGGGGTTGTTTTGGTTGTGACAAGTTGGGCCACAAGTTCAAAGATTGCCCATATGCTAGACACGAGAGTCATGACATTCGCCCTCAGAGTCAGACTATTAGTGCTCCAGCCCCTGTAGTTCATCCTACTCCTCTTCAGGGTGCCTCATCTAGTACTGCAAGTGGTCAGTGGTAGAATCTCTTTTATGCTATACCACCCCACCAGGAGAAGGAGGATTCACCAGATATTGTTATGGTATGCTTCGTGTATTTCATTTTGATGTGTATGTGTTACTGGACCCCGAGTGAAGTCTTTCTTATGTGACTCCGTTGGTGGCTGTGAATTTTCAAATCAGTGCTGAAAAGATTTTTGAGACTTTTCTAGTCTCTACACCAGTGGGTGAATCTTTTGTTGCTAAGCAAGTATATAAGAAGTGTCTTATCACTGTTCTTCACAGAGTCATGTTTGCAGATTTGATTGAGCTAGACATGGTTGATTTTGATATTATTCTGGGTATGGATTGGCTTTACTCTTGCTATGCATCTATATACTGTCGTACTCGTGTAGTTAAGTTTCAGTTTCCCAATGAGCCAGTCTTTGAGTGGTCAGAAAATTCTATATCTCCAAAAACTCCTTTCATATCCTATCTTAAAGCTAGGAAATTGATATCCAAGGGTTGTATCTATCATTTAGTCCAAGTTAAGGAAACTAAGTCTGAGACTCTAACTATTCAGTCTCTTAGTATTGTCAGTGAGTTTCCTGATGTTTTCCCGGAAGATCTCCCAAGGGTACCTCCCGATAGAGAGATAGAATTTGGAATTGATCTTCTCCCTAATACACAGCCTATTTCTATTCCTCCGTATGGTCCCTACAGAACTTAAGGAGTTGAAAGAGAAACTCAAAGATTTTCTTGATTAGGGTTTTATAAGGCCAGTGTGTCTCCCTAGGGTGCACCCATTCTATTCGTGCAAAAGAAAGATAGTTCATTGCGTATGTGCATTGACTATCGTCAGCTTAACAAGGTCACAATCAAGAACAAGTACCCTCTTCCTAGAATTAATGACATATTTGATCAGCTGCAAGGTGCCAGTTACTTCTCAAAAATAGATTTGAGATTCGTTTATCACTAACTTAAAGTCACAGAGTGTGATATTCCAAAGACGACTTTTTGCACTCGTATGGTCATTTTGAATTCTTGGTTATGTCCTTCGGGCTAACGAATGCCCCGACAGCTTTTATGGACCTTATGAATCAGGTGTTCAGACCGTACCTAGATATGTTTGTTATTGTGTTTATAGATGATATCCTTGTATATTCCCAGAGTGAAAACGACCATGCAGATCATCTTCGAATTGTCTTACAGACCCTTAAGGATCAACAGTTGTTTGGCAAATTAGCTAGTGTGAATTTTGGCTTCGGTCAGTTGCCTTTCTGGGTTATATTATTTATTCTGATGGTATTCGAGTTGATCCTCAAAAGGTAGAAGATGTAAAGAATTGGCCTAGACTTATTTCCCCGTCTGATATTAGGAGTTTCTTGGGCCTAGCTGGCTACTACCATCGTTTTGTCGAAGGTTTATCTTCCATTGCTACTCCTTTAACCCGATTGTCCCAAAAGAAGGTTAAATTCCAGTAGTCAAATTCTTACGAGAAAATTTTTCAGGAGTTGAAGACTCGACTCACTTCAGCCCCTATGATGACCCTGCCTAATGGTGTAGATGATTTTATGGTATATTGTGATGCTTCCAGAATTGGTTTGGGTTGTGTGTTGATGCAGAAGGGTAAGGTTATAGCCTATGCCTCTAGGCAGTTGAAACCTCATAAAAAAAATTATTCGACCCATGACCTCGAGTTAGCTGTAGTGGTTTTTGCTTTGAAAATCTGAAGATACTATTTGTATGGTGTTCATGTTGATGTCTTTATAGATCACAAAAGTTTACAGTATGTGTTCACTCAAAGAATGTTAAATCTTTGGCAGAGGCGATGGTTAGAATTACTGAAGGACTATGATATGAGTGTGTTGTATCACCCAGGCAAGACCAATGTAGTGGCAGATTCCCTTAGCAGATCGTCCATGGGTAGTGTAGCACATGTTGAAGAAGATAAGATGGACTTAGCCCTGAAGTGCATTGTTTGGATAGGTTAGGTGTTAGATTTCTTGACTTAGCTGAGGGTAATGTTTGGATTAAGAGTAGTTTCGAATATTCCCTAGTTTCAAAAGTAAAGGAGAAGTAGGATACGGATTCTCGTTTGGTCAAACTGAAAAAATCAGTTAAAGACCAAAAGGTGGAGGTTTTATCCCAAGGGGGAGATGGTGTATTGAGATTTCAGAATATACAGTGTGTGCCTGATGTTGATGATCTGAGGCAGAGAATTATGGCTGAGGCGCATGGTATTCTATTCATCCCGGTGCTACCAAGATGTACTGCAATCTGCGGGAAATTTATTGGTGGAATGGTATGAAAAGGGATATAGCAAATTTTGTAAAAAGTGTGCAACTTGCCAAAAGGTGAAGATAGAGCACCAGAGACCCGGTGTTGTGATGCAAGAATTTAACATTCCTACTTGGAAGTGGGAAATGGTGAATATGGATTTAACATTCCTACTTGGAAGTGGGAAGTCGGATACTTGGATGCCTATCCAAGATAATACACAACTCTTTGGTATCTTTGATGCAGCTTTGTATTTGTTCAAAAAAATATCCATAGGAGGCATCACATTCTTTGTCAACTACACAAAGAGAGATAGAAAAGATGTGACTCACCGCATCCTGTGCCACCGCCAATAGCATAATTCCTTCATACTTGCTCCTCAAACAAGTCTCATCAAGGGCTATTACTTTTCTCAACTGTTAAAAACTAAGAATCAAAGCACCATAGGATATAAAAAAGTAATTGAACCTTCTATTTTCATCAGCATGCAACAACGTCTTACTTCCAGGATTTGTGGACTTAACCATGTAATGGTAGGCAGCGAGGACTGTATACCCGTGCTTGTGTTTACCCCTATCTAAGTCCTTGGAAATCCCTATGGACTTATATATCTTCCAATAACTAATCATAACACCTAGTTCTGTAAGGAGTTGATTGGTCATATCTCTTGTAGAAGGGCCTTTACTATTGGAGAATTTATTTTGTAAATATTGACTGGGGACCTTTGTCGTGGTGTGAGGATAAGGTTTGTAATATACTACAAACCATATGTGAGATACTTTCATAAACATTAATGATGGATTTTTCAAAACTTAAGTATTTCATAGCCCTCAACCACCACTTGCTGTTTGGATTAGCACATCTAAAAGAAAATACTTTGCTCAAATTAATCACCTTATTTAGTCTCAAATCTTTTTTCAAGAAAGAAATAAACAAAGAAGTAGATAGCTCTATCTTATTCTTGAATGACATTCCCTAGTAAAAGCTAGTCTCTTTATCTTGATGATTGTCTGACTATGTTGATTGAGAAGAATTGCCCTCGTATTGCTCGCAACAACGAGTGTAGGTGTTTGAACATCATCTAAAATATTCATGTCCAGATTATCCATCTTATCATCAAACATGTATTTTTGTTGTTGTTCTACAATATTCTAGTTCTCATTCTCTCTCGATTTTCAACCATGTACACCCTTAACACTAGCTTAGATGAATTACTCAGATAAGCACGTAATCAAACCTGATCGATTATCTTGAAAGTAGTACCCTTTGATTTTCACTCAGTCTATAATAGTTGATGATTAAGTTCACAAAATCATCACATGAAACATCAGTTTGGACTATCATAACTATCGTCTCTAGTATTTTGCCCTTCTTCCAATGCCATACATATCGATTGCTTTCTTGATCCATTCACCATAACAATCCACCCCGATTGTTATTGACCCCTCAATTAGTTATACCTAAATAAAGACATTTGTTACAAAAGTTCTTAATGACATAATAATAAAATTCATAGTGATTTTATAGTCTTATAACATGAACCCCAATAAATGAGTAATCTGTTGCAACAGGTAAATAATATGTTACAATAGGTCACTGATCTGTTGGAACAAATGACTCACCTATTGGGATTTATTTTATGGTACTATAGAACCTAAAGATGATTCCAATAGATGTGTCATTTTTTGGAACAAGTGACTCATCTATTGCAATAGATTATCCATCTATTGCAATAGATGACACTTCTGTTGGGATAGATGTTCCAGTACTAAAGGACCTTTGAAGTTGATTCCAACAGATGAGTGATATGTTGCAATAGTAACCTATTGCAACAGATAAATCACCTGTTGTAATTGATGACTTATTTCTATAGTTCTGTAATATGAATACCAACAGGTGATTCATCTATTGCAATAGATAACTCAACTATTGCAATAGATTATGCATCTATTGGAATCAACTTCAGGTTTTATTATAATAGGTGAGTAATTTATTTCAATAGATGACTCCTTTATTATAGCATATAACATATCTTTTGCAACAGATGACCCATCTTTTTTAATCATGTTACAACAATGTAGAACCATTTACATGAATCTAACATATGAGTCTTCTGCTGCAACAAATAACTTAGTTGTAGTAACAAACGAGTCATCTGTTGAGACAGAAGACTCTAATGTTGGATTCGTGTTTGGGTTCTCTCCATTTTTGAAAAAAAAATAGTAGCAGTGTACCCAAATGACAAATTCAACTAAAAATTATAATTTTACTTACTAAAGTCTTCTATGAAGTAATGCCAAAGTGATACAGGAAATAAAATTTGACCAAAAAATTGGTTAAGTAATGGCTGTAGTAATACCAACAACAACAATGGTCAACAAGAAGAAGATGTTGATAATAATGAAGAATATGATGATAATAATGAAGCAGAAGATAATGAATTAAGCAGCAATAATAATGAACAACAAAATCACAAAGAGAGAGAAACGCGCATTTGTTTCCCTCCATTTCTAGTTGTATTAGATTTTACATTTGGATCAAAGTGTATATTAAAAAACTTATAGGCTATTATCAATCTTCCCCAACTTTCTTAATTCATAATAAAGTTATTATCACCTATACTCAATTATTAAAACTTGAGTCACCTACACCTTATTTTTAAACTCTATTGTCACTTTTAACAAAATTACCCCACTTACATGGCATGATTTGTGACCAATTACCAAGAAGAAAATTATTTTATTAATAATTATTGATAAATTTAATATTTATAATAATTGATATTTTAGTAAACTTATCAGTTATGATACAATACCATATCCTAAATCAAATTATAAAACTATTTTTAAACAACAGTAAATGATACAATCTATCCAAACATTCTATTATACTAAACTGTACAGTACAATACCATCACATATAGTAACGTACATTATGAAGTCACGAAAAATCATCATCCAAACAAAGAGTTAAAATATATTAATCCAAAGTGTATTTTATGAAATTAATTTGATATTTTAAATCTTTAAATTTGACTAGTAAGAATTTATGTACTTATTTAATATCAAGAGTAGTATGCGAATTAAGTAATAAAATTCACTTAATTTGCGAAAATGAACAAATAAATTAAAATATTTATTTCTGTATATAGATCAAGTAATACTAAACGAAGGAAATACGTATTAATTCCTACTGCCTTTTTAAATTAGAGAATGATGTTTGTTCACCCAAAAAAGAAGAACATATTGTATGCAAAGGTGTTTATTCCATTAGGCCATTTAGATAATACACGAACCCTATAGTTGTGGTGGCCCTCTATTTTTATATATAAATAATTAACATATTATATATAATAAATTTTATTGAAATCTTTTGTTAGTATAAGAAAAATAGTCCGTATTTTTTTAAAAAAATCAAGTAGAGTTTTACATGGAATATTCCAAACATAAAAGCGGAACAACTTCTTATTAATCTTATATGTGATTGTTTAGGGCATGAGGGAATGGAAGAGTTAGTTGGTAAAAAGGTGGAAACTTCAACTTTTTGGGGATCATATAACAAAAATATAGCTACTACATTTATTGTTTTCCTTTATATTAACTTTGAACTTTTCCTCAACACTCATTATTTATCATAAGTAATCAATGTGTTTCTCTATTTTTTGATGATATTTTATTCTTCATCTTTATTCTTTATAGGCTGAAAATCATTTTACCAGATACTATTTTATGAGTAAAAAGAAGCAAATATACTATACAATATATATGATCTTAAAGAAAGTCTTTCATCTCTCTAACATTACTCAACGTCGTACATCTCCTCAATGGTTACAAGGTCCCTTAACAATCATCTTCGTTTGGAGATGAGACTATCATGTATAGGCGGTGGGACGAGACCAACACTATGCCCTCCACCATTTAATACGGTATCCCTTGCCGAAGATTTTCTACTCTCTATAATGCCCAGAACATGGATTCTACATTCTCATCTCCACTCAGTTTTTCAATTTTTGGAGGAACAATTTCTCAATTCTGAAAAGCTGTAAATTTTAGATCTCTTAGGGAAAACAATATTAAAAATAGTACTAATAAGAAGGTCCATTTGAATCTCTGACCTTATGAATTAATAGAAGGAAAACTAATTGTGAGCTTTACCAAGGAGGATGTAAGAACTTATAAAATTTTAATTATTTTATTATTGACCCTTTTTTGACTTGAATCATGATAAGGGATTTTGAAGGAATATTTTGGAAAAGTTTTGGAATTTTTGGAAGAGGTTTGAGGTTATTTTGGGACTCCGAGGTAGTGAGTGTCCATGATAGTGGTGTGCCATGCCACTTATGCTTCGCGATAGGAGCATGGCACAGAGGCTACCTTCCGCAATAATGGCATTCTAAATTGCTATGTTAATTTTATTCAGTTTTAATTTTTCACTTGGGGTGAGGGGCTTTTTGATCCTTTACCCCTTAAATGACTTTAAAACACCAAATTGACCCTTTTTTCTTCCGTTATCAAGATCAAACATCACTTTTTTCCTCTTTAACTCCCTAATCAAGAAAGTTTAAGGGTTTTACAAGGAATTCACCATTTGGGTTGTAAGCTTTGATTTCTCTTCAAATTCTTCTATATTTCAAGCATGTTTCTCATTTCTTAACTTGTACTTTGTATTTTGGCATAAATTGATTCAATATTCATGTATTTAAATTAATGAGTTTTAAATTGGATTAAGGGATTTTGGTTGTTATTACTTAAATTTCCTTTTTCATGTTTTAAATGGATTATTCATGCTTTAAATTGAGTGTTTTAAAAGGAATATTCATGCTTTAAATTGAGGGTTTTGAGACTAAGTTGGTGGATTGTTATAATGGTTGAAATGGGTTTCACCAAAATTTATGAATTTTGGCTTGGTAATAACATTAACCTCAACCCATATTATGAACTTTATTTTTAATATGGATATTTGTATAATTTAACTTATGGATATTTGTATAATTTAACTTGTCTTTTGAAACCATTTCATTGCATTGCATTAAAGGATAAATGGATGAAAATGGATTTGGAACACCTTTGTTGGCCATGGTTTTGGATTTTAAGTGGAACTTGAGAGTCTAATGGTTAAATGGACTGGTTTGGCTGAATTAGCTTGCAAACATATTGATATGATGATACCAAGTTGGAAATTTTTTTAATACAAGACTCTTTGGTTAATGGTTGGCTTATGTGCAAATTATTTTAATTTGGGCTTAAAGAGAATTGTGTAGCTCAACGTGAAGGTATAGGCCTGGGGGAACAATACTAGAAACAACGTTTGCAGATGTTGGGGGTCTATTTTATCATGTGTTTGGATACACATTATACTATAGATGACTATCTCCTAGGTGTCTTTAGTCATTCCTCGATGCATATGACTAACATGGACTCGGGCCTTTTTGGTAGGAGAAGTTTGACCCATATAGCCCATGGATACTTTTAAGAAAGAGTGAGCTACATAGTTCAGGATAATATTTATCATGTTAATTGACCCTTTTTCCTATCCCTACATTATATATATATACATACATATACATATATATACCCCCCCCCCCATATATATATATTTGTGTATGTATGTATGTATAAATGTTGTTCTTGTGGTTTATGACTGGATTTTGATAAATGCATTATTGTATCCCTATCCCTTAAGCTATATACCAGTGCGTGCCCCATTGATCATCCCCGGATGCTGCATCATTCCTTGATGTAGGTTCGGAGGACTTTTCTATTTTTCTTATGCAACGTTAAGTGGTTGGGTACTTCTATTGATCAATTGTAAAGTGGTGAGCGTCCATCCTTCGAAAGGATCTATCATTTCATTGATCTTTCTTTATTATCTTAGTACTTTTGGATTGTTTTTGTCATAGTCAAGGGCATGTCACAACTCAGTTGGTATTTTTGGTTTAGAGGATTTTGTGGAAAGTGTTGGGATGCTTTGTTTTGACTTCTATTTTTCTTTAGATGTAAATATCTTCATAGAGTTATTCGGTTCCTGTTGTTTACTTTCATTATGCTCTTGAGGTAAGACAAAGGGGGTTGTATCTGGCCCCATGGCGGGCTTGAGATTTCCCATCATGGCCAGGCCTGGGTTTCGATCGTTACAAGCTTGGTACCAGAGCAAGATTTAGGGTCGCTGGGTATCCACAAAGTTGTGTTGAGTAGAGACCCTTTTATGGGTATGTAGCATGCCACAGTATTGATAAGTGATAAATTTTCCAATCATTTATATGTATCTTGCAAACTATAATGAATTAATTATATACATGAGGCTAATTCTTCATTGAAACTCATTAATTTCCAGTGTTTGTGATCTAGCAGAAAATCTAATAAAAATAAGTTGAGACAAAGCTAGAAGAAAAAGAAGGTGAGCAAGAGGATCAAGAGTTGAAGATCGATCCAAGAGACGACCCTCAGGTGCTGTGATAGCATTCTGAGGGTTGCGACCATAATTAGTCAATAAGTCAGTGAGTAAAAATCATGGAATAACCACTGCGATCGCAGGGGTCGCGATTGCGACCAGGAGATGGCGATCACGACTGGTCAAGAAACTTGAGGGGCAAATTTGGAATTTACTTTGCAAAATCCCAAGAGACAAAAGGAAAAACCCCTCATGTTTTCAATAGCTAATTTTCCAATTTTGAGATAGAATTAGACTATATTTGAGAGAGAAAAACAATTGTTGGTGTTGAATCCAAGAGAGATTTTAGTTTTGATTGAAATTAAAGTTGGGGATTATACTTATTTTGCCCATGATGGATGAATTACATGCCGATTTGGGTATATTTATTCCCTTTAATTTCATGAGTAGCTAAACTATTATCTTGGGGTTATGTTTGATTAGGTGGTAATAATGTGTAGGTGTTGATTATTAGTCCAATTAATTAGCTAATTGTGATGGGTTTTGCTTTTACTCCTTGGTTGAATTGAGAATTGTGGGTGAAGACCCCAATTTTTTTGGATCTCATATCATTCTTGAAAGAGGGAGGTGGGTGAAGAGTAATTGTAAACAATAACTTGAATTAGCTTATTTCTTAGAATTGTCTTAGAAATAAGGGTGTTATTTAAATTAGCTCTTTACATAAGCTTCATCTTAGAAATAAGGATGCTAGTTGAGGTAATGGATTGGTAAACTTGTCACTCTCATGAGGTTTTTGAAAGAATTCATGAGTGAAATATAGTATTTATCAAAAGGTTAACAATAATACCCTAAATCTAGCCTACCCAAAACCCTTAGCTAAAACATGGACTAACTATTGATTTTCCATGCATGAGCACCACCTAGAATTGCATAACACCAAGGTTCCTCTTAACTTGGTACACTTATTAATTGTTCGATCCCATATTAGTGTTATTTTGTGATTGGGTTTAACAAAGTTCTAAATCAAAAACCCCTACTTATTTTCATGTATTGTTTAATTTTCATATTACGGGTTAACACTTAGTTAACTTTCAACACTTGAAAATTGTCAATAATAAGTTTGAACTGCTCGAGGATTCGACCCCGACTCATAGTTGGGTATTATATTAACAACGTTCTCCTTGCATTAAAATTATGGTGTAAGTTGAGGCATTATCAAAAATGGCGCCGGGGGTGGGGTGTGAAGCATTGTTTTCACTTGTGTAGTGTTGTTAGTAACCTTGGGTTAATAGTGGTGCTTTAGTTTTCATTTTTTGTAATTTTTGTCTTTTGTTAGGTGATTTTCATAGTAATCACAACACCATGATTCAACACGGGAGCAATGCCGGCTTATTTGATGGACACCTTAAGGATGAGGATCATCTCAATGATGCAGAGCATGCGAGTTCCATCCGCATTCCACCGACCAAGGGAAATAGGGTATTTTATGTCATTAGTGTAATATTCCATATGTTACAAATGAAAGATCTATTCAGGGTCCAATCACATAAAGATGAAAACCTATATTTGAAAAGCTCTATTGAGGTGTGCGCCCCATTTGATATTACCTATATTACTCAAGAGTCTATTCCATTAAGACTTTTATCGTTCTCTTTGATGGGTGAAATCATTTTGTGGTTGAGATTTCTACCCGTCGAATCTATCGAGTCTTGGGTCGAACTTACAGAGGCATTTTTGGATAGATATTTCCCTCTATCTAGAATGCTACAACTAAGAAACAAAATCATAATTTTTTGTCAACTTAGTGGTGAGCTCTTATATGTAGTATGGCAAATTTTCAATGATAAAATCATGCAATTCCCAAACCATTAAATGTCGTATAACATGCTTTTCCAAATATTCTATTAGGAATTAGACCAACTGAATAAAATCATTGTTGATAATTCTTTTGGAGGGTCTCTTGTCAAGTTATCCTATGGGGTTGCATCGTCTTTGCTTGACTGTAAAACCCTGCATTTTGGGGTTAGAATTCAAATCGTTGTTTCTACGAATATAAACTCATATCTAATTATTTCTATATAAATAGAAGTGCCATGATCATTATCATAGTGTGAAAAGTGCTTTTGAGGTTACGAATGTTCATTTAAACACGTAGAGTGAAGTGGAGTTAGGAACTTTTGTTATCAACCAAATTTTGGAATTTGATTCTACCAGTATCAACTTTGAACATCTATAACTTCTAGAATATATGGAAGTTTGAAGCTTAAGACCCACCAAATTAAAGATAATTGAGTACTATTTCCAACTCATCAAATTTTTCCTTAATATGATACCCGAGAAAAAAGTTATGAGCTTTTTGCATGAGGAGGTAGAAAGGGTCTGCGATGGCAGTGTGCCATGGAGCTCATCACATTGATTACCATCCATGATGCACTGATGCTTTAAATTTAGGTAGTTTCTGGTTTTGTTTACCTGGGAGGAGGGGTATTGATGTCCTTTTACTTATAAAAGACCTCTAAACACTATACTAACCTATTTTCATCAATTTTTCATGTCACAACATCGATTATTTCACTCTCAAAATCCTCCTTCAAATCCTCCTTTTCAAGTCAAGGGCAGGGTTCAAGGAGGTATTCATCTAGGGTCCTAAGGGTGTTGTCTTATTCAAGTTTCTTGGTAACTAAGGTGTGTACCTCTTTCCCTTGAATTTATAATTTCATTAATAGAATAAATTGTTATTAAATTCATTATTTTTATATGGGTTTTGGTTTAGTTGAGGGCATTGGACATAATTGGTCTTTACTTGATTTTCCATGATTTATTATGAACCAATCATGCTTTATTAATGTTTGTGAACATGGTGGGGTGCATGGGAATGGTAGATTGAATTTTGGAGTACCATGGATTTTCCAATTACTTGGTTTTTATCTTGGAAATTATATGCCCTCAAACTATTTGAGAAATTGCCATTGAATATAATTTTACCATATAGTTTAACTATTCTTGAATCTTTGTATTGAATAAATGGTTAAAGGAACATGAATTAGTTTTGGTTGGTTTCATATGGTTTTGGAAAGGCCTTGGTGGCCATAGTTTGATTATAAATGGTTTTGGTTTAATTGAAAACAGTGGAGTGTAATTTGGTTTAATGATTTATAAGGCATAAGATAATAGACTTGCAAGCTCTAATTTTAATATGACCATACTAACGGTTAATGCCTAATTAAAAGAATCCTTGATAAATGGTTGGGAATATGTAAATGATTTTAATATGGGCTTAAGTGGGGTTGTGTAGCAAAGCCATGGAAGGTAGAGGTCCTACGGTAACCGACAGTGAAAACTCATATTTGATGATGTGAGGGTGGTCTTGGTGACCTTTTTCATGATGTCATACTTTATATTTTAGGGATGTACTAGTCATCTCAGGTTCTTTTTGCTGGTTCTGTGGCTAACATATCCTAGGGCCCTTTCAGTAGGGGAACTGAACTTATATTGCCCATTATGCCTTTTGGAAGTAGAGCTACGTAGTCCAGATTAAGGTTTTAAAGTTCATGATAAATCCTATTCCCGTTCCCAGTAGTATGATATATATACATATTGCATGAGATGCCATGCATTGGTTTTAGTGGTTTTCATATTATGGATCATGGCATTACTTTACTTCCTTATCCCTGAGTTACATGATAGCACTCCAACCGCTAACCATCTTCAAATGTTGTATCCCTACGCAAAGTAGGATTTGGCCATACTTCTACTCCTCCTATATAGTGACTAGGATTTGAGATCAGTTCGCGAGTTGACATTGAAGTGGTGAGCTTCGATACATCAAAAGTCTTTATTTCATATTTTGGTTTCTCATGTCTTGGACTTATTTTAGATTTCTTTTGTTAGAGACTTTGTTAGACTACTGTAGACATGGGTATCGTAGATGTTTCTAATATTGATCCGATGTAAATTTTTTGGATTCTTATCAGATTTTATCTTTTATTGGTATTCATCCACTTCTAGGTTTTCTTGGTTATATTCGAATAGGCTCAAGAGCAGGTCTACGATCCTCGGTGGACTTGGGATTTCCGTCACAGCCAGTCCCTGGTTTGGGTCATGAAAAAGTTTGTATCAAAGCCTAGGTTTTGCTGTCATGAGGTGTCCACAAAGCCGTGTCTAGTAGAGTATTGCTTATGGGTGTATTATAAGCTACTCTGATAATTAGGAGGCTACAAAGTATTTAGGAGATGTTTCTTATTCTTTAATACTCTAGATAATGCGATTGTGTTATCTATATGAAGTTATCCAACTTTCTTCTTTGCTCTACTTTGTGGGCTATGTTTCATTTTCGAGATAATACAAGTGCGAAGTCTTAGCTTCCTAAAAGTATGGTCCTTTCTAAATGAGTTAAAAAGTCATAGAATAGCACATGGACTTGAAATGAGTCCATTAGTGCATCAAGGTGTATTGGTTCAGGGAAGGTACCTCTAACTTCATAAATCATGCTCTTCAACCTGAGGTAAGATGTATAAAATCTTTTCTCTTAAAAACCTTATTACTGATGTCTCGCTTAAGGAAAGGATCTATATCTAGATAACAGGGTAGTATTTTAATCCTAAGAGGATGTATAAATTGGGGTATTATGACCTATGAGTAGAAAGGTGATCCCAGGGTTAGTGATATGAATCTTATATTTAGAAGTTGGAGTAAGGGTAACTTTTAGTGAAAAATAATAATTGTAATTGTATGACTTTTATGGAAATTTTTAGGGTTGGAATGCTCGTATGGTGTTAGTTAAGTAATATGCTCTTATGGTAGTTGGTAAAAGAGAGTGGTTAGTTGTAATGTTTGCATCTTTAGTTGAAATAAGAATTAGATATGGTAGGATTAAAATAAATAATGGGTTGTGAATGGAAGGATTGGCCAGCTAATAATTTATGAGTATAACGTTCACTTTGGGAGGTCATAGAAAGAGGGGACTCAGTGATGTTTATAGAATCTTAAATATACTTGGGGTGTTCGCATGGGTAATTGGATATAATGTGAGGAGGTGAATGTTCCATAGACCATAAGGGGGTTACATAATAACATTAAGATCGATTATCCTTATCACGTGGTTTTAATACACTAAGGGCCCCTTGAATTTTTATCTAGTAGTTGTCAGTTGGTTTAGTATGTGAGAAGATCTGTAAGAAATATTAAGGTGTGGTAGTAATGTGGTAGGTAAGAATGTACTTGTATGCCATAGTTAAGTTAAATAAGGAATTTAGGTAAATTTATCTATTTGGTGGACTAGTATATTATGCGGGATATTTTGTTGGTAGTCCATGATTGTTTCTAGACACTATGCTAAACTTTAGATGTTAATTATGGTGATGAGAATGTTATCTCGAGAATTATGATGCATAATTTGTGGGAGTAAATTAGTAGGTTTGATATAATATGTGAAAGAGCGCAGGTTGATGACTTATGAATTATTGGAGAGTGTAATTATGATATATGCATGAGGTCTAGTGTTGTAGTAGGAAGGGTATCTAAATAATTGGATGGATAAGAGACTTAGATTATAAGAATAAAGTGTGCTTGATCTTGAGTTATAAGTGCCATGTATGACTAGCTTATGTTCTTAAATTTCTTAGTATGGGGAAGTCTAGGGAGTTGTCATATGGTGTTATGTATAGATAAATTGAGGGATAAATAGATAGACTATGTGAACTCTTAGTATAGTTTTAAAATTTTGTTATGTTATGAGGATATGATAGTAGAGGTGTATTGCTAGCATTCAAAGGAGTTGAAAATGGAATGTTAGTGTTTAAAAGCATGGATGTCCATGCCCATGATAATATTAGTCATAAAGCGATGACTTTGGGGGTTGGAGAAAGTTACAATTAGTGTTCCCTAAGGGGATGTCCTAGAGAGGATTTAGTGTCTTTATATTAAAGTTGTTAAGAGAAGTTTGTGTTCTTGTGCATAGTGATACCCCTCCCTTTCATTGAGCGGAGCGTTATGCATATAGATTTAGTAAGGGAATATACTTTCAATTTGGGACAGTGACCTTTAAGCTAAGGGAGAGATGATGCAAATCTTAAATTATCTCATGGTGGTGAATTTCAGGGGCGAGTTATGATAAATGTATTCTTACTGTAGAAAAATCCTCCTATTTGAATTTACGAGGACATCCTACCAATATCTCCCGTATTCAAATGGTGTTTAAGCGTAAGTTTATAGTTCTCTATACAATATTTATTCGTGTTTTGACCCTCTATTTATGATCTAAGTGTTTTGATATGGGGAGCCTTTCGTGCTTATTGGATCATATCTTATATGACAAAACCCACCTTGAGTAGTGCAACAAATATGTGTTGTATTGGAATACTATTACTTCTATTTTCAAAGCTCATACTCTACTCCCCAGTTACTCTCATAGTGTCAGGATAGAGGTTTGGTTATTATGGAAGCATAGTAGTATTCTAGATTAGAGAGCGGTTGATCTTTCTTGAAATTTTTTGGAGTGGCTGCTCGTACTAAGGTTATAGATGAAGCGAGAAGAGTTAGATGAAACTATGGTTATGTGAAATAGTTAAGAGTGATATATATGGTGATAAATCTTGGTGAAAGTGATTAAGGTTGTTGGGTTATTGGTGGGGCGATCCGTAATGTGGGTGTAGTAAAGATAGGATTGAATGTTGTGATTGATAGATACACAAATAATGATGTTATATGGATGGTACTATTAACAAGATATGATGTTGTTTGACTACAATGATAGGACAGAGTAGTATTCTTGGATGGATGTAAGGAATAGAGCTCTGTGGCTTAAGTTATCATCTTTTAACTCAGAATTTGTCTTTAATAAGGAACTAATGTATAGATATGCTCAAGATCTTTTAGTGATGTGTTTTGTTGCGAAATTGTAAGATTGAAATGGTGACGTGTGGCATTCATAGGTGAATTCATAGTTGAGAAGTATTGTGATATTTAAGGGCTATTAGTATAAGACCCTTAAGATTTTCATCATTTTATTTTTGACCCTCTTATATTGGAAACATTGCTTTTTGACTTAAAATAGTGTTTGTGTATGTTAATAGGATCATTCAGAGGAGTTTCAAAATTTTCGAATAGGGTTCGAGGCGATTTTGAACTCCGGAGGTAGTGAGCCTCCGCGATATCTCCACATCGCAGAGAATAGCCTCCACGATAAGCTCTGCGACATAGACCTAGGTAAAATTTCTTTTGTTTTGATTTTCTTATTTGGGGTGAGTAGCTTTGGGTATTTTACCCTATGTACTACCTTGGTCTCGTTATCGCATGATTCGTGCTTACATAATTTACTTGGTGATGCCATTAACACCTTTTCTTTTGGGTCCCTATAAATGTTTTGTTGAAGGAGAATTCTTAATGTAAAGTTACATACTTTATCCCATACTTCCAAAGTTTCAAAAGATTCCTATCCATTGTTCGAGGATGAATGATTCCAAGGGGGGAGATAATGTAACACCCTGCATTTTCAGTCTAGAATTCAAATCGTTGTTTCTACGTGTATAAACTTGAATTCAATTATTTCTATATAAATATAAGTTTCATTATCATTATCTTAGTGTGAAAAGTGATTTTGAGGGGAAGAATGTTCATAGTAAACACTTAGAGTATAGTGGAGTTAGGAACTTTCATTATCGACCAAATTTTGGAATTTGATTCTACCAGGGTCGACTTTGAACGTGTATAACTTTAGGACTATATGGAGTTTTGAATCTCACAACCTACCAAATTAAAATAATTGAGTCCTCTTTCCATCGCATCTGATTTCTCCTTAATCTGATACCCAAGTGAAAAGTTATGAGCATTTTAATGAAGAGGAAGTAAGGGTCTGGGATGGCAATGCGACACAGAGCTCATTGCGGAGATTACCATCCATGACGCGTTGATGCTTTAAATTTGGGAGTCTTTTTGTTTTTTCTTACTTGGTACAAAGGTTATTGATGTCCTTTCACTTATAAACAACCTGTAAATACTATATTAACCTATTTCCATCAGTTTTAACAACACAACATCGATTATTTCACTCTAAAAAATCCTCTCTTAAATCCCCTTTTTAAAGTTAAGGCTAGGGTTCAAGGAGGTAGTTCTCTAGGGTCCTAAGGGTATTTTCTTCTTCAAGTTTCTTTGTAATTACGGCATGTACCTCTTTCCCTTGAATTTATACTCTTTCCCTTGAATTTATAATTTCATTAATAGCATAAATTGATGTTAAATTCATGGTTTTGATATGGGTTTTGGTTTAGTTGAGGGCATTGGACATGATGGTCTTTAACTTTATTTTCCATGGTTTATTATGAAACAATCATGATTTATTAATGTTTGTGAACATGGAGGGGGGAGGGGAGGTTGCATGGGAATGGTAAAGTGGATTTTGGGGTACCATGGATTTCCCAATTACTTGGTTTGGGTCTTGGAAAATATATGCCCTCAAACTGCTTGTGAAATTCCCATTGAATATAATTTTGTCATATAGTTTGATTATTCTTGAATCTTTGCATTGCATAAATGGTTAAATGAACATGAATTGGTTTTGATTGGTTTCATAAGGTTTTGGAAACACCTTGTTAGCCATGTTTTGATTATAAATAGTTTTGGTTTAATTGGAAATGGTGGAGTCTAATTTGATTTAATGGTTTATATGTCATAAGGTAATAGTCTTGCAAGCTCTAATTTTGGTATGACGATGCCAACGGTTAATGCCTAATTAAAAGACTCCTTGGTAAATGGTTGGAAATATGTAAATGATTTTAATATGGGCTTAAAGGGGGTTGTGTAGCAAAGTCATGGAAGGTAGAGGTCTCGGGGAGACTGACATTGGAAACTCATGTTTGCCGATGTAAGGGTGGTCTTGGTGACCGTGTGCATAATGTCACACTTTATATTGTAGGAATCTACTAGGCATATCATGTTTTTTTCTCCAGTCGTGTGGCTAATACACACTGGGGACCTTTTGGCAGGGGGAGCTGAATCCATATAGCCTGTGGGTTCCTTTAGAACAACAGAGATACACAGTCCAGGTTATGGCTTCAAAGTTCATCCTAAACCTTGTTCCTTTTCCTAATATATGATATATATACATATATAAATGTATTACATGAGATATTATGCATTGGTTTTTACTGGTTTTAATATTTTGGATCGTGGCTTTACTTTACATATTTATCCTTTAGTTACATGCTAGTGCCCCAACCGCTAACCGTCTTCAAACGTTGTATCCCCACGCGATTCAATAATTGGTATACTTCTACTTCTCCTTCATAGTGACTAGGATTTGGGATCAGTTCATGAGTTGACATTGAAGTCTACATTCCATGTTTTTGTTTCTTATGTCTTATACTTTACTTCATCTTTGTTTAGTCTATGGTCGGTGGCATATCCTGACACTATTGGTATTTGGTTTTATTTGAGAATTTGTTGGACTTTTGTGGGCATGTGTTTTGTGAATGTTTTTGATAGTTATCTAATATAGATTCTTTTGGATTCTTATCACATTTTTTCTATTTTTGGTAGTTATCTGATGTTAGGTGTTTTTGGTTGTATTGGACTAGGCTCAAGGGGTGGTCTCCGGTCCTCGGTGGACTTGAGATGCCCGTCATGGACAAGTCCTATTTCAGGCCATGACCTCGACCAAGTTAAAAAATAAAATAAAGGGTGTCACACCTAGGAATTTGAAGTATCCATAGGGTATCCCACCACATCTTGTGTTAACAAAGAGCAACGAAAGAAGGACGAGGAAAGGGATAAAAACATAGACAAGGTAATGACCCAATTATATCTTCTCACTAAACACATGATGGGAGCACGTTTAAAAGTGATCGATGTCTTTTCCTCTCAAGGTGCAAAAAGTTATGATGACGATGAAGATAACACATTCGATAAAGAGATAAGGTTCTTGGAGAACCATCCTGGGGTTCCTGCCTCGCCTACCAAAGACAAGGTGGGAATCAAGGTTGGAACGATTGAGACCAGGATTATGATTGGTGCAATAGAGAGAGATAAAGACCGAGATTAGAGGGATAGGGAAAGAGGATATGATAGATATGTGCCCCCCTCATGATCATGTTATGGAAAATGAATCAAGCTCAGTAGATCCAGAAAAATTTAAAACTGAGGATTTCTTTGCTCGAATTTTGATGCTTGTAGAAGGTACCAGCAAGATGTTTTGGGAATTAAAGAGGGACTTCTCTCAACTTAACCAAACGGTCATATCAAATTTGGCCTTAATGAAGAAATTAGAAATGTAAGTGGAGAGAATTTTGACCCAACTAAATGCTAGGCGAAAAAGAGGCCTACTTAGTGACACTGTGGTAAACCCTAAGAAAGATGCCCATATTATGGCCATAGTTTTCTAGAAGGTAGAAATCTTGGTGAAAATATGGTTGAGTTTGAAGAGAATCCAAATGAGAAGCCACATGGTGAGCAAACAAGTGTTAACAGTAAGATTCTAGAAGAGCGAGGTGTTGAGAATTCAAAACCCAAAGAATCGATTATTGAGGAGCCATCGATAGTTGAAGAGAAAGGTGATAATGGGGGAGATCCTAAAATAGATGATGGGGATGAACGAAAGATGAATGAACCTCAAACCCATTGCCCATAATGAAAATTTCTCCACTCTTTCCACAAAGGCTTATTAAGAAAAATGACAATGCCAAGTTCAAAAAGTTTCTTATAAAACTTTGCAACTTTTTGATCAATATTCCATTGCTGGAAGCCCTCTAAGATATTTCTAGGTATGCTAAGTCCATGAAGAACTTGATGACAAATAATCGGCTTGTGGATTGTGGGTCCATCAAGGTGACTCATAGTTATAGTGATATCATGGCATAAATGGTGGTAGAGAAAAAGAAAGACCCGAGTGCAATCACTATCCCTTGCACCATCAGGATGCTCAAATTTGAAAAGGCATTGTGTGATCTTATAGCTAGTATCAACTTGATGCGATATTCCATTTATCAAAAGATAGTCTTAGGTGTTCGCAAACCCACTACCATGATACTCTTGATGGTGGACCATTCAATTAAGAAATCGGTGGGTGTGTTGTATGATGTGTTGGTTAAGGTGGACCAGTTTACCTTTCTGATGGATTTTATCATCTTTAATTATGAAATTGACCATGAGATACCAATCATAATCAATAGTACATTCTTAGCAATTGGAAGAGCTCTAGTTGGTATAGAGTATGGATAGTTGAAGTTTCGTTTGCATAATGATAAAGTCTTTCTGTGTGTGCAAAATTGAAAAGCAACCGAGAAATCACAAGTGGTGTCCGTGATTAATGTTTTGGATAAGGAAATGGATCTTAGGTAACTTATCCTCAAGTATCTAACCTGAAGATAGATGGAAGTCATGCCACGATGTTAAATTAGGGACTGGATAGGAGGTAACTCATCAATGTCATTAATTTGGCACGTATCCTTTGAATTTTGATTATTAGTGTAGATTTTGATTTTTTTTCTTATTAATTCATGTAATTTGGGAACCTTGGTTATACAAATGAGTAACTTGGGGGACAAAAGTGGAGTGGAACTATGTATGGATACATCCTAGATGAAAATAGTGGAATTGAACCTAGTCTCAGGTGTTGCGATCATGATCGCAGCCTGAAGACTCAGGTCTACCTAGGCCGGTTTTAGTTATTGTGATCTCCATATCATAAGGTGGTTGCAATCACCGAACCATTGCAATCGCGACTCCTTGATCGCGATTGCAATCAGGTTAGTTATAAAAATGAATCATCAAGCATAAATGGTTCCCCCCTCGCTCCCTTTTAAAATAGGCAAAAATCATTAGTTTTTATTATTGTAAAGAGTTTCTAAAGTGATAGGCCTCTTCATTTCCATTCAAATATCCAGTATGTTTTTAAATATGTCCTCGTTAATTTTTTAACTTTTTGCCTTAGAAGCATGCTTAGGGACATGGGTTGAATTTGTGATTTATATGCTAAATTGATGTTTGAATTGACATTTCTTGTATGCTTGATGTTGTTGATGGTGTACAGTCTATTGGGGAAGTCTTGAGTACCCAAATTTATCCAAATTAGTATGAAACTAGGATGCACACCAAGTGTATGGTAAAATTCCTAAGCGAGTCCTTTAATAGTTTTCCATGATGAAGAGGGCATCTTTGAGTGTCTAGAAATTGTATTTCATGTTTTAGTGTTATTTACCCTTTTATGAACACAAAATGGTAGAGAAATTGGCATTTTTCTTCTTGATCAAGCCTAAGACTGCAGCCTCAGTTATCATAATCATAACTCGCCAGAGTGCGATTGTAATGTCGCAATTGAGATTCAATTAATTGCAATCACGAGACCTAAGGAATGTCCGACAGACCTCTTAAGTGGAACGATCGCGATTCAGTGGAGTGCGATCACGACATCTGAGGCCTATCAAATAGACGTGTCCAAAATTCTAAATTCCTACTTTAAGCCCATATTTGTCCCATGTACTATTTCTTTAGCTTAACTATGTCACACAGAATTGTTTTCACATGATGATCTCGATGGTTAAGGCTTAGTATGGTTTTCAGCTCTTTAAAGATAAAGATGGCATAATATGATCAAATCCACTTCCTCTTTGTTGACTGTCAAACTATGTATTATGAGGACCTCGCTAGGAGGAAATTTCTCCCTGAGAGGGTCATATCTCTAAAACAAGGTCCTGAGAAGCTCCTGACTTTTAATGGGAGATTAGAGGCAATAGGGTGGAGAATATTTGCCCCAGATTCATGCCAGGCTAATGAGGAATGGGTTTGAGAATTCTATGCAAATCTCAACATATTGAAAATTTCCACCCCAATTATGAAGATTTGGGTCAAGAAAGTTCATTTTGGGTCCGAATAGATCAATGAAGTGTGTGGTCTGTCGAATGTCGATATGGGAGAGTGTGAGACCATCCTCGACAGAGCCATTATAGGATCTCTTGGTCAGATGTGGATAGTGAAGGAGTTGGTGTCTAAATTACCTTAGGGACCGGGTGAGTCTTTCGCAGGTCATCACTCTTTTGTCACCCAGAGTGATTATGAGAGATTTCTTGAGGATCAGAAGGCACAGAGGGGCATCATATCTAGGATTTAGCGGTCCCACTCTTCCTTGGTATGGTCATATCAAGAGCTATGGGATTTTAATGATAAGATGAAAATCAGTGAAAAGAAGAGAGATAAAATTTTCACCCGCATGTGAAAATGGATAAAGGGCTTGTGGAAGGTCCTAAAGGCCCAAGATAGACTTACCTCTCCTAGAGAAGATATGGATGATGACATTCTGGACAGGTGGTCTAATAATGAGGAGCCAAATTCTAATAATGACAATGAAGAGACAGCTAGTGATGACAACACTTTATGCAATTTCAGGGAGCCCCTTAAACTGTTTTGTATGCTTTCATGATATGAAGTGAGGACACTGTAAGCTCTTTAGCTGAGGTGCCCGTATCTGTATTTATTTCATATTTGATATTGGTTCTGTACTATTTGAATGCTTATTCAAATGTATTATGTTTCATTTGGATGCTTTGGTTTTGAGTTATTTTGGGTAATTTAATAATGTTATTCGGGTTTTAATATTGGGTACCCTGATGGTGCCTATGTTTTGTGCATTAATTTCTTTTGTTTTAATCTTTTAGATTTTTATTGTCTTTTGATAAATATATTGGATGAGCCTTTCCCTTTGATAGATTGAGTAATGATATTCTTAAGGGAAAATCATCATGTGTAAGGGTTTGGAGTCGTAAATGCAGGGGAAGTATGAGTACCCATGGCATTATAAATTGGGATTGTCATTATTCCTATGGTGAAGTCTAAGTAGCCATATGGTTTGCCCTTACAAAAGCTAAAATATGAGATGACGGTTTGATTTGATGCTAACAATAACTAATTGTGCATGGTGAAATACGAAGCAAGCATCCCCCTTCATATAAAATTTTTTGTGAAAATCAAAGGCATGGACGTGAATGATTTTGTAACAATGGTTTACCTCTTTTTGTGACTCCAAATGCTTTAGTTGGTAGTGTATGATAAAATAATCCTTTTTCTCTCAAATAGTAAATGCAATTGATCTTCCTAGAAAAGTTTGTGTGACATGTAAGGTGAACATTAATTGATTGATTTTCAGGCTTACTTGTATCATCTAGAACTTACCCCGTTGGTCTTTCAAAGCAAATCTTGATTACACTTTATTGGTGAAATAATCTTAGGCCTTCTTTGTGATCATGGAAAATTACTTTACCCTAAAAAGTCTACCTGTGCATGAATGGTATCCCTAGTCACCCCTTTTGAACCTTTGAGCCTTTCTTTGGCAACCACATTAAAAGTATTGAACCTTTTGAAATTTATTCCTCTTTTGAACCCTACCCTCCTTAAACTTGGAAGTGCAACTTGAGGCTAAAAACCTAAGCTGGGGATGGTGGATCTTAAAAGATGTGATCTTGGGACACGGTATTGTAAACGGGTGCCTAAAAACTAAGAAATGAGGACCAATGAATGATAAAAGGAAAGGGATTAACAAAACAAATAAAAGCATGAGATTGCATAAAGGAAAGAGATAAAAATAAAATGCTTTCAAAGGATGGGTAAACCAATGAATTAAAAGTAGGCACATGTGCAAAGTAGGAATGAATAAAGTGGCCTGACCCAAAGTTTTATCTAATAGTGTATTATGTGGAGTTAAAGGAGGGTGTAGTGATGACATTAGAGAAACACCTCCTTTTAGATGATAATACGGTCGTTTTCAAGATATAGTAACCTAACTAAGGTTGTGGTCCAATCCCAACGTAACACTTGGCTTTGTAGATCTCAGCAGTTGTAGTCAATGGGCAAAAAAGTAAAAGTAAATTGGGGATTTTGTTTGTAGTAATCGAGAGCAAAGAACTATATTAACTTGGTTGTAATCGGTATAGGAGAATACTAGGGTTGCGTTTCCACAGGATTCTTAACTCCATAGGCTTATAATGCGTTGTTAAACCAACCCAATACCTTGTATGCAGAATCTATAAGTTATGTAACTTCTATAGTCTTTTGGAAGAGTATAAGGATTTTTCCCTTTACCTTTTGAGTCTCAGGGTATCACACTACTAAACCTTATCTTGATTTGAATTACTATTACATTTTGAGTCTCAAACCTAACCATCTTACTGAGATATGACCTAGAAGCGTTAATCGATAGTTAAACTCAAAATAACTGTTCTCTTTATCTTTTCCTAGTCACTACTCCTCTTTTAGAGTAAGTAGTAATATTTAGGCAGGATCCTAATGTGTGCACCCATTAAGAAATCTGTTATAATGAAGATAAAGCAATGCATGCCATTGGTATTAGTTCAGATCAACAATTGCACTTCCCCTAATTCATCAATCCTCCAGGGTTTCCACAACCCTAGCTATGGGCTTTAGTGGCTCATGATTATGAAAAAATCAATAACAATCATAACTGAAAGCATAGATGAAATCACAATGATAAGATAAAAGAAAACCCACAACCATATCTAGATTAATAAACACAAGTTAATACAATGGAATCTCAAGGAAAAAAAATTAGATCTTGGAATAAAAATATATTTTTGAGTATCAAATGTGCATAACTCTAACTAAAACGTACATAAAAGGTATTTATAGTAATAGAGGAAACCCTAAAACCAAAGCCCGAATGAAATAAGAGAAAATCGGTGGATGCCTGCTCTCTATACCTGTGATTTGGCACAGGTCGTAGGTAGTACCTGCGGGCACATGGGCAGACCATAAGTGCAACTCCTGCAGACTATCTCTCAAGATTTTGACCTCTAGCACCTGCTCTATCCACCTGCGGTTCGTAGGTCCTACATATGGTCTGTAAGTTGCCTTGGTAGGTGCTGGGAGTTATCTTTTCAGCTCTTTTTCACTTCTTAAACATGCTTTGATCATGAAAAAGATGGAAAACATCCCGAATATCCATAATTGCTCCAAAAGTGGCCAAAAACACCATTTTCTCCTTTTTCATGAACTTAACATCCAAAATATAATTTCCTGTAAAACATACCCAAAATAAATCATATGTAACAAAACAACCTCATAAACTTGCATATTTTCCTTGTTTTAAGCATCGAAAGTGCTATATTTCTATAGCACATCAACACCCTCAACTTACAACGTTTGCATGTCCTCATGCTACATAACAAAATAAAATAAAAATCATGGTTAACTAGGAGAAACTAAGTTATTCAAGGCAGTCAGTCAACACGTAAACACAAAACACAACATCTCCCTCCAATCTCAATTTTCAAAAACCAACTGTGTATGAACATGAAGTGCAACAATGTAGTACAATGGGATCAAGGTATGAAAATTACATTAGTAAAAGACAACCACTCATATATATAAATTGCACTACCCGAACAAGCAAATAGCTGGTAATATGACTTAAGTGTCCTCACAACAAAAATGTCCCACTCACTCATATGAAATTATTTATGTTAATGCAGAGATGGTCAAGAGACAATCACACTCAAAAAGAATTTCCAACCAATGCATGTCAAATACGATAGGCTTGCTCTTATTTTCTTTACCTTAGCTTTCAGATAGTCAAGTTAGGATCACTATAGTACTTTTCTAGACTTGTAATGTAGACTTAAGGGCTGGTATGGTGCATATGGACATATCAAGTGACCAAGTCTCCTTGGCACTACATTAACCTTGGGGTCTCACTTACTAGCCAATTTCATTTTTATTCCACCCATATTTCCCCTTTTTTATTCTTTATTGCACATTCAAATTGGGTGTGGTCTTTTATTCTTTCTTTTTCTCTTTTTCATATTTTTTATTTTCTTTTACTTTTTGTACCACACCCATCCCTACTAGCTTTTTATAGTATTTTACCTTTCTTCATACCCATTTTAGATTATGCACCCCAATGATAGCCACCTTCAACTTAGGCATTTTGCCTGAATTGAGGTGCACAATGTCCAGGGAGAACTAGGGCCAAAACAGGTTCATTGTACTATAAATGTGAAGGCAAATGGTTAAACAAGAAAAATAGGCTACAAGGCTCAAAATAGGGATCAAGGGATATACTTTACACATGGAAGGTCATTTAGACTAAAAAGTCAACTAAACTCAAAAAGGCCCATATCTTTTCCTAACTGGCTATCCTTCAACCTAGGAAAGAATAACTGATGTGGCATGGAAACACGTTATTTTTTATGTTTAAAACTGAGAATTTAGGCATGAACTTAGGATATTTTGCTAAATATGGTGAACTTTGGTATATATTGTAGGTAAAATAGGTTTACAATGGTGTTGGAATGAAAAGAGAAGAAAAAAACCTGAAAAAAAACAATTCTAATAAGGATATTTGTCAGCTCTTGAGTCATAATCATCTGATATGACTCGTATGCTAAATCATATGCACAATAGAACTAAGAACCAATCTAAAAAGCTAAGTATGGGGTAGATACAACTCTAGTAACCAAGTCATAAGTTATGATATGATTCATAAAAGAAAGTCGTAAGCATAAAAAAACCCAAGCTACTACTCAAGAATTAAAGTCTCAGAATTATACAAATTGGGAGTTTGAGTACGACTCATATAGGAAAGTTGTATACAAAACAGTGTTTAAGAATAGGAAAGACTTAAGTAAAGGGAAGATACGACTCCAACATCCAAGTCGTAAGCTAGGATATGAGTCATAAAGAGAAGTTGTAAGCATAACAGAAACTAAGCTACTACTCAAGAATTGAAGTCTAAGAAGTATACAAGTTGAAAGTCTCAGAATTTTGACTCGTATAGGGAAGTCGTATACAAACCAGTGTTCAAGACTTGTATATGGCTCGTATAGGGAAGTTGTATACAAACCATTGATGAAATGGTAGCTAATGAGAGTGGGAGTTGATATGAGGACTCACGTGTGGATTTCGATGACCCGGTGCCTTGAGTGCCTAGGTATGACCTTTATCCTTAATTTATTTTTGCAGCACTGGGACAGTGCACCAATTTTTTTTGTTGGGGTTGGTTGTTATTATGAAAAATCTGGGAGTAGCTAAAAATTTTACGTAGCTAAGACTAAAAGTTTGTTATGACTTGGAGGTTTGATGCGGGCAGCTGAGATAGGGAGTAAATCAGCACGCCTATGGCAGCAGAGTGATTTTGATTTTTTTTTTTGAGGATTTTGAAAATTTTCATTTGTAATAAAAATTCTATTTTTGGGTTTTGATGATGATGATTTGATTTATAGATGCCCAAACACTACTGATTTTAGATGATTATTTTGAATTTTATGTTTTAATAAAAATTATGTTGAAAAATTGACCCTCCAAAATTTTCTTTTATTGCATGTTTTGTATACTTGTGTGAGACTGCTATGAATCTGGAAATGACATTAGGATTAGGGATTGAACATTTAGGGAAAAAAAGTTGCATAGTTGGATAACTAGTACTTAGCAATGTAGCCCCATGCAAGTGCATGTCAGATATACTGAGTTCCCGGTGTGTTGAAATCTAGAACTTTCCTGGTTTCTTTTACCTAGGTCTAGGATAATTAGGTAAGTGATCATAGGACCTATTTGTGTGAGTCCACTAGAGCCTAAAATGCCCTAACCATATGCATAAATCCCTTTGATCTAAAATATTTGAGCCTTCATAGACCAATTTCTTGTTACACCAATCACCTTCTTGTTTGCCTTACAATAAACCTATTTTGGCCCTAGTCCTCCTTTGGATACTGTGTATCTCAACTTAGGCAAATAGCCTAAGTTGAGGGTAGTTATTATAAGGGTGCATGAGAGAAAATGAGTATGAAGAAAGTGTGTAGAAGGGAAATAGTTGAAACGTAAGCAGGTGTGGTGAAAAGAAAGAAAGAAAAGTGCAAGGAAAAGAAAAAGAAAAATAAGGAAAAAGCAAAAAGTTAGAAAACCATATCTGGTCCAAGTAAAATGTGCTAAAAATTAATAGGGAGACAAAATGATGGACATGGAAAATAAGAAAGGGAAAATAAGTGGATCCCGAGCAATGCATAGTGTCCAGGAGGCTTAGTCATCTAATGAATCTCATAAGATATCATACCATCCCCAAGCCAATGTTACAAGCCAAATAAATTCCTATAGTGATCTTACCATGACTATCTAAAACTTAGACAAAGAGAATAAGGGCAAGCCTATGGTATTTTGTGTACACTGGTGATACTTCTGTATAAGAGAGAGAGTCATTCATTATATCCCTAAATAGATGTGTTTATCTAAACAAAGAGTGAATGGGATTTCTTTGACTGTGAGTGCATAGGGGTTATGCTGCTAGGTTGCTAAATTATTTGATAAATGTAATTTGTGTCAATCTATGCCCAAGAGTCTATTGCTAATATAATTCCATCATCGCATTCCCTAATGATTCTATGTGTGCTAAATTGTTATACGCATTTTGGGTATTGAAAGTTAGAATTAGGAGGGGAACAACAAGATTTAATTAGAGTTCAAAATCACTGTCATGGGTTGCTTGAGATCTTTCTATTTAAGCATCGCCTCTATACTAGAAAGTAGTATTTGGTTTTATTTGCTTGAGGACATGCAAAAGTCTAAGTTGAGGGTGTTGATATGGCATAGAAACACGACACTTTTGATGCTTAAAAATGAGAATTTAGGTGTAAACTTAGGATATTTTGTTAGATATGGTGTGCTCTGGTGTATATTGCAGGTAAATTAGGTTTACAATGGTGTTGGAATGAAAAGAGAAGAAAAGACATAAAACTACCAATTCTGATCAGGATACGAGTCAGCTCTTGAGTCGTAAACATCTGATACGACTCGTATGTTGAATTGTATGCACAACAGAACCAAGAACCAATCTAAAACGCTAAGATGGGGAAGATATGACTCCAGTATACAAGTCGTAATCTAGGATATAAGTCATAAAGATAAGTCATAATCATAATCAAACCTAAGCTACTACTCAAGAATTAAAGTCTCAGAAGTACACGAGTCAGAAATCTGAGTACGACTTGTATTGGAAAGTCATATACAAACCAGTGTTCAAGACTTGGAAAGACTAAAGTCCCAGGTGGAGATAAGTGAAGGACATGAGTCATTCACTCAGGTTCGACTCGAAAGAAGAAGTCGTATGTAGAATAAAAAGTTGAAGCCTTGGGAGACTAGACTCTGGAATAGATATGAGAAGGCAGGGTAAGACTCATATGATGCTGATACGAGTGAATATCAAGTCGTACCGACTGACGAAATAACTTTACCTTTCCCATTTTTATTAGAATTTTAATGTTATTTTGAGATACTACAAAAATCTTAGGGTTTATCTTTTATTAGGTTACATTCTTTTACTCTCTTTTACATATTCTTTGCAATACTCTTACTATTGCTCTTGAGATTTTGGGTTTTTATTCAATTAAAGACTTTGGAATTTGTTCGTCTTATTCTTGTGCAATTGAATTGATGGGTTCTTCACTGATAATCATGGTTTCTTGCACGAACATGAGCAGCTAATCTCCTTGACTAGGCTTGTGGGGAACCCTGGAGGATTAGCTACATAGAGGAAGTATGATAATCATCTGTTCTAGGGTTTTTGCATGTATCCTAATCTTCTTCACGATAATTAATCTCAAGTAGCTACAGTAACTTGAGATATCATGTATTCACGTCCATCCTCACAAAGGAGTTTGTAATTGGGAAAAGAAGATTAGGACAGTGATTTGGGATTCACCTCCACCTTTTAGTCCCCCGCTATCTCATCTAATCACTAGGTCCTAAAAGGTGATAGTGAACTGAGGTCATCGCAAAAGGCAACACCCTAAAACTTTAATAATAAAGGGTGAGAATTATCTTCGCACCTATAAAGTGGTTGATAATACCTATCTTGTAGACTTTGCATGCAAAACAACAACATAGTTGGGTTGATCGCGAGAAATTTACGAAGTTGAGAAGCCAGGGGAACATAAGCCTAGTGTTCATCTCATATTGTCTACAACTCAAAAGCACTCAAGATTTGGTTGCTACTTGTGATTGATACTAAAATATCCTCATTTACTTTCTTGTACAGCTCGTGGATTACATCAAGTCAAGCAACTGTTCACGTTTTACTTATAGGATCGACCCCAACCTAAGTAGGGTGTTATATTTTCAATCAACTGGATTATACTTCTCATTGAAGTGCAGTTTTGGGTGACATCACTAACTATGCGAGTTCTTAATTCGACATACAAAGGGAACTAGGTAGTATCTCACTCACACATATCACATAGTCAATATCACCAACTACTACCTATCCAGTTCATGAAATTGTTAAAGTGATTATAATGTCCCTAATCCTAATGCCATAATAATATCCACAATGTTCACACATATATACATTCACATAGTTCTAAAACACAAAATTTGGAGGGGTATCAAAGATCAGTCAAAATATGACTACTGTCGTAAATACTCAAAATCTCCTAGTTACACAAAAATAACAAAATATGAAGAAAAACACCATACGACACAAAATTATCCTAGGCATGATGGTTTTACAACCATATCACGGCCGACAGGAAAAGAAGCACGGCAACAAAAACCCACAGTGGTATGGTATGCCCATCCCTAACTAAAAACTATGCATTATCCTCAATATGCTAAAACAAAGTAAAAAAGAGGGAAGTGAGAACATACCCGGGATGCACTAGGCGCCCAAATCATAGCATCCCCAGATGAGGGCATTTCAGCTGGCAGAGGGGTAGTGGTGGCAGTGCACTACTGGTAGAGAAACCCTCTGCTATAGATGTATGCCTCTTCCTATCAATGAATGTAGACTCCATAAAATCATGCCTAGAATTTTTAATGGCCTAGTTATATGGTAAAGGTAATGTCCTTAAATCTGATTCCCGAGATGCCACACGGTGCTTCGAACTACAAGTAGTCCTGAGCTAACCCTGGCTGCCTTTTACTAAATCTAAATCTCAAAATAAGGGAATAAGAATGTAAAATCATAATAAATACGGAACGTTGTCTGAATTATCTAGGTATATATGAAAATGCCAATCTCACCAGTCTAATAAAGAAAATACTGAAAATCTGAATACTACAACTAAAATCTAAAACTGAATCTAGTAGTCCGACAAGCTTTTACTGACTGAATATAAAGAGTCATTGGGACAAGCCCCAACTGACTCAAACTGTCTGAATTGAATACTGAACCATCTACTAATAAACTAGAAATCTGAATAGCTAAGTCCTCAAACTATGAGGACTCACCAACTACAGATATATAGATGAGATGCTCGAAAATCACTCACGCTGCAGAGACTGAGCACCTAAACTTATATTATAAGACAATGTAGTACATAGACGTATATGTGGATCAGTACCTTGGGAATGTACTGAGCATATGGGGTAAATGCAATAAGTAAACAATATCAGCACACTTATAAAATCAGGCATGCTAAATATAAATGACTCACATAGGCTTGAGAAATCTGAAAACTGCAGATCATAAATCATGAATAATAACGCATATAATATAAATATTGTGAGCCATTACGTTAGTTCTAAAATCTATTCTTTCTGAAAACTACTACATTATCTTGTCAACTGTAAGGGAAATACTTCATCTCAAGACTTTAAGAATCTTAAAAATCTTAGCTTCCGAAACATATACTTTTATCTTAAGGCTTCAAACCAATAGACTGTTTTAAGAGTAGGGAACTTCCTTTAGGAGGTTATTCTAACCAACATAAACCATGTGAGCATTCATGGAGTCCAATGTCTTACCCACAATGTGGAGAGCTATTCTACCCTTGCCATTGGAATAGAACTTCTTATCTTAAGTGATCACAGTCTTAGTCATCCACATAGAAGTGAGAATAATCTTAATCCTATGGTGGCACATAGTTCTAGGGCATGAAACCTTGGTAACATACCCATCTCGGTGCTAAATACTGCTCCCATTCTTATGCTCAGGATATTAGGAAAATCCACTTCAAAATAGCACAAGGGTTTATAAGAAAGCCAATAATGCTCTTTCTTTTCTTTAAATCTCAAATCATATGAACAATATGGATTCTTTATCTTAGCTTAGGACCAAAAGGTCAAATATTTATAAAAAATCTGAGAATAATCTTATCATAGGGTGCTCATAGCACAATCAATCTAGAGATAACAATATTAATTAGGGCTTAATGACCCATGCATCAAACTCATGTTAAAACATCATAATATTCAAGCTTGTTAATGTAAACATTTATAAATCAAGTTAAAATCTGAAAATTTATGCAATATGCATAAAAATATGGACATAGACATGCAATCCAACTTCTAAACCCCTAAAAATCTCATAATTTTATAAATAGCAATATTGGGTATAAACCCTAGCTTCAATTTCATGGGAAATCACAAAAATTCAGTAAATTTGTAATTAAAATAAGTTTTGGGCACAAGGATGAAAGGATTATCCTTGTTAAAAAATCCCAAATACCTTAATTGATGATCTTAGATGAAAATCTTGAATCTTGGATTCCTATTGTGTCTTTGGAGATGAATTCTGAGAGTTCTTGAATTGGGAATCCTTAATCTTGAAATATGAGTCCTTGGTCTTGAAATATTTTGGAGAATTAATGGAGAAATTGGATTTCTTGGTGAGAAACTTTGAGCTTTAGAGTTTTCTTTTGAGAGTTAATAGATGAAAAGTGAATATGATGTGCTTTGAATGGGTTAAATTCTTTGTTATTCATGACTTGGGTCTTGGAAAAGACCAAAGAGCCCTTTTTAAAATTTTACTCGTACTGGAAAAAATTTTCGAAATTGGCCTACGACGCGACATGCCATTATCGCGGTAGCCTTCTAGAAATTGCCAACTGGGACCTAGAAAGTCACTGTAATGTGGAACTATCACAGTACGCTTCTTAATTGCCATTTTGGCCACCTCCGTGATGCGCCATTATCGCGGAGGCTCACTGAAAAGTGACAATTGTAAAATAGGATATCACCACAATACAGTGGAATCACAGAGTCTTACTGGAAATTGACAATTGAGATTTTGGACCTCTTCGTGATGTGGTACAATCACAGAGTCTTACTAAAAATTGTCAATTGTCATTTAAACTGTCTCCGTAATGCGCTAGTGGCCGAAATGACGGTGTTTGACAAATGGAACGTAAAATCACCATAACTTCTTATATCGGTTATCAGATTAAGGAAAATCTTATATTGTTGGCAAGCTAATTCAATTTCCTACATATTGGAGGGTCTAAAACTGAAAAATTCTATATGTATGAAAAGTCATTCTCTCTTGAGTCCAACGCTTGACATTCTCAACGCTAAATTGAACTAGCAAAAGTACGGGGTGTTACAATATCTCCCCCATGGAAATATTCATCCTCAAATATGGCTAGTTCGACTAAGGACACTGAGGAATCTAAGGCTATATGATAGCATGCATGCTTTGCTACAAACTTCGTTATATCTTTCTTCATACCACTCCACCAATAGATTTCCCACATATCATGGTACATCTTGATAGTACTTAGATGAATGGAATAATGCGCACCATGCACTTCCTCCATAATCCACTGTCTTAAATCATCAAAACTTGTCACACACAATATACTCTGGTATCTCAACACGCCATCTTCCCCTTGGGAGAAAACCTCTACCTTATGGTCTTTAACTGACTCCTTTAGATTGAAAAAACTAGAATCCTTGTCTTGCTTCTCCTTCACTTTCGAAACTAGGGAAGATTCAGAACTACTCTAAACCCAAACATTCCCCTCAGCTGAATCAACCAACCTAACACCCAATCTAGCCAAATGGTGAACTTTTCAAGCTAACTCTTTCTTATCATTCTCCACATAGGCAACACTGCCTATAGACAATCTACTAAGGGTGTCTACCACTACATTAGCCTTTCCCAGATGATACAACACACTCATATCATAATTCTTCAACAATTCTAACTACCTTCTCTGCCATAGATTTAACTCTCTCTAAGTAAATACATACTGCAAGCTTTTATGGTCCGTGAACACATTAACATGCACCCCATACAAATAATGTCTCCAGATTTTCAAAGCTAATACTACAACAGCTAACTCAAGATAATGGGTTGGGTAATTCTTTTCATGAGGCTTAAGTTGTCTAGAGGAATAGGCTATAACCTTACTCTCTGCACCAACACACAACCTAAACCAACTTTGGAGGTGTTGCAATAAACAATAAATCCATCTGTACCATCGGGTAACATTAAGACTGGGGATGAAGTGAGTTGAGTCTTTAACTCCTGAAAAGTCTTCTCGCAGGAATCTAACCACTGGAACTTAAATTTTTTTGGGGTCAATCTAGACATGGGAGATGCAATAGATGAGAAACCCTCAATAAAACATCAGTAAAAACCAGCTAAACCCAAGAAACTCCTAATAACTGACGGAGAGATAGGTCTAGTCCAATTTCTTACATCTTTTTTCTTTTGGGTATCTACTCTGATACCCTCACGAGAAACATATGATCGAGAAAGACTACTGATATTAACCAAATTTCACACTTGCTGAATTTGGTAAATAATTGATGATCTCTAAGAGTTTGCAAGACAATTCTAAGATGATCTACATGGTTATCCTCACTATGGGAGTACACAAGGATATCATCTATGAATACTATGACAAGCATTTCTAGATACTATTCGAATACTTGGTTTATGAGGTCCATGAAAGCTACTGGGGTATTTGTTAGCCCAAAGGACATGACTAGAAACTCAAAATAACTGTAAAGGGTCTTGAAGGTTGTCTTTGGAATATCACACTCTCTTACTTTAAGTTGATGATAGCCGGATCTAAGGTCTCTCTTGGAAAAGTAACTTGCACCTTGAAGTTGATCGAACAAGTCATCAATTCTAGGAAAAGGGTATTTGTTCTTGACTGTGACCTTATTTAGCTGACGATAGTCAATGTACATTATCAAAGAACCATCTTTCTTTTGCATGAATAGGATGGGAGCGCCCAATGGAGAAATATTGAGCCTTATTAAACCTTTGTCTAAACAATCTTTAAGTTGTTTCTTTAACTCTTTAAGTTCGGCTGGAGACATACAATATGGAGGAATAAATATGGGCTGAGTATCTAGAAGAAGTTCAATACCAAATTCTATCTCCCTATCGGGAGGTACCCCTGGGAGATCTTTTGGAAACACTTTAGGAAACTCATTGACTACTCGAACGGATTGAATTATTAGAGTCTCGGACTTTGTGTCCTTGACTCGAACTAGATGGTAAATGTAACCTTTGGATATCAACTTTCTTGCCTTAAGATAAGATATGAAATTACTCTTGGGAGACTCTGAATTACCTTCCTACTCAAAGACTAGCTTATCTGTAAACTAAAACTTCACTACTCGAGTGCGACAATCTATGGTTGCATAACAAGAATAGAGCCAATCCATATCAAGAATAAGATCAAAGTCAGCCATATATAACTCTATTAAGTCTGCTAACATGACTTTATAAAGGACAGTGATCGGACACTTTCTGTAAATCTGCTTGGCAATAACTAGCTCACCTACTGGGGTAGAAACCAAGAAAGGCTCAGGGATCTTTTTAGAACTTATCTCAAAATTTACTACAACTAATGAGGTCACTTAAGATAAACTCAAGCCAGGGTCTAACGATACATAAACATCAAGATGAAAGACACGAAACATATCAGTAACAACATCTGGGAAACACTCCTACTCCTAATGGGTTGGTAAAGTATAGAATCGATTCTAGCATTGAACGCCACCAGTACTGGATAAAGCACTCTGAGGAAAGGCTGGATGACCTAGAGGAGCTGGTGCACTAGTGGCCTGAGTCTGCGGATGGACATCCCTATTTCCCTATCTAGCATATGGGCACTCTTTGATTTTGTGACCCGGCTGGCCACATCCATAACAACTTTTTTGACCCCACGAACACTCACCCGGATGGGTCTTAGCACATAGTGGATAATTAGGCTTCCGACTCACACTATTCTGAGATTTGGACAAAGAAGACTTACCCTACTACTCTTGTCTACCTCTGGGAATGGGAGCACTTGATAAAAGATGGTGCTGGCATAGATGAACGATTCTAAAACTATAGACTATTTCCTCCTTGAGATCTAGCCTGGCCATACTTAAATTGTCATGTCCTAGATTTTCTTATTTCACCTCTCTCTACCCTTCAACTTCTCTACCTCTATCTGTTGGTCATGAATCAGAATCCTAGAAAGATCAATGTACCCAATAAGCATATAAGGCATACACTCCTTAACAATAAACCTAGACACACCGGTCACAAACTTACACATGCTTGACCTAGGGTCAGCTATCTGATCAGGGGCATACTTAGACAACTGGTTGAACTTGAGGCAATACTCTTTCATTGTTATTGAGCCCTGCCTCAGGTTCATGAACTCTTCTATCTTATCTTTCCTCATATCACGTGGGAAGAACTTGTCTAAGAACACATCCAGAAATATTTGCCAAGTCATGTGAGTTCCATTCTCCCCTCTACTTTTTTTCCACATTACTACGTAATCATATGCAATATTCTGCAGCCTATAGGATGCTAATTCTACACTCTCCTCTTCAAAAACATGCTTAATTTGGGTGATCTTCTTTACCTTATCTAGATAAAACTATGGGTCCTCACCTGCCTTTGACCCAAAGAATTCTGGCGGGTTCATTCTCATAAAATCTTAAATTTTGGCTGCGGTTAAGTCTTCGTCTTGCTAAAGTAGGACTGCAGCCTAATGGTTGCCCTAAATATTAGTTGTCACGGCTTGGGATAGTTCCTAAAAAGCAGCCCAAAACTTTGCATATGATACATTCTCATTCAAAGGATCTACGGGTTGAGGTGGCTGGTTATCATTTCTGCGTGTGCTAGCTCAACAAGGAGGCATTTTTTGTCACATAAAAGAATGAGTTAAAAGCAAATATATATATTGAATTCATGATAGATCATGAAAGAAGAGATGATTTCCAAGAATGCTCCATAGCCTTTTTCTCATAGATGTGGCATGCTTCATACTGATGATCAAGACTCTATGTAACGTGGATTGTCTGGCTCCCCAGGAATCTCTAAACCTTAGGCTCTGATACCAAGTTTTTAATGCCCTAAAATCTGATTCCCAAGATGCCACATGATGCTCTAAACTACAAGTAGTCTTAAGCTAACCCTGACTGCCTTTTACTAAATTTGAATCTCAAAATAGGGTAATATGAATGTAAAATCACAATAAATATGGAAAGCTTTCTGATTATCTTAGTATATCTGAAAATGCTAATCTCATCAGTCTAATAAAGCAAATACAAAAAATCTGAATATTGTAACTAAAATCTAAAATTAAATATAGTAGTCCAACAAGCCTCTACTACCTGAATCTAGAGAGTCACTAGGACAGGCCCCAGCTAACTCAAGCTGTCTGAAATGAATACTGAACCATCTACTAACAAACTGGAAATTTGAATAGCTAAGTCCCTAAATTATAAGGACTCACTAACTATAGAGATATCTATGAGATGCTCAAAAATTACTCAAAGACTGAGCACCTGAACCTACATTATGAGACAATGTATCACATAGACGTATATGTAAATCAGTACTTTGGAATGTAGTGAGCAAATGAAGGTGAATGCAATAAGTAAATAATATCATCACACTTTATAAAATCATGCATGCTAACTGTAAATAACTCATATAGGCTTGAGAAATCTAAAACTGCAGATCATAAATCATGAATAATAAAGCATATAATATAAATCTTGTGAGCCATTACATTAGTTCTAAAATCTTTTCTTTCTGAAAACTACTACATTATCTTGTCAACTGCAAGGGAAATACTTCATCTTAAGACTTTAAGAATCTTAAAAATCTTAGCTTGCAAAATATATACTTTTATCTTAAGTCTTTAAACCAATAGACTATTTTAAGACTAGGGGACTTCTTTTAGGAGGTTCTTCTAATCAACATAAACCATGTGAGCATTCATGGAGTCCAATGTCTTACCCACATTGGGGAAAACTATTCTACCCTTGCTATCAGAATAGAACTTCTTATCTTAAGTGATCACAATCTTAGTCATCCACATAAAAGTGGGAATTATCTTAATCCTATGGTGGCACATATTTCTAGGGCATGAAACCTTGGTAACATACCCTTCTCAGTGTTAAATACTACTCTTATTCTTATGCTCAGGATCTTAGGAAAATCCACTTCAAAATATCACTAGGGTTTACAAGAAAACCAATTATGCTCTTTTTTTTCTTTAAATCTCAAGTCATATGAACAATGTGGATTCTTTATCTTAGCTTTGGACCAAAAGGTCAAATCTTTATCAAAAATCTGAGAATAATCTTATCATAGGGTGCTCATAGCACAATCAATCTAGAGATAACAATATTAATTAGGGCTTAACGACCAATGCACCAAACTCATGTTAAAAAATCATAATATTCATGCTTGGTAATGTAAAAATTTATAAATCAACTTAAAATCTAGAAATTTCTACAATATGCCTAAAAATATGAACATAGACATGCAATTCAACTTCTAAACCCCTTGAAATCTCATAATCTTATAAATAGCAATATTGGGTATAAACCCTAGCTTCAATTTCATGGGAAATCACAAAAATTCAGTAAATTTGTAACTAAAATAAGTTTTGGGCACAATGATTATCCTTGTTGAACAACCCCACATACCTTAATTGATGATCTTTGATAAAAAGATTGAATCTTGGATTCCTATTGTGTTTTTGGAGATGAATTCTAAGAGATCTTGAATTGGGAATCCTTAATCTTGAACTATGAGTCCTTTGTCTTGAAATATTTTGGATAATTAATGGAGAAATTAGATTTCTTGAAGAGAAACATTGAGCTTTAGGGTTTTCTTTGAGAGTGAATAGATGAAAAGTGAATATGATTTGCTTTGAATAGGTTAAATTCTCTGTTATTCATGACTTGGGGCTTAGAAAAGACCAAAGATCCCTTTTTAAAATATCACTCAGACTAGAAAAAATTTCCAAAATTGGCCTATGGCGCGACGCGCCATTATCGCGGTAGCCTACTGGAAACTGCCAACTGGGACCTAGAAAGTCACTGCAAAGTGGAACTATCTTGGTACGCTTCTAAATTGCCATTTTTTCCACCTCCTCAATGTGCCATTATTACGGAGGCTCACTAGAAAGTGACAATTGTGAAAGGGACATCACCGCAATGCGGTGGAATCAAGAAGTCTTACTAGAAATTGCCAATTGGGATTTTGGACCTCTTCATGATGCAGTACAATCGCAGAGTCTTACTGGAAATTATCAATTGTCATTTAAACTATCTTCGTGATGCACTAGTGACTGAAATGGCGGTGTTATACAACTGAAACTTGAAATCACCATAACTTCTTACTCAATTATCAGATTAAGGCAAATCTTATATTGTTGGAAAGCTAATTTAATTTCCTATGCATTGGAAGGTCTAAAACTAGAAAATTCTATATGTATAAAAATCCATTCTCTCTTGAGTCCAACTCTTAACATTCTCAATGCTAAATTGAACTAGGGAAAGTACTTAGTGTTACAATATCTCCCCCTCGGAAACATTCATCCTCGAATATGGCTAGTTCGACTAAGGACACTGAGGAATCTAAGGTTATATGATAGCATGCATGCTTTGTTACAAACTTCGTTATATCTTTCTTCATACCACTCCACCAATAGATTTCCCACAAATCATGGTACATCTTGGTAGAACCTGGATGAATGGAACAACGCACACCATGCGCTTCCTCCATAATCCGCTGTCTTAAATTATCAAAACTTGGCATACATAATATACTCTAGCATCTCAATATGTCATCTTCCCCTTGGGAGAAAACATCTACCTTTTGGTCTTTAACTGACTTCTTCTGTTTGACCAAACTAGAATCCTTGTCTTGCTTTTCCTTCACTTTTGAAACTAGGGAAGATTCAGAACTACTCTGAACCCAAATATTTCCCTCAGCTGAATCAACCAACCTAACACCCAATCTATCGAAACGATGAACTTCTCAAGCTAACTCTTTCTTATCATTGTCCACATGGGCAACACTGCCTATAGACAATCTACTAATGGCGTTTACCACTATATTGGCCTTGCCCAGATGATACAGCTTACTCATCTATAAATTGAACTATGAAAAGTATGGGGTGTTACAGTAAATTAGGGTCCTCTAACTCCTCTATAATATCTCACTTAGCCCCAATTACTAGGACCTTCTTATCACCTTCTGCAAGAAATAAAACTATCTCAATTCGCATGAAGGTGATATCTGGACTACCTGGGGTATAACTAAGGTAGTGGTTGCAACACGGCTCTTTATAAAAGAGCGTACCTCTGCTCATAACAGATCAAATTTATCTCTCATATGGGCTAGATCTGGTGCAGCTGTCTTTGTATATCACACTATATCCCATCTCTCAAATTTATTGAGTCATGTCTGAGAGTCAACATGTAGCTCAGACAGTGCATTACTTAGTACGGCCTCCCATCGGGCCTATGCCTAGTCAAATCTAGTCCTAACCCCTAATCTTATTTAATGTAGCGGGTAGTCATATCAGTCTCAAAAACCCTCGCTCTAGCATCCGTGGCCCTCTGGTTGTCCACTAATCTCTATAAAAACTCACTAGATATAGTAATCATACCTGTCACATGAGTTATAGTAGATGGGCGAGTAGTCTCTGTAGATTTACTAACCATCTCTAAGGTTGAAGCCGAGGATAAAGAAGAAGTAGCCTATCTCCTCTCGCCTTGTGTACTCAAATTAGGAGCCTCTCTCTGCTTCCCTATATTCATTTTAATACTAAAAATCGCATCATCTAGATGTGCCTTAGTAGGATCTACGGAAACTATTAGGCCCTCAGACTGGGCCTATGGTACTGATGCCTGCTATCTCAATATCTTAGAAGTGCCTAAACATGCCATACCCTTCATGGTCCTCATCTGTGCAGTCCCTGACATAGCTACCCTCTCATTTACACTTGGTATCTCAAGCACATCAGCCTCATCGTATAGCCTATGAATCATGTAAGGAAATGGGCGATTAGATAATTCCCCAAAGGCTCTGCCATGTAACTCATGCCTGAGAATAGAAGTAATCAACATCATATCCAGCCATCAGACAGGCAACTAATGTTGCTTTCTCCTACATTAATGTATCATCTGAAGTAGTGGGTATCAGTTGGTATCTAATAAAAAGCCACCAAAACATAGCCTTCAATGTCAAGAGGCCCTTCTTGATCACAGTTTTCCCCTTAATCCATAGGGTCGTATCACCCAGCAGTGAAATATAATTGGCTATCCACCTAGCCATCTTGACCCTCTCAGGTCGGTGCTTAGCCTCCTGCATGATATGTTGATCATGTGTGATCCTCAGTCTATGGTTGCACTTAGCTGTAGATTTAGGAGTAATATAATCAAGGACAAAGATAACTCTATGAATAGTCTCTGTCGATATGTCAACTCTGACCTCTCTAACTAGTGTTTGCTCAAGCTATGGCTGCCTAGGAAATTTGATTAGGCTTGGATGTCAGCGCATAGGAAGGACCACATTAATTTTGTAGGATGTATAAAATTATCATACCATTGTTGGGCTGTAGAAATCGAGTGGCCTAGTCATCCACTCTAGTTGAATTCAAAGGCAAAAGTAAACTTTTGAGGATTAGAATGAGTTAGAATGAGGGTAAGAATATTTTTATATAGGTGGGGGCTATTTTAGGTCATATTTAAATATTGGTGGGCCCAAAATTAAAATTAAAATTTGGCCCAAAAAGTGACCTAGTCGTGGCATCAACCTATGGTCCGCACTTGTGGCCAGGCAGTGGACACAGGTACCACCTGTGGCCTGCAGGGGCTGGGCACAGGTGCCGGGCCAAAAATTTTGGCCTACTTTTATGCAACCTAGACTCAATTTTTCAATATTTTTCCAGATACTTATGGTCCTGCTACCTAAGTTTTAGATCCCAAAAGTAAATTAAATGCAAGAGTCCATAACTTACCATTTTTCATCCTCGAAATTTCAATTTTTTGAGTTATTACTCAACTTACCATGTGGGACTTGTGACCATGATGGGCTGATCACATAGTTCCCTTGGAAACGAATAAATATAGAAATTTTTACCGTATTTCAGGTCAGGTCCAAAAGCTAAAAAGCCACAAAAAGACAAAAATAATAAAAACATGAATACTAAAATAGTGGGTTGCCTCTAACTCAGCGTTTGATCTAACTCCGCGATACGATGTGGCTATGTTGGTTACTCAGACTTCATCAACAAGACTATGGGTTGCCTCCCATGAAGCACTTGATTTAACATCGTAACACGATATGGGTATATTAACAACTCAGAATTCATCAAGATACCCATAGGAATATCCTCTAGGGTAATCAATACAATCAATCACCAATACTAGCATCATGTTGGTTGGCTGCTTTATTGTTTTTGGATGTTGAATGTCTCCTCCTCATCTTTGACTCGAAATTTCATCTCACCTTTTTCCATGTTAACCATAGCTCTGTCTGTGTTTATAAATGGTCTTCCTAGTATAATAGGAATCTAGGTGCCAACCTCATAATCCTATATGACAAAGTCATCCAGAAAGATAAAGTTATCCACTTTCATAATCTCATCAAAAAAGATTCCCAAAGGCTTCTTCACTGTATGGTCAGTCATCAATAACTGTATCAAAGTTGGCTCAGGAGGATTCAAGCCCAATCTTTTTACTACGGCCAGTGACATTAAATTAATGTTGGCCCCTAAATCACACAAGGCTCTAGAAAATTGAGATAACCCAATAGTGCATGGTATAGTGAATGCTCTGAGATCACCCTTTTTCTGTGCCAAAGTCTTAGTTGTGACTGCACAGCAGTCGTGCATACCATCAACATCCTTAATAGTCGCTCCTTTCTTTCTTATGACCAACTATTTTATGAACCTGGCATATCCATACATCTGCTCTAATTTCTCTAGGGGAGGTATATTCAAGATTAATTTTTTCAGCATATTAATTAATTTCTTGAACTTACATTTCTTTTTCTTCTACCTTAGTCTCTGAGGATAAGGTGAGGGCGGTCTCAAAATTAATCTAAATTTTGGCTCAATGACCGAACCCTTACCTTTATCTTTACAGCTTTACTTTTATCACCTGTTACCTTGTCAGACTTAATCGTAGGCATCTCAGTATCAACATGTTCTGCAGTAGGTAGTGAGTTATTCATAGTAGTGACACCACTCCTCGTGGTAATAAAAAGTACGTGACAGTCGGTTTTTGGATTTTGTACTGTGTTGCTCGGAAGTGTACCTAGCTACCTTTGGTTTATAGTGGTTGACATCTGCCCAAACTAATCAACCCTAAAATATTAGCCTTAATCTCCTTAAGGATAATCTCCTAATTTTCCTGACCTTTCACCAGCTTAGACAGTATATCCTCAATTCTAGATTCTTCATCGCGTCTGCCAGATGGTATGTATCTATCTCCCTTATCTCTATAAACATCCTTCTTCCTCCAGTCACTATATCACTCTTTGTTATGGTCTCTTTATCTGTCATAGTAATTCCAACCTTGGCTTCCTTGCCCTTGGGCTCGAACACCCGCCATCTGATGATTTTTATAATTCAATTTCTCTTCCAATTCTGTCTTATATGCTTTGGAAGCTGACCTCTATGTTGCTACTGCATTCACTTTCTCAAAAGTTATTATTGCAAGATACTTTGATAGTAACCCAAGATCAGTTCTTAGCAATGCAATTTCTTATGCTACTATATCAATAACTACTTTTTGGTCTCAAGAGGCACCAATAGCATACGTGCTAAATCCCCTCTCAGCCTCTTGAGTTTTCCACCCTTGGTTAGTGAGTAAGATATGATCTAATATCTCCAAAGTTGCCTCCCAGCATAGTTAAAGCTCTTCGAGATATAGTGTCTACCATGGTTCTGGAGCTGATGGTCAAGGATTTGTAGAATATCTCTGATAAGATTATCTAAAACACCTAGGCTTCAATCTATTTAAAAATAACAACTTTTTGTATCTTTGAGTTGGGTACGACCTGGAGCTTGAGTTGTACCCTTGGTAATGATTCATACCCTTCTCCCCATCCCTTTTCATAACTTAAGCAGTTGTTAAGGTAGCATACTATCTCCTATACAAAAAGTCCATCCCTTGGTCATAACCATTCATATAATTTGTATACTATAAGGTTGAATAGAGTGAAAACCTAACCTAGAATGGACTATTTTTGTTACAGGTGAAGATCACGATTGGGGCATGAGTTATACTCTTTAGTTTTAAGTCAAAGGTGCCCTCTCGTACCCAAAATAGGTAGTTTGACCTAGTATAAGCCTAGGGTATGAGTTAGAGTACCACCCGTACCATAGGTCACGATTGCCATAGGAATCATGAGGGGGAGTTGTACCCCTACATGAATGAACTTTTTATCTTTTAACCAAGGACCTTTTGGTTATTTCCCATGCCTAAACCCTAAACCATCTCACTATATAAGGCATTATAGCCTCCTAAGTCTTCATTTACAAGACTCAAGAACTCCTAAACACTCTAAAAGCTTCTTCAAGAAAGATTGGAGGCTAGGGTTTAGAGAGTGCTCATCTTGTGTCAAGGAAAAGTCAAGATTGTTGGTGTGTCATCTGGTTTGAGGTATGTATTTCTTCCCCTCTTTAAATAAGTCTAAAACCATGTATTTCACACTTGGATTGGTAAGTGTACATGGTGGTTTTGAATCAAATGAAAAGGATTTTAAGGACTAACAATGAGTAATGATGATTCTTGCTTATACTTGTGTTGTATATGTTATTGATGGTAGATTGTATATGTGGGTGCTTGTTGTATGTTTTTTAACATGAGGTTCTTGATTAACCCTAGTATTGATGATTTCTACCATGTAAATGACCTTGTTAAAGGTATGCACCCAAGGTATTTATGAAAATATCTAAGTGAAATAACTAGGTTCATGTTGATGATGTATTGAGTTAGGGCAATGGCCTAATGAGTATATATGAGTGATAATGAAGTTGTTAAAGTTATTGTAAGACATTTATTATGTAATGATGACCTTTTTAAGATAATAACTAATAAAAGGTTGAAGTCCTTCAATGTAAAGTTGAACTTGAATGGTGTATTGAACTAAAATATGGTATAAGAATGCTAGTGAAATGTAAATGTCGTGTAGGGGTTTTGATGACCATAAAATGAATTGTGTGATGATTTAAATGAAGTCATTGGACTATTGAAATGGTTTATCAATGGAGGCTCCCATAAGTACCATTGGTTATAAATAATGTTGAATTGGTTAAAACGGATAAAGTCCTTAAAATGTTGTATTGAATGAACGATAACGCATGGGCATAGGGTAAAGTCCCAAACGTCAACTAATAATGGTTGTGATGTCTTGAGGTAAAAGTCCATGGACTTACAAATGGCTTGAGGTCAAAGTCCCTTGCCTTATGAAGAGGCTTGGAAGTTAAAATCCCTAGCCCAATAAAAATGCTCGAGGTTAAAGTCCCTTGCTTAAAAAGATATCTTGAGGTTTGAGAACCTCATAAAATAGAGAGGCTTGTGGTTAAATTCAAAGTATGGGATAGGGTTGGAGTCCTTTGACTAATGTGAGAGTATAAATTCAAAGTCCCATGCCCATTTGAATGTGTGGATATATGGTTGAGGTCCCATGTCTGATTGGATGTACGTATGGCTAGAGCCCTTTATTTGAATGATTATGTATGTGGTTAATGTCCTTGGATAATGAATGAGTAATCATGGTTGAATTCCTTTGTCTAAGTGTATGTGATTGTGGTTAGAGTCCTATGCATAGTGTAAAATGTTGAACCTGTTAGTGTGGAGGGTCAGAGTCCCCCATTTCATGCCTAATGAATAAATGCTTGAGAAGGTTGATGAGCTTGATATCTTGATTGGTATATGGTATATGAATATATATGGATAAGTGTATGAACGTGACATAATATGATATATTGACTGGTTGTTGATTGATGATTTTATCTCATCACTTATCCTTGAGTTACATGCTAGCAGTCCAATCGCTAACCGTCTCAGAATGCTACATCCTCTTCAACATAGGCACTGAAGCATCTTCTTCTTTTCCTACGTAGTAATTAGATGATCAAGTGGTTAGTGTATTTACTTGAAGGAGTTAACTTCCTTACATTCGGAAGACATTCATCTCTTAGTCTTTATCTTTAGGCTTACTCTCTTTATGACTTGGTTTGGCTATAGTCGGGGGCTTGTCCTGACATATACATTTATTAACTTTGGTTTTGTATAGAGGTATTGTGAACAACTGTGAACTTTGGCATGAGTAGTCATTGTAATGAATCTAATGTAGACTTATGATATTATTCCGCGATCTTAACTTGTGAATTAGAGTTCCTTCGACTCCTATGATATGATGAGGTGTTTAGGTTGGCTTATGGTGAGACTTCTGGTACATGTGTGTTTGAGGTGACCATACGACCTGGCCCAAAGTTTGGGGCATTTCATCATCCCTAACAACTGATGATTTGGAACCATACTCAATTTCTTCTTCAACCTAAACCAAGCCTCGTACATAGACTCTGACTACGTTTCCTGAAATTATAGATTTTGTCCTTAAGTTGTAACATCCTTGATGGAGGAAAGAACCTATTCAATAATTGTCTACGCAAATCATTCCAAGTACTGATAGAGCCTCTTGGCAGTTCCCCTAACCATAAATATGTTTCTCTTGTAAGTGAGAAGGGGAAAAACCTCAGTCTAAGTGCTTCTTGATCTACCCCTGGAATGGTATACGAAGTGCAGATCCCAAGTAAATTTTCAAGGTGCAAATTTGCATCATCTGTAGGTAGACCTGCAAACATACACTTTAATTTTAGAAGTTGGATCATTGCACTCATGATGTCAAACTTAATGTCTGGGGGTAAAAGAGGAGGAACTATGGCTCCAGTCTCTACTGGCTCAACGTATCCCAAGTTTTCTTTCTCATCTATATATGGCTAAACATACTAATATGTTGGGATGACTTGAACATGGACACCTCTAGCTTTGTTATGGTTTCCACCAAGTGCTGCTCAGCAGTCTGCTGATAGTCTCTACATAGCTAGCTCTACCTCTCTAGCTATATGTTGAGCTTCTTCAGTTGCTCTCCTCTCATTCTTAACTTAAGTTTTAATCTCACCAGTCTGACAATTAACAATATCCTACACTCATCGAGGGGTAGGGGAGGTGCAATATCACAAACCCCTTTAGGAGGTTCATCTCTTATCTGCTCAGACATCCTACCAGGTGTTTGTAGGATCCTCTCTAGAATCAAATTCACTGAGAGTAAGGGATCACCTCAAATCTATGTGCTAGACATACATCAGTGTATGCCCAACAAAGAACAAGAACACAAAAGAAAAACCCAAAAAAATACAATAATTTTCTATCACAAATCAACATTGTGTTCCTCGGCAATAGCGCTAATTTCTTGATGACGTCCAAGCAACACCTCCTTTTAGATGATGATACGGTAGCTATCAAGATATAGTAATACATCTAAGGTTGGGGTAGAATCCCAAGTGAACACTTGACTTTGTAGATCCTAACAGTTATAGTCAATGGACAAAATAGGAAAAGTAAATGGTGGATTTTGTTTGTAGTAATCGAGAGCAAAGAACTATAATTAACTTGGTTGTAATCAGTATAGGAGAACACTAGAATTTAGTTCCCCCTGGCTTTTCAAATCCTCAGCCTTGTCATGCATTGTTTAACCAATCCAATACCTTGCTTGTAGAATCTATAAGTTATGTACCTTCTACAGTCTTTTGGACAAATTGAAGGATTTTATCCTTTAACTTTTGAGTCTCTGGGTATCGGACTACTAACATTTATCTTGATCCCATTTAACCATTACTTTTTAAGTATCTATTTATTAGATGAAACCTAACCATCTTACTAAGATATATCCTAGAAGCGTGGATTGATAGTTAAACTCCAAATTACTATTTTCTTTATCTTTTCCTAGCCACTACTCCTCTTTTGGAGTAAGTAGCAATATATAGGTGAGATCCTAATGTGTGCACAGATTAAGAAATCTATTATAATAAATATAAATCAATGTGTTTCATGGGTATTGGTTTAGATCAACAATCGCACTTCCCCTACTTCGTCGATCCATCAGGGTTTCCACAACCCTAGCTATGGGCTTTAGCCGCTCATGATTGTGAAGAAATCAATAACAATCATAAATGAAATGATAGATGAAATCACAATGATAAGATGAAAGAAAACCCACAACCGTATGTAGATTAATCAACACAAGTTAATACAATGGAATCCCAAGATCAAAATCAGATCTTGAAATTAAAATATATTTTTGAGTATCAAAAGTTCGTAACTCTGACTAAAAAGTACATAAAAGGTATTTATAGTACAAGAAAAAACTCTAAAACCAAAGTCTGAAAAAAAATTAGGAGAAAACTGGATGGGTGACCACTTGTTCTCTATACCTGCGGTCTAGCATAGGGCGCAAGTAGTACTTACGGTCCTGACACAAGGTGCAGGTGGAGACTGCAGGTGCAACTCCTGCAGCTTAGCTCTTAGGATTTTGACCTATGGAACCTTCTCTATCCACCTGCAGTCCATAGGTCTTACATGCGGTCTATAGGTTGCCTTAGTAGGTGCCGAGATTTATCCTTTTTAGCTCTTTTTCACTTCTCGAACATCCTTAGATCGCAAAAAAGCTGAAAACATGCCGAATATCCATAATTGCTCTAAAAAGTGGCCAAAAACACCTTTTTCATGAACTTAACATCCCAAACATGATTTACTACAAAACATACCTAAAATTGATCATATCTAACAAAACAGCTGCATAAACTTGCATATTTTCGTTTTTTAAGCATCGAAAGTACTATATTTCTATAAAACAACATATTGTCACTTTATCCCAAATATGTCTTCTACCCATCCCTAAGACTACATTAAAAGCGTGAAAAAGGTCCTTCGAGGTCTCCAACTAAGTGTCTTTGAGATAGTAGTGATTGAAAATAAGGACAAACATATGGCATGATACTTGTTTGTATTGAGAAATTCTTTGTGAGAGTGAGTGCTTATGAATTAGTCCCTTGTTGCATGATTGAAATTTTGGTGTGTTGGGACTTCTCTACATGAGGAGCCATGTAAACTAACTTAGTATGGGTGATATTGTCATGTTCTGAAAATGAGGCAGAGGAGTGTAACTGAGTCACTATGGATAAAGAGTCACATCTTGAGAGTTAGCTGTTGTTACTTTATTGTTCTTCAAAGTCCCTTGCATCCTTGAAAAATGTAATTGATTTTGAGAAGAGTTACACAAATAGTTCTTTCCATGCTTGTTGACTAGTTCTTAGTGCTAATCAAGTTCGAAATCACAGTGATCATTTAGATGTAAGAGTGGGCTTATAAATTGAGTAGTCTCATTAAGTGTGGAGTAGTTTTCTTAAGGATAATCAAAGTATTAAGTTGGTATGTTGATGAGTGGAAAATTTTCCACTCATTTATATCCAAATTCTTGCACACTACAATGAATTAACTGTATATATGAGGTTAATTCTTCATTAAAATACATTAATTTCCAGTGTTTGTGCTCTTGCAAGAAATCTGATGAAAATGAGTTGACACAAAGATGGCAGAGAAAGAAAGTGGGCAATATGAGCAAAATTTGAAGATCAAACCCAGGAGACGAACCTCAAGTGTTGTGATCGCACTCTGAGGGTCGCAATCATGATCAGTCAACAAGTCAGCGAGTGGCGATCGCGGACTGACCACTACTATCACAGGGGTCACTATTGCGACTGACCGAGAAACTTGAGGGGAAATTTACAATTTCACTTTGTAAAATCCCAAGATACAAAAGGTAAACCCATCCACAGTTTCAGCAACTAATTATCTAGTTTTTGAGAGAGAAATAGACTATATTTGAGAGAGAGAAACAATTCTTGGTGTTTAATACAAGAGAGATTTTAGTTTTGATTGAAATTGAAGTTGTGGATTATACTTAGTTTGACCATAATGGATGAATTATATACCAATTTGGGTAGATTTCTTCACTTTAATTTTATGAGCAGATAAAGAAGTCCAGAAACTGATGGAATACCTAGTTCATAAGATCCATCAAATGTTGTCAGTGCATTAGTTAAATCAAAAGACGTCACCAAATATTTAAAATGACCATACTAGGTTTGAAAAGCAGTCTTAGGGATATCCACTTCCCTAATCTTCAACTGATGATAACCCGACCGAAGGTTAATATTAGAGGAGTACTGAGCACCCTGAAGCTAATAAAATAGGTCATCAATCCTAGGAAGAATATAATTATTCTACATTCTCACCTTATTTTTCTAGCGGTAATCTACACATTCGAAGGGACTTATCCTTCTACGCACGAAGAGCACAGAAGCACCACACGGGGAAACACTAGGATGAATAAATATTTTATCAAGATGGTCTGTCAACTGTTCCTTAAATTCTTTCAACTCAGCTGGAGCCATTCTATAGGAAGGGATAGAGATAGGACGAGCGTCTAGAAGAATATTAATCTCAAAATCAATCTCCCTATCGGGAAGAACACCAGGAAGATCTTGAACACTTTGGGAAATTCACAAACTATAGTAACAGATTGTAATGAAGGACCCTCTAAATTAGAATCTTTAACTCGGACCAAATGATAAGGAAACCTCTTGGAAATCAAATTCTAAAATCTAAGATAGGAAATGAACTTTCACTTAGGCACTAAGGAACTACCTTCCCACTTAATCACTAGTTCATTCAGGAATTGGAAACTGACCCGTCGGGTTCTACAGTCAAGAGATGCATAGAACGAATGTAATCAATCCATTCCCAAAATCACATCAAAGTCTAACATGTCCAACTCTATCTAGTCCACTAACATCTCCCTGCCACGTATAGATATCATAAAACCCCTATAGATACTTCTATCCATAATAGACTTACCCACAGGGGTAGACATAGAAAAGGATCTGAAATACACTCAAGACCAAAACCAAAATGAATAGCTACATAAAGGGTCACATAAGAAAATCTAGACTCCAGATCAAGTAGACAATACACATCACAAGAAAAGAGTTGTAACATACCAGTGACAATATCCAAAGATGTCTCAGATTCATCATGAATGGCAAGAGCATAAAGGCAATTTGGACTAGTTTTGGAGCCAGAAAGAGCACCCTTTGCTGTAAGAGTTGAAGACGTGGGAACTGGAAACTTATTAGCCCCAATTGCAACCCTGACTAATGGAAAATCCTCCTGCAGGTGGCCCAACTGACCATACTTAAAGCACTTATTCCTTCCCTCCTCAGAAAATCTACAATACACCTGCCCATAAAATGGAAAGAGGGATAAGATGTGGTTGACTAAGCTTTACTAGCTTGAGACTAGGAACCCTATGCCCTGAATCCACTATTGCTCTAAAAATGACAATCACTGGAAGACTTAGGATATGGACCACTAACCTTAGAATAAGAACTATAATTTCCCCAGGCCTTCTTCTTAGACTATTGCTTGCCAGCACCACCACTATTTTCTTGACCTCCATCATATTCTGAGTATCAAAACTTTTTACTCTGCCTATCCTCGATTTCTACCTGCTTCTTCTTCTCATCCTCTATTTGTTGCATGTAAACCACCAACCTAGAAATATCCATGTCATTGTTTAATAAGGCAGCCTTGCATTCCAACACCAAGTCACTGGATAACCCAGAAGCAAACTTCCTCATCCTCGCTCTCATGGAAGATACTAGCTTAGGATAATAATGGGACAACTGGTTAACTTCAAGATGTACTCCTTAACAATTATCCTTCCCTGCTTTAAATTCACAAACTCCTCAGTCTTTGCTTCCCTCAACTCCTAAGGAAAGAAACGGTCAAGGAAAGCACTAAAAAACTCATCCCAAAAGGATGCTTTAACATCTTCACCTCTCAATTGACCCCACTCCTCATACCACTGATATGCCATATCCTTCAACTAATATATGGCAAATTCCACACCCTTAGATTCAAAAGCATGCATAACTCAGAAGATCTTCTCTATTTCATCTATGTATCCATAAGGATCCTCCTTAACTTTAGAGCCAGTAAAGTTCAGAGAATTAAGCCTCATAGCTTCCCGACTCGAGTAACCTCAAAAAAACTCATAATAGGACCCGACTGACATGACTGAGATGTCACTAACTAGTTCAATAGATGAATAGATCAATGAAACTTTTCATTAGAAATGTCTCCTTAGGGCAGTGGGGCATAATCACCATCATCCCAAAGGGACCGAGAAGAACTCGTAGGGACTGATGGAACTCCACATAAGGTAGTACACTATGGGATTAGAGCCCTAATCTGAGTATACACTCCATAAGTAGAACTAGTTCCATTAACATTGTCCTCAAAAGGGACAAAAGAGTTTCCACGTGTATCAGTTCTTCTTAGAGGCATGATCTAAAATGCAAACAAACAGGGATTAGGAAAGATTCAACATCTTAGACTCTATAACTCGAAGTAAAACAATGACAAAAATAAATATTCCTAAATGTCTTGTAGTCTCTCCCTTATAAATGTGGTGCATTACATACCCATAAAAGAGACTCTACTTGACATAGATGTGTGGGCACCCAATGACACCAAACCTAGGCTATAATACTAGCTTTGTCACAACCTGAATCAAGGCCTAGCCGTAACAGGTATCCCAAGTCCAGCAGAACCAGAGACTACCCCCTTTGACTAGTCAACATAGAACATAACACCTAAGAGCGACCAAATTCCAAATGTATAACTAGATAGGAAAGTAATAAACTCAAGGACATCTAAGAATGTCGACATCAATACCCATTCCACAGTAATATCCACAAATCCTCTACTAATCAAAAAACAACTAATGTCGGGATATGCCCCCGACCCTGACAATAAAAATGACAATGACAATGTTAATGTAAACTCTTTAGTTCTAGTTTATGGAACCCTATGAAATGATCAAGTCTTCTAGAGAATGGAAGCTCACCACTTCACCATAAATGACTGACGAACTAAGTCGATCTACCTAACACTACACAAGAAAAGTAGGATTGCCTTCGAACCTTGTATCACGTGAGGATACAGCGTTCGGAGATGGTTAGTGGGTTGAGCACTAGTATGTAACCTAGGGATAATGATAAAGTATTGACAATAAAAAAATCAAGTTCAACTCAATGTACATAACCATCATAATAGTACCTACGGGCTATATGGGCCCTAGCTCTCCCCCTTTCCCCGTTCGGACCTAGTACGTAAAGCACATGACCTTGAGAATAATCTTATATATATATATGAACGGGGGACTCAAACCTCCCATTCATGTACTAAAGGTGACTAAGTACCCGATCTTGTAATGTAATATTGGGGACTCGAACCTCCCAATCATATAATATGGTGGACAAGAACCACCCAGTCACAAGCATGGGGACTCAAACCCCTGGCTATTTAGACTCCCCGCCAGCAAATGTGGTTTTTAGTATTAGTCCCTCGGGACCGCTATATCCACGGCCCAGATACACTAACCTATTTAAGCCTCATTAAAACATTTATCAAACATTCTCATACATTGAACCATAATACATATTTAGGCCTACACTGGTGGTATTGTCATACCAGCTATACCTGCAAGGTAACATCATCATGCCATTTCAATTCCATGATCTCTGGAAAACAACCACATTTGTTCGTTAATACAAGGTTGGAGAAACTGGCTCCATTTTTTTATTAAATAAAATAGTCATGTTTCAATAACCTCTTTACATCATGCAGTTGTTTTAAAAGTATTTCAATACTATTTTAATCATACTCAAAACCACTTCTACAAAATTTGGGTTGGGGTTGTTACCAATTCAATTTTCAATAATCAAAAAATTTCAGGAAATCACAATCCCTTAGTTTATTTATCATGCCCATGCACCCCAATGTTCAATGACATAAATAAAGCATGAACAATCATATGTAAACCATGGGAAATATATTTAAAAAATAAACATTCAAAGCCCACAACCCATGTTTCAAAACTAACATCAAAACCACATGGATAATCATTTTAAAACACCTGCTTTTACAAGATAATAGTTGGGGAAGAGTAACATGCCTGAAATATCAGGAGTTATCTCGAGAATTTGCCCTTAGGAGCCCTAATTGATCAACTTCTTAGAAATCCTAATTATGTTGACCTTGGAGAATTGAGAGTGTTTTAGAAGTTATTTCAATTTGTTTTGAAGTGATAATGACACCCTAAAGGGGTTTTAAGGGAAATGTCCAAAGTGCCCTTAATTAAAAGCTGAATAATTGTTGCTAACGGCTATGAGTCACTATACGACTCATAAAGACATGTTACGGCTCATCACTATGAGTCGTATTCAAGATAGTAGCAGAAGGACCCCTCTCTAATGACCCTATAATTCACAGCATACGATATGTCAGGTGACCCTATGACTCGTAGAGTCCAAGACGTAGTCAAGATAGAAACACTTGAAGCATAGACTGGCTATGGATGGTACCATATGAATCATTTAGAGTCATTATGACTCGTTAGGATCCACCCATAATCAAGAGAGTAACTTAGGCTACCTTTACTAGACGCCCTAAGATTGGGGTCCTATGACCCACAATGACACGTTATGACTCGTAGGGTGAGTCGTAGTCAGGACATTGAGTTTAAAAACTTAGAATTTTCAATGGCTAACACCTGGGTATCACACCCAGTCTCAAAGGACAAAAAATGGTCTACAACACTTTAAACCATGACCTTACTTCTCGCAAATGATTCCAAAATCAATTAAAATTAAAAAATATAGAATCTATGCGTCAAAATAAAGACAACGATACGCATATTAGTTTAGGGTTGAAACAAACCCTAGAAATTAGTTTTTGAAAAAGAAGGGCAAAATCAAAATATTATTTCAAAACGTGTTTCCCATGTGTTTAGGAATCTACAGTTGAAAACTCAAGTCAAATAGAGTTTAAAACTAGGTTCACATCTAAGAAAAAATATTTTTATCCTTTTCTGGGTAAAACATTTGAATCTATTTTAAATCCACAAATCAAAGTTATTTTGGAGGTTAAACTGAGGAAAATAAGTGATTATAGGATTAGATATATTATTTAAGTGAAAAGAAGTGAAATTTGGGGATAAATCAAGTAATAAGGTTTTGGAGGTTTTGAACAATTAATCAAGAATTTTACTAAGAAAATGATGATTTTTCACCTTAAGTCTAAAGATATTCGCTATAATAGGTATTAAAAAAACTCCCAAGTCTCCCACAATAATCAATTTTGAGTTATCAGACTCATTAGGGATTTTGGCTCTCAAGACATGAGTGAAAAGGGCCAATTTTGCAACCTGGGAGGCTTATTTATAGCACCTTTAGCTATCCAGGTAGTGTTATTATACTCCCAGGTGTTCATTCACATTATTTAACCTCAGGAGAAGATATTGCAATTGCAATAACCCCTTGTACGATCATACAATTCTCTCTGGCACCAGATATCAGCTGAAACTTAGAAAATTTGCAAGTTTTTGCTAAGGCCTCAGGATTCATTCAAAATTTTATTAATGTAAATAAACTATGTAACCCCACTAAATTCGACGTTCTTTCAAAAATACGTTGTTTTCACAAAGTTGACACCCAAAACCTGAGATCACAATTTCCAAACTGAGGGTCGAAATGAGATTTAAAAGCTGTAAAACTATACCAAATACATTACTACCCTAAAATTGGCATTCTGGATATGTGGGCATAGTCCATTTAGCCATCTACCATACGGATCAAAAGATAACCACATAAGTCCATAATAAGGCTCTCGAAGCTTCTAAAAATCACAATATCATATAAAAGGCACCAAAATACATCGAGAATTTTGCCAATCACCCCCACACCCTAGAAATACAACAATGCAACTATGGGGAGGGGTAAAATAGTCAAATCACATAAGAACACATATTTTAAATATTTCATCAAATCTCAAGTCATTACATCATCCACCACTAAAAATCTAGTTCGTCCTCGATCTAAGGTAAAGAAATACCTTAATTAATGAAAAGCTAGGGATAAGAACTATTTGTATTAGAACCGACCTCTGTATGGGTCAATGTCACCACTGAACCTTAACCACAAGGATAACTCTACAATGCGATCGCCTAACATCTCAAGCCAAAATGGAAACCGAGTCTCCAACAAAAGAGAATCGCTAATCTAATTGAACTGAATCCCAATGAATGACATGAGACTCGTTAGGAATGGAAAAGCATAGAAACATGAAAAAATGGATAAACAACTTATAAATCTAGGGGGAAAACTAACTCATAGGCCATATTACCAACAGTCCAAAAAATCTCAACTGGACCAATATACTTGGATCTAAGCTTTTCCTTTTTTTAAAACCTTATCACACCCTTCATAGGTGAAACTCAAAGAAAAACATAATCACCAACACAAAATATCAAGGCGCGAAGTCTACGGTCAGCATAGCATCTCTGCCTACTTTGAGATGGTCGAAGTCTATCCTGAATGATCTGAACTCTATCCAAAGACTCATGTAGCAAGTCCGTACCTCATGGTCTAATCTTAAAAAACATCAAAACAACTAATTGAAAAGCAACAATGCCTACCATACAATGCCTCAAAAGGAGCCATATCAATACTGGAATGGTATGGACCACCAAAATCCATCCCACCAGCATGAAGCATATCCTTCTAAACCTAAAGAGTCTGGTCTAATTGACAATCTAGGGGCAAAATATTATACTAAGATCACCCAAGTGCCTAAATCATCCTGAAAATTCTTCCAAAAGTGAGATGTGAACACTAAACCACAATATCAAATAATATACATTGGAACACCATGAAGACGTAAAATCTTATGAATGTAGATAAGATCCAACCTCTCGATACTAAAAGAAACCTGAGCCAAAATAAAATGAGCAGAGCTAAAATAAAATAAGCAGACTTGGTCAATCGATCCACGATGACCCAAACACTATCCGATCTAGTGAGGCTTTCTTAGCCACTCCACTAAAAAAGTTATCTTGAATCAATCTCAATACTGCATCATCAAACTGATGAGCTCAAATTTAAGCCATCAAAGAAGACTAGCCTCCACAATTGCCAAAACATATATAGGTGTTGAAATATCAAGCCTAACCATATGGTTAGCTAAAGACTAAACCTCTAAGTCCAAAGGTCTCTCCGAATCAAAAGATATACCAATCTACTAATGCTAGTCAAATTCTAGCTCAAGGCATCCTCAACCATATTATACTTTCCTGGATAATAGAGAATAGTTAAGTCATAGTCCATAAGAAACTTAAGCCAATGATGTTGCATCATATTAAGATCTTACATGGATGAAAAAGTACTAAAGGCTATGATGATCTGAGAAAATCTCACAATAGACTCCATACAAGTAATGCCTCTACAGCTTCAAAGCAAAAATAACTGTGCACAACTCTAAATCATGGGTAAGGTAATTCATCTAATGAGGCTTTAACTGATGAGACACATATGCAATTACTTTTCCCTTCTTCATCAGTACAGTACCTAACCCAATACCTAAAGTATCACAAAAGATGGTAAAACCAATTCCCTCCTTATGCAAGGTTAAGATAGGAGATAAAGTAAACAAATCCTTGAGCTTTTTAAAGCTCACCTCCCATGAATTGGACCATTATAAAGGAATATTCTTCTAATTCAACTTATCTAATTGAGCTACAATAGATTAAAAAACCCTCAATAACACATTGATAATAACCTAACAAGCCAACAAAACTCTGAGTCTTTGTAGGTGAAGTAGTTCTAGCCTAATTATGAACTACTGCAACCTTAGTTGGATCAATAATGAGTGGCACATTTATCAGTCATCTATATCCAAATTCTTGCACACTACAATGAATTAATTGTTTACATATGGCAAATTCTTGATTGAAATGTATTAATTTCCAGTAGTTGTGATCTTGTAGATAATTTAATGACAATGAGTTAATAAAAAGCTGGAAAAGAAGTAAAGTGAGCAAAAATAGCAAGAGAATCAACGATCGGGCCTTGGAAGTGACCCTTAATTAATGCGATCGCACTCTGAGGGTTGTGATTGCGATTAGAAGTCAAGTCAAACCTTGGCAATCATAAGATGACCATCATAATTGCAGTAGCCACAAACACACTCAAGAGATGGTAATCACAGTAGGGCAAAAAATTTTTAGAGGCAAAATTGGAATTTTGCAGCGCTGAATCCCAAATCACATAAGGCTAAACCCTTTCACATTTTGTGGAATCTTTATGAAACTTTTAGCTTTGAGAGCAAAAATACTCTACCTTAGAGTTGAGAATAATTTGTTAATTTAATTTTAAGAGGTTTTTGTTATAAATTGAGATTTAAGTTTGGGAACCTTATTTGGATTATTATGGATCAAGTGCATGCAAATTTGGGTATATCTTCTCTCTTTAATTTCATGAGTTTCTAAATTAATATCTTAAGGTTATGTTTGATTAGGTAGTAAATTGTGTGTGGGTGTTGATTGTTAGTCAAAATAATTGGTTAATAGTGATAGGTTTTGTTTTTTCTCTATGGTTGAATTAAGAATTTTGGGTGAAAACCCCAATGGCCTTGGATCCCATATCATCTTTGAAAGAGGGATGTGGGTTAATAATGATTGCAAACAATACCTTGAATTAGATTCTTTGTAGCACTATCCTAGAAATAAAGGTGTTAGTCAAATAGGTTGTATTCATAAGCATCATCTTTGAAATAAGGATGTTAAGTTTGAGGTCATGGATTGGTAATCTATTTATGCTCATGAGGTATTCAATAGAAACCATGAGTAAAATTTAGTGTTTTATCAAATGGTTAACACTAAGACCCTAAATATATCCTACCTAAAACCCTTAGCCAGAAACTTAGACTAACTTTTGATTACCCATGCATGAACACTACTTAAGAGGACATAACCCCAAGATCCCTCATAATTTGGTAAATTTAACCAATGTTCAATCTCATATTAGTGTGATTTAGTGGTTTTGTCCAACAAATTTTAATATTAAAACCCCCTAATTTACTTTCATATTTTGTTTTAGTTTTGCATTATGGGTTAACACATAGTTAACTTTCAACACACGTAGGTGTTGAAATCTAGCTTCCATTCCTCTAGGATTTGACCCCGGCTCTTGTTGGGTATATATTGACAATGACCGACCTATATCAAAATGATGGTGTAAGTTAATGAATATCAAAATGGCATCATTCCCAGGGAGTAAAGCTTAGTTTTCACTATTACGGTCTTGTCAGTGAACTTGGGTTAGCTATAGTGCCTGTATTTACCTTATTTGTTGTTTTTGTTCTTTTGTTTGCTGATATTCAAAGTAATTATGACACCATAAGCCACAATAGGAGAAATTACATAATGGACACCTCGAGGATAAGGATTATCTTAATGATATGGGAAGTGCTAGTGCCATATGCATCACACTGATTGAGGAAAATGGGGTATTCCATGTCATGAGTGTGATTCTCAATATATTGCAAATAAAAGGTCTACTTGGGGGGACAATCACATGAAGATGTCAACTTACATTTGAAAAACTTCATTGAGGTGTGCGCCCCATATTACTCAAGAGTCTATTTGGTTGAGGCTTTTCCCATTCTCATTAACAGGGGAAGTAGTTTTGTAGTTGAGATCTCTACCCACTTGGTTTATTACATCTTGGTTCAAGCTTATGGAGGCCTTTTTGGATTGTTATTTCCCCCCGTCTAAAATTCTAAACTAAGAGACAAAATCATAAATTCTCGTCAACTTAGTGGTGAGCCCATATATGAGGTGTGGCAATGCTTTAATGACAAGTTGATGCAATGTACTAACCATGAGGTCCTAGAGAAGATGCTCCTCTAATTCATTTATAAGGCATTGGACTAACTAAACAAGATAGTAGTGGACAATGCATCGGATGGTTCTCTTTAAGTTATCGTATTATTGCGACAAATCTTCTTGAGAAAGTCACTAAGTGAAATCGAGGATGGCATACCTGGGACTCTGAAGTGACCATAAGTTCTCCCGCCCCATATTATGACAACAAAGATCAAAAGAAGAAATATAGAGAAAGGGATGAAAATATGGCCAATGTGATGACCCAATTAGATCTCCTCATTAAACATGTGATAGGAACACCTACAAAAGATATTAATGTATTTGCCTCACAAGGTGCCAAAAGTTATGTTGAGGGTGAATCTAAGGCACTCAATGAGGAGATTAAGTTCTTGACACACCATTTGGGAGGTTCCCGTCCCACCAACCAAAGGCAAAGCAAGAATCAAGGTTGGAATAATTAAGACTAAGATTGGAATTAGCATGATAGAGAGAGAGATAGAGGCGGAGATTTGAGGGACAAGGAGATAGTATATGATAGATATGTACCTTTTCATGATCATGTTAAGGACAAGAAATCAAGCTCGGTAGATCCTAAAAACTTTAAAACTGAGGATGTACTTGCCCAAATTTTAATGTCTGTTGAAGGAATTAACAAAATGGTAAGGGAAATAAAAAGTGACATCTCTCAATTAAACCATATGGTCATATCTCATTCGGCTTCCATCAAATAATTGGAGATGCAGGTGGGCCAAATTTTAACCCAACTCAATATTAGGCTAAAATAAGGTCTACCTGTGACATAGTGGTCAATCCTAAGAATGATTTCTATGTTATGGCAATTATCACTACAAGTGGTAGAAATCTTTGTGAAAATGTGGCTGAGGTTGATGAAAAGTCTCTTGATGAAAAAGAAAGTGCAAAGAGAAAGTGGTCTGACATACCAACTGATAGTGCTCCAAAGTCTCATAAAGTAGATGATGAGGAACCAATAATAGTTGAGAAGAATCATAATGAGGAGGAAACTACAAAAATGATTGATGGTGATGATCAAAAAGTGGATGAATCTTAAAGCATCCCACTGTCCCTAATGGAAATTCATCCACCCTTTCCACAAAGTTTAAAGAAGAAAGGTGTCAATGCCAAGTTCAAAATGTTCCTTGCAAAACTTAGCAACCTCTCGAATAATGTTCCATTGTTAGAAGCTCTTCAAGAGATTCTGGGGTATGCTAAGTCAATGAAGAACTTGATGTCAAAAAAGCAACTTGTGGATTGTAAAACTATTGAGGTGACTCATAGCTGTAGTGTTATCATGCTAAATGTCATGGCAGAGAAAAATAAAAAGACAGGTGCATTTACAATCCATTGCACCATCGAGACACTTAAATTTGCAAAGGCATTATGGGTCCTTGGGGCTAGTATCAGCTTGTTGACATATGTTGTGTATCAAAGGCTAGGATTGGGTGCTCCTAAAACTACCGCCATGAGACTCTTGATGGCAGACTGCTCAATTAAAAAACTGGTGAAAATATTGTCTGATATATTGGTTAAGGTTGACTGGTTTATCCTTTTGGTGGATTTTATAGTCCTTGATTGTGAAATCGATCATGAGATACCAATCATACTCAGGAGACCATTCTTAAAAATTGGAAGATCTCTAGTCGATATGGTGTGTAGAGAGATGAAGTTCTAGGTGCATGATGATGAAGTCTCTTTCCATGTGTCCAAAACTAAAAAGCAACCAATGGAGTTACAAGTGGTGTTGTAATTGATGTGGTGGATGAGGAAATGGATCCTGGATTACCTCAACCAAAGTATCCAACTAAATAATAGCTAGAAGTTGTTATGCAATGTTAAATTAGGCATCAGATTAGAGGCAACCCATTATTTCCATGAATTTGGCCCGTATTCATTTTAGTTGGTAGAATAGATTTTATGTTTATTTTTTTTAATCCATGCAGTTATGGCACTCTAAAGGTGAATTTGAGAAATTAAAGGATAATAGGTAAAGTGGAATTGATTTGGGAGTGGAATAGATGAAAATAGGGGATTTCAACCTGGTCTTACGTATCACGATCATAACACTTGGATTGCAATCGCGGTCCTGAGAATTGGTCTACCCAAATAGAGCCTCAGGTATCATGATCGTGTGACGTCGATTGCAATCAAAATCCTTGTTCTATTGCGATCATTATCTAATGACCACGATAGCGATTTGAATAGTTTTAAAATGAACCCGTCATTTCAAAGTGGTTTCGACACTCACCTCCCTTCAAGTATCCAAAAATCTTTAAGTTTTCATCATTGTAAATAGTTCTAAAGTGCTAGACATCCACTTGTGCATCCAAGCATTCAGTATGTGTTTCTAATCTCTTCTTTAATGTTTAAAGTGGGCCATAGAATACACGTTTAGGGCAATGCCTAAAATTATGATTGATGTACTAGATTAGGGTCTAAATTACTATTATGTGGGTGGTAGATGCTATCTTTGGTGTGCACATCATTGGGGAAGTCTTGAGTACCCAAAATTGTTCAAAATTAGAATAAAATAAAGATTTATACCAAGAATTATGATTCATGTTTTTAGGGTCATTTACTTGTTTTGAACGAAAATTGGTAGAAAATTTCAGATACTATGATCGTCGTTGCCAGACTGTGATCGTAATCTAGTGAAACACAATCACAAGACCTAAGGCCTATCTAACAGGTCTATCAGGTGCCACGATTGTGATCCATGTGGAATGCGATCGGGATATCTGAGGCCTGCCTAACAAGCTTGTGCAAAATTCTGAACTCATATTAACCCCAAATTTGACCCGGGAACCATTTCTTTAGCTGTGCTAAGTCGCATAGCATTATTTTCACATGATGATACTGATTGATAATTTTTTATATGTTTTTAAGGTTTTTAAAGCTAAAGATGACAAACTATGATCGAACTCGCTTCATGTCCACTAATTGTCAGCCTATCTTATATGAGGACCTCACTAGGAGAAAGTTACTCCCTAGGTGGGCCATATCTTTGGAAAAAATGCCTAAAAATATCCCGACAATCTATGAGAGGTTGGTAGCCATAGGTTGGAGATGCTTCACCCAAGATCCATGCTGGGACAATAAGCATTGGGTTAGGGGATTCTATGTAAATCTCAGCATAGTGAAGATCTCCAAACCAGTTATGAGAATTTGGGGCAAGGAGATTCATTCTAGGGCCGAATTGATCAATAAAGTTTTTGGGTTATTGAATGCTAAATATTGTGCCCCCAGAAACTAGTTGGTTGAACATTTGTGCCTAGAAAGAGACATCTCATGGGCCGCTACAAAGTCAGGGATAGCATTGAATGAGTTCATGGTTTGAGCTTGAATTTAGGTTACCATCATTTGTAGCTGTATCTCACCAACCACCAATATGACTCCTGTCTTAGTTATGCGATCCCAGATGTTATCCTACCTATTAGATAATATTTCTTTGAATATTGGTCATTTTGTGCTCTCGGAGATCTAGTATTTCAAGAACAAAGGCAGCCCCATGCTCTTGTTCCCATCTTTAATCACCAAATTATGAAAGAGGGCTAAAGTTAAGGAGTACTCGGGGGACAACTGGATATCCCTGAATACACCTATTTACCCATTAAAGATACATGGAGAGGGTGCCCCTTCAAAGAACAAAAAGAGGAAGATCGACTTGGGTAAGTCGACGGATGATGATATCGACTCTTGCAGGCCATCCACAGCAGGGCCATTTGAGGAGTTAAGTGAGATGCAAAGAGTTCAGGATCTTGTGTCTACGTTACCCACAGGGCCAAAAGATCCATCCACTACTTGTCATTCCTATGTTGCATGGATAGACTATGAAAAGTTTTTGGCGGACCAAAAAGAGCAGGGGGTTACCATACTTAAGCCTGCCTACTCTTTCTTGTCATGATCACATCGGGATCTATGGGATTCTTATGACAAGATAAGAATAAAGGAGAAGAAAAGAGACGAATTTTTCACCCGCATGTGGAAAGAGGTGAAAGGCTTGTGGAAAGTTTTAAAGCCTAGAGACAAACTTTCTTCCTCGAGAGAAGATTTTAATGATGAGGTCCCAAGTACGTGGACATATGACAATAAGCCACAATCTCATGATGATGATGAGGAGACTGCGCATGATGGAAGCACTTGATACGGTTTCAGGGAGCCCCTTTAACTCTTTTTATGCTTTCATAATACACAGTGAGGACACTGCATGCTCTTTAGTTGGGGGTTCCCATCTCCGTATTTATTTCATATTTGATTTCTAGGTCTATATTATTTAGATTCTTATTTGGATGCTTTATATTTTATTTGGATGATTTATTTTTGATTTATTTGGATGGTTTAATTTGGGTTGCAATAGTGGGCATTCTAATGGCGCCTATTATTTGTGGATTAATCACTTTGTTTTTCATTTCTAATTTTTATTTCTCTCTTAATGTGGTGTTGGATGAGTATTTACCGATGATAGATTGAGTGACAACATTATTAAGGGAAAATTTTTGCGTTGGGGTTTTAAGCTACAAATGCAAGGGAACTCTGAGTACCCATGGAATTATAGATTTGGGAATTCCATTATTCCTATGGTGAAGTCTGAGTAGCCATATGGTTTGCCCTTGTGAGAGAGCAAATGTGAGATGGCGGCTTAATTTGGTGCCAACAATAGTTAATCTTGTGTGGTGAAATGCAAAGCAAGAACCCCCTTCCATCCAAAATTTTTGTGAAAATCAAGGGCATGGACGTGAATGATTTTGTAAGAATAATTTCCCTCTTTTTGTGACTCAAAATTTATTAGTAGGTAGTGTGTGGTAATTAACTCTTTTTGCCTCAAATAGGAGATGCAATTGATCCACCTAGAAAAGTTTGCATGACATGTGTGGGGAGCTTATTTGATTGATTATCATGCGTAGTTGTGTCATCTAGAACTTTCCCCATTGGTCTTTTAAAGCTAATCTTAATTACATATGGTTGGAGAAATGATCTTAGGCCTTCTTTGAAATCATGGAAAACCACTTTAGCCTAAATATCCTACTCATACTAGAATGAAATCCTTAGTATTTCCTTTTGAGCCTTTGAACCTTTCTTTGATAACTGCATTACATGCCTTAAACCATTTAAACTTTGTCACTCTTTTTAACTCGACCCTCGTTGAACTTAAAAATGCAAATTGAGGCTAAAAGCCTAAGTTGGAGATGGTAAATCTTGGAAGAGGTGATCTTGGGCCACGGTATTGTAAAAGCTAAGTAATGAATACTAATAAATAAGAAAAAAGACCAACTAAAGAAGGAAAAGCAAGAGATTACACAAAGGAATGAAATGAGAAGAAAATGCTTTCAAAATATTGGTGAACCAATGTGGTAAAGGAAGGCACATGTGTGAATTTGGAATTAATAAAGTGTCCCAAGACCCAAAGGAGGGTGTAGTCACTTTTATCCCAAATGTTTATCCTACCATTCCCCGAGCCTACATTATAAACTTGAAAACGTCCTTTGAGATCTTCAACCAAGTGTTTATGAGTTAGTAGCGATTGAAAATAAGGGAAAGCATATGGCATTATACTTGTGTGTATTGAGAAATTCTTTGTGAGAGTGAGTGCTTGCACATTTTTCCCTTGTTACGTGATAGAAACTATGGTGTGTTGGGACTTCCTTACTTGAGGGGGAATGTAAACTAATAAAGGTTTGTCAAGTTACCATATTTCAAAAATAAGGCAAAGAAGAGTAGCTAAGTCACTACTGATAGAGAGTTACCTCTTAATAGTTAGTAGTTGTTTCTTGACTGTTCTTAAAAGTCTTTTGCATCCATGAAAATGTGATTAATTTTTGGGGGAGTTGCACGAATAGTTATTCTCATGCTTGTTCGATAATTGTTAGTGGTAATCAAGTTTGGAATCAGTAGTGATCATTTGGTTATGAGAGTGGGGTTATAAGTTGAGTAGTCTAAGTGAGTATGAAGTATTGTTGCTTGAGGACAAGAAAAGTTTTGAGTTGGTGGTACTGATGAATGGAAAATTTGTCACTCATTTACATCCAAATTCTTGTGTACTACGATGAATAAATTGTTTACATGAGGAAAATTCTTGATCAAAATGCATTAATTTCCAGTATTTGTTATCTTGCAGGTAATTTAATGACAATGAGTTGAGATTAATGACAATGAGTTGAGACAAAGCTGGAAGAGAAGTGAGCAACAATAGCAGGAAAATTGAAGATCAGGCCCTAGAGGAGACCCTCAGATACCACAATCACACTCTAAGGGTCACGATTTCGATCATAAGTCAAGTCAAACCTCCGCAATCGCAAGATAACCACAGAAATTATGGTAGCCGTGAACGCAATCAAGAGACGGCGATCATGGTAGGGCAAAAAAGTTCTAAGGGCAAAATTAGAATTTTAAGGAGCTAAATCCCAAATCACAAAAGGCTAAACCCTTTTACATTTTAGGGCATCTTTATGCAATTTTTAGTTTTGAGAGCAAAAATACTCTACTTTGGAGTTGAGAATAATCTGTTAATTTAATTCCAATAGATTTTGGTAGTAAATAGAGACTGAAGTTTTGGTTTACTCTCATTTGGGTTATTATGGATCAAGTGCATGCCAATTTGGGTATATCTCCTCTCTTTAATTTCATGAGTATCTAAATCAATATCTTGAGGTTATTTTGATTAGGTAGTAAATTATGTGTGGGTGTTGATTGTTAGTCCAAATAACTGGTTAATAGTGATGGGTTTTGTTTTTACTCTATAATTGAATTGAGAATTATGGATGAAAACCCCTATTGCCTTGGATTCCATATCATCCTTGAAAGAGAGATGTAGGTGACGAATGATTGAAAATAGCACCTTGAATTAGCTTCTTTGTTAGCATTATCTTAGAAAAAAAGGTCTTAATCAAATAGGCTATGTTCATAAGCATACTCTTACAAATAAGGATGCAAAGTTTGAGGTCATGGATTGGTAATCTATTTATGTTCATGAGGTATTGGAAAGAATCTATGAGTGAAATTTAGTGTTTTATCGAAAGGTTAACACTAAGACCCTAAATCTAGCCTAGTCAAAACCCTTTACCAAAAACTTGGACTAACTCTTGATTACTCACGCATGAACACTACATAAGAGGACATAACCCCAAGATCCCTCTAAATTTGGTAAACTTAACATTAGTTCAACCTCATATGATCTAGTGATTGTGTTCAACAAATTTCAATATTCAAACCCCCAATTTACTTTCATGTTTTGTTTTAGTTTTGTATTACGGGTTAACAAATAGTTAACTCTCAAGACACGTAGGTGTTGAAAGCTAGCTTACACTTCTCGAGAATTTGACCTCGACTTTTGTTGGGTATATATTGATAACAACTACCTTGCATTGAAATGATGGTGTAAGTTGAGCGGTATCAATCAACCATAACACTCTCCTTAGCCACCACATAACCCAAGAAAGAATCATTCTCCAACCAAAACTCACACTTGGATAACTTAGTATACAAATTCTCATCCCCCAATCTCAAAAGCACAATCCTCATATGCTCCTCAAGCTCAGCCCCACTATTGGAATAAACTAAGATATTGTCTATAAATACAATAATAAAGGAGTCGAGATTCGATCAAAACACACCGTTCATCAACTACATGAATGCAGGGGCATTGGTCAACCCAAAAGACATGACCAAGAACTCATGGTGACCATATCGAGTTTGAAAATCTATCTTTGGAATAACTAAAGCTCTAATCCTCAACTAGTGATAACCAGATCTCAAATCAATCTTTGAAAACACCGCAGCACCCTGAAACTGACCAAATAAATCATTAATACGAGGAAGAGGATAGTTATTCTTAACTGTCTCCTTGTTCAACGATTGATAATCAATATATGTACTCATGACCCATCATTCTTCTTTACAAAAATGACATGAGCACCCCATGGCAATCCACTAGGTCGAATAAATACCTTATCCAACAACTCCTGCTATTGATCCTTCAATTCCTTCAACTCGGTTAAGGATATCCTATAAGGAGAAAATGGGATGGTGTTAGTTCTTGGCTCAACATCAATAGCAAAATCAATATCCCAGTTTGAAGGCATACCAGGAACATCCGTAGTGAACACATCCGCAAACTCACAGAAAACACGAACAGAATCCAAGGAAGAAGGAGAAACAACACTAGTATACCAAATATGAGCGAAATAATATAACACCCTCACTCAACCAATCTACGAGCCTGAACATAGGATATGACCCTCTTAGTACCTGAATGAAGCACTTCTTTCCAAGATATCCTTGGCACACCCAGCGAAGCTAAAGTCATGATCTTAGCAAAATAGTCTAGGACAGTATGATAAGGATCCAACCAATCCATACGTAAAACACTATCAAAATCAACCATTTCTAATAAAAGCAAATCTAACCAAGTCTCACGACCATAAAAAATCACAACACAAGATCGGTGCACCCAATCCACCATTAAAGAATCTCCTATAGGGGTAGATACACGAATAGGCATGGCAAGGGGCTCACTAACAGAATCAAAACCCAAAGTAAAACATGTGTACACATAGGAGAATGACAATCTGGGATCAAATAACACAGATGCATATCTGAAACAAATGGGGATGATACCTATGATCACAGCATTAGAAGTCTCTACTCAGGTCTAGCTAGCAAGGTATAACACAATCCACGACCACCAACCTGTTTAATAGCCCCGCGAACACTACCACAGGCTTAACTACCCCTGCCTCTCGTGACTCTGGTAAAACCCTACCTCCTATAGCTTAAATAGGAGTAGCCCTAAAAACACAGTGGGGATAATCCTTTGCCACATGACCAGTCTCATCACATACCTAGCAAAATCTAAACTAGCCCTAACGGCTACCCTATAGTGCCAAACTAGAAGACCCATAAGAACCTCTAAAATCCTACCTCAAGAAGTCTAACTGTCGCCTATTCACATACGTGCTTGGAAGCAAAAATACTTTAGAATCAATGGCTAACAGCCCCTAAACTTACCAAAATGGCATATCTTTTTAGCGCCTCCTAGAGATATCCGAAGAATAGATCCCTGCGTTTGTACCTGGACCTTTATACTCTAGAATGACGCCCAAAACAATATCATCGGTGTCGTGGCTCACTTAAGAGTAGGAGGCAAAATAAGTCCAGTTGACTGAGACCCTACTTGAGGAGGTACCATAGATGAGGGTTGCACTCTTGATCCAAAAACATCGTACTTTAGTGTTGGTGCTGATGGAGGAATAGTACTCGGAGTCTGAGGAGTACCTAAAACTAAAGTAGGAGCAACTGGAGGAACACCATAGCCAGACTCTAGCACAGATGGAGGTACCATGCTCGAAGCTAGGGGAAAACCAAATGAACTTGAAGGAGCACCCTCTAAATGGGTTAACAGACAAATCAGAAATCCCTCTAAAATTGAGGTAGAAGAACTCTGAGGAACTAAAGTAGAATTCAAATCTCCAACCTGCTCAATACGAGGCTCAAGGGAGAGTCCTCTAGACCTCTTCCTAGATGGAGTTAATCCATGGGCCCGTCTACTCCCTCGAGTTTGTCCACAACTCGAGGATCGTCTTTTGGGTGAAGGCTCTACATATCTAATCACAATGGACCCAGTCGACATCATTTGCATAGAAACAGTGAAACATAACTTAGAAAATGGGTATGAAACCTAGTTGCTTTGATACCAATTTGTCACAACCCAAAATCTATAGGTGATATGGCACTTGTTGCGGCAAACCTTAACAAGTAAGACTATCACATAAACCAATACATGAAGGGCAAAAAATATAATAACCCTAAGGTAAGGCTTCTAGAACAAAGTCGAACCATACAAGTATAATAAATACAGAAAGAAACAAAATAATGTAGTCCTAACACCCAATACCAGGTGTCAACATTATAAAAATGTATCTAGTACAACTTGAATCCAAAGAAAACTTAAGATATCCAAATACAAGAGGAACTTTGTCTAAGAATGAAAAAAAAGACATAGTCTATACAGAAAGGTAGCAGAAGACATCCTGATTCCTGAATATCATCAACTACCTTAAAAACTCCAACAATCACTCAAGGAAAGCAACGTAGGGTACACTTGAACCTGAATCTGCACCGAAAGGGTATAGTAGGAGTGATTACGGTCCATATGTACTTAGTAGGTATCATAGACTGACCGAGCAAAGTAGAAAATAAAGTACACAAAATACACACTTAGGGCAAGTCACCTGCAATCAAAAAATGTCCCACAACAGAAGCCACTCCCGCTTACACTAACAGTTCTAATAAATCACAAAAACAACAATAATACAATAAGTAAAACATAAATGTACATTATATCACATGCAAGTAGAAATAGAGAAGAGCATATATATACTAGATGGTCACATATAAAAAATAGGGTATAGATAAAGTAGATATATAACAAATCAACATAGAAATTCAATCATAAAAACAAAACAATAAAGCAAGTGCAATGTATAAGATGAGGATGATGATGAGGATGACGATACATGAGGTTGTAGCTAAACCTCCGTATACACCTACGAAGGCAAGCCTTCTCGACGTGGGATCCATGGAGGGTTCGTCAACCCAGATACAACCCTTTATATACCTATGGAGGCAAGCCTTCCCGATGCAGAACCCATGGGGGTTCATCGACCTATATTCCACAAATCTCCATGACTTTTATCTAGTATAATCCTTCGAAGAAGGTCTATAAGATCCAATATCTGATACCAATATATTTTATTTCCAGTATTTCCAGTGTTTCTAGAGCACATACTTACCATCAAACACAAATAAAGTACGCATACATGACAACAAGTATATATAAAGAAATACAATAAATAAGTGAAATGATGTGTGTGATGACACGAGGATAATGATGCAATGTTCACAACCAATCACAATGAGTATTTCCACAACCAATCCACACAATGTATTTACACAATAATCCACATGATGTATTTCCACAACCAACCACAATGTTACATTTTCACAACCACGTGAGCTAATATCCACTTATTATTTCCACCATCCATGAATTTTCATATGATTCATATGCCCACAAAGTATGAATATATCAAAATACACCAAAGGTTACCATAATAGGCATTTCTAATAACAAAACGTGAGCTAATATCCACTTATTATTTCCACCATCCATGAATTTTCATATGATTCATATGCCCACAAAGTATGAATATATCAAAATACACCAAAGGTTACCATAATAGGCATTTCTAATAACAAAATATAATTATTTACATATATTCTAGGCTATCAAAATCACATAAGAACCCACACGGTCACACATATCACGTAATATCCCAAGATCAACAATTACATCACATATAGGCCCCCACACGAGCACAATATATAGATAGCTATTTTCATGATTAGTCATCATCCTTAACATGCATTTTGGTATAAAAATTAACTACCCAACCCAGTCTGAAGAGTTAATCCATAACCTACCTTAAAGGGCAAAAAACAATACGCAACACTTTAACCCACGACCTTACTTCTCACAAACAACCCCAAAATCAAATAAAACTAAAAAAATATAGAATCTACGCATCAAAATAAAGTCAACGATACCCATATTGCCTACTTTTGGCTTTGGGTCAAAACGGACCCCCTAAATGGACGTTTGAAAAAAAAGGACAAAATTAAAACTTTATTTCAAAAATATGTTTCCCATGAGTTTAGGATTCTACTGTTGAAAACCCAAGTCAAATCCAGTTTAAAACAAGGTTCAAATTTAAGAAAAAATATTTTTAACCTTTACCAGGTAAAACCTTTGAAAACTATTTTAAATCCAGGAATCGAAGTTGTTTTAGAGGTTAAATTGAGGGAAAAAACAAGGGGTTAAAGGATTAGAAACATTATTCAAGTGCAAAGAAGTGAAATGTAGGAATAAATCAAGTAATAAGTTTTTTGGGATTTTGAATAATTAATCCAGAATTTAACTAAGAAAAGAGTGATTTCTCACCTTAAATCCGAAGATATTAGCTATAATAGATGTTAAACAAACTCCCAAATCAACCACAATAATCAGTTTTGAGTTATCATACTCATTAGGGCTTTTGGCTCTCAAGACATAAGTGAAAATGGCCAAGTTTGCAACCTAAGGGGCTTATTTAGAGCCCCTTCAAGTGTCCAAGTAGTGCTATAGCACTCCTAAGTGTTCAATCGCACCATCTGACCTTAGGAGTAGATATTACAATCACAATCACCCCTTGAGTGATCACACTATCCTCTTCGGTACCAGATATCAGCTGAAACTTGAAAAATTTCCAAGTTTTTGCTATGGTCTCAAGATTTATTTGAAATATGATTTATGCATATTAACTATGTCACCCATTAAATTAGATGTTTCAGACGCATTGGCAAATTTTGATTTTCAATAAGGCGTCATTTTCACAAAGTTGACCCTCAAAACCTGAGATCATAATTTCCAAACCAAGGGTCAAAATGAGATTTAAACGCTGTAAAATCGTATCAAATATGTTACCACCCTAAAATTAAGGTTTTGGATCTACTGGCATAGTTTGTTCATCTATTTGTTGCACAAATCAAAATATAACCACATAAGTCCATAATAACTCTCTCAAAGCTTCCACAAACAACAATATCGCATAAAAAGCACCAAAATACATCGTAAACCATGTTATCACCCCACACCCAAGAAATATCACAGTGCAACTATAGGGAGGGGTAAAATAGTCAAATCATACCAAAACAGATATTTCATCAATTTTTCAGGTCGTTACATCATCCACCACTAAAAATCTAGTTCTTCCTCGAACTAAGCCAAAGAAATCCCTTAATCAACGAAAAGATAGGGACAAGAATTGCGCGTATCAGAATCAACCTCTCCAGTAGCCTCATCTACAGGTTGATATCGCCACTGAACCTTAACCACAAGGATAACTCTAGAACGTAATCGCCTAATATCTCTAACCTAAATAGAGACTAGCTCCCTAACAAAAGACAACCGCTCAACTAACTGAACTGACTCCTAACAAATAATATGAGACTCATCAGGAATATAACGGCGAAGCATAGAAACATGAAAAAATTGGAGGAACAACTGATAAATCTGGGGTAAAGCTAACTCATAAGCCATATCACCAATAGTCCAAAGAATTTCAAATGGACTAATATTCCTGGGGCTACACTTCCCTCTCTTCCCAAACATGATCACACCCTTCATGGGCAAAAATCAAAGAAAAATATGATCATCAACACTAAATCTAAAGGTACGGCATCTATAGTCAGCATAGCACTTCTTCCTACTCTAAACCGCTCGAAGTCTATCCTGACTGATCTAAAGTCTATCCAAAAACTCGTAAAACAAGTTTGTGCATCGCAGTTTAACCTCAGATACTGGAATGGTAACAATTATTATAAGTAAACTCTACTAAAGTCAAATGTAGCTCCTACTAACCACCAAAATCTATCACACCAGCATGGAGTATATCCTTCTAAACCTAAATAGTATGCTTTGACTGACCATCAGTCTGGGTGAAATAATGTACTAAGATTACCTGAGTGCCCAACTCGACCTAAAATATCTTCCAAAAGTGAGATGTGAACACTAAACCATGATCTAAAATAATAGATACTAGCACACCATGAAGATGCACAATCTCACAAATATAGATACAGCCAACCTTTTGGCACCAAAAAAAACCTAAGCTGGAATAAAATGAGCAGACTTGGCCAATTAATTCATGATGATCCAAACACTATCCAATCTAGTGAGCCTTTATTAGCCTCTCTACTCAACACTTCATGTCAAATTAATCTCAATCCTGCATCATCGAACTAAGGAGCTTAAATCTACTCCATCAAAGAAGACCTAGCCTCCATAAATGCCAAAACACACCCAGGTTTCAAAATATCAAGCCTAATCATTTGGTTAGCTAAAGACTAAACCTATAAGGCCAAAGGGCCCTCCTTGGTCAAAAGATGTTCCAAGATACCCATGCTAGTCAACTTTTGGTTTAAGGCATCCACAATCGCATTAGCCTTATCTGGATAATAGAGAATAGTTAAGTCATAGTCCTTAAGTAACTTAAGCCAATGACGCTGCCTTATATTAAGATCTCGCATGGGTGAAGAGGTACTACAGGCTACGATTATCAAAAAAAAAATATCACAACAGACTCCATACAAGTAATGCCTCTACAACTTTAAAGAAAAAACAACTGTGCACAACTCCAAATCATAGGTAGGGTAATTCCTTTCATGGGGATTCCACTGAAGAGATGCATACGCAATCGTTTTACCCTTATATATTAACACAGCACCTAACCCTAGACCTAAAGCATTACAAAAGATGGTAAAACCCATACCCTCCTTAGGAAAGGTCAAGATAGGAGCTGAAATCAACAAATTCTTAAGTTTTGAAAGCTCGCCTCCCAAGCATCAAAACACTGGAAAGAAATCTTCTTCTGAGTCAACCTAGCCAATAGAGTTGTAATAGGTTAAAAAACCCACAACAACATGCTGATTATAACCTACCAAACTAAGAAAACTCTAAGTCGTTGTGGGTGAAGTAGGTCTAGCCTAATCACAAACTGTTGGAAACTTAGATGGATCAACCATAACACCCTCCTTAGCCACTACATGACCTAAGAAGGACTCATACTCCAACCAAAACTCACACTTGGAAAATTTAGCATACAACTTCTCATGCCTCAATCCCAGAAGCACAATCCTCAAATGCTACTCAAGCTCAGCCTCACTCTTGGAATAAACTAAGATATTTTTTATAAATACAATAACAAAGGAGTCAAGATTCAATCAAAATACCTAGTTCATCAACTCCATGAATTTCAGGGTATTGTTCAACCCAAAAGACATAACCAAGAACTTATAGTAACCATATACTCAAGAATGACACCCCAAATACTAGATTTTATGTCGTGGCTCACTGAAGAGTAGAAGAAAAATAAGTACAGCTGATCGAGACCCTACTTAAGGAGGTAACATGTATGAGGGTTGTACTCTCGATCCCAAAACACCATACTCTGTGTCGACGCTGATATTAATTGAGAAATAAGGAGTACCCAAAACTAAAGTAGGTGTAACTAGAAGAACACCATAGCCAGTCTTTGGCATAGATGGAGGTACCATGCTTAGAGCTAGGGAAAAAACAAATGAACTTAAAGGAGCACCCTCCAAATAGGTTAATACATAAATTCGAAATCCCTCCAATACTGAGGAAGAAGAACACTGAGGAACTGGAGTAGAACTTGAATTAGTATCTAGGACAGGGATGTACTTAGATACCTTACTTGATTCATATGTAACATGATATTTGTTAAGAGCTTAAGTTAACTATTACATCCTCGCTCAATGATGTAGGAGTAAGGTTCAACTTAGGTAAAAGATTAGAGGTTGGGAAACCATAATCGTGTAACTAACCCTATGAATCAAAAACCAAGATAAGCAAGCTAACAAATGAAATCCAATAGCATAATATGATTGTTCAGAGTGCTTCAACCCTAGGTTTTCTCTTATTGATTGTCTCAAGATCTTTACTTTTCTCATTGTTTAGCAATTAACAACCTTATCAGCACAGGTTTCTGCACTACAAAATTTCATCAACACATTATTTAGCAGCATAAAGTTTAGAGTAGCACAACCTTCAGCCACAGTCAATACCGTCCAACAAGCTGCAAGTTGGTGTGAGGTATGTAGAAATAGTGGTCATACAGCAACCATGTGTGCTTCAAATTAGGAATTTATGATGTATGTAGGCAATGCTCAAATACCTAATTATGGTAATGCCTACAACATGAAGTGGTAGACTCAGCCACCAAATCAACTATGGAATGCCCTATAGCCGCAAGCCCAACCAAGTAAGTCAAATAGCAACACAAAGAAGATGTTGAAGCAGATCCTAACTAATCAAACATAGTTTGCTACAGACCTAAAAATTTTGCAAGTGGCTACTAGAAGGTTAGAGTTGCAAGTAGGGCAAAATCAAAAAGCATTAAATACTAGGCCATGAGGTGGGTTGCCAGCTAACACGGAAACTCCAAAGTAGGTTACGAAAATTACCTTGAGAAGTGGTAAAGATCTTCCAAAAAACTCTCCCAAGGAAATAAAAGAGGTAGATGCTGAGATGGTGACCCAACAGGTAAAAGACAAAGTTTCTAAATCAAAAGTGAAGAAGACATTGCCCTTACCCTTTTCTCAAAGACAAATTAAAGAGAAGGAGGACGCCATGTTTAAGAAGTTCTTTGATATGTTTAGAGAACTTCACATTAACTTACCTTTGTTAGATGTTTTGCAGGGTATGCCTAAGTATGCAAAGTACTTGAGGGATGTGGTGGCTAATAAGGTGAAATTATAGGATATGGGAGCAATAACACTCACTGAAGAGTATAGTATAGTAATGACACAGAAAATCCCCAAGAAATTAAGAGATTCAGGAAAGTTTACTCTCTCTATCCAAATTGGGAGTAAAGTGGTCCATGCATTGAGTGATTTAGGGGTAAGTGTAAATTTGATTCCCCTATGTCTGTTTGAAAAATTGGGCTTGGGAAAGCCTAGATCAACCACCATGGTTTTACAGCTAGCTGAAGGTCCATGGCATATAAGGAAGGAATAATTGAGGATGTCCTCATTAAGGTTGGTAAATTTGTTATTCCTGCTGACTTTATTATTCTTGATTTTGAGGCAGATGAACAGGTACCAATCATCTTAGGGTGTTCATTTTTAGTAACCGGAGAAGCGTTAATTAGTGTTAGAGAAAGAACACTCAAAATAAGAGTAGAGGATGAAGATGTGGTGTTTGATGTATACAAAGCACCCATAATTATGTCCTAAGTTAAAGATTTATGTATGATCAATATTATTGAAAGAAATAAGTGTGGGGTGGCTAGCCCACAAAAAACCTCTTCAAACTACCTGATTGAGCAGCCTAAGACTCTATCTCCTAAGCCTGACATGATGGAAGTTGATAAGCCTGAAAAGGCTAAAGTTAAGAAACCTGCGGCTCTTGAGAATTCATACCCAAAAGAGGTAAAAAGGATTAGAAGATGGCCTCTAAGTATGAGGAGAAAATAAAGAAATATGGTTGAGTTGATATGGGTCATGCCGTGACACTAAATCAGGCACTGCTTGGGAGGCAACCCAAGTTAAGTAGGTATGTTTTATTTTTGATTATTTTTTATTTTTTATTTCACGTAGTTTTTATTTTGGTTGAGTCACAGGTTAATGGAAAGTCTGAACACCATAAACTTGAGCTTGAAGTATGACAAAGAATGAGTATAGGGTCCCATGGATCTTCTTTATATGAAAATGCTACTAGCTAGGCCTAGAGGCCTTAGAGAGTATTTCTATCTCTTAATTTTAAATTCACTTTGGGTATAAAGTAGATTTGTAAGTGTGGGGTGGGGGAACTTCCCAAATTTTGGCTCAATTTAAAAAAATTTATGTTAGGAATAAGGGAGATATTCATGTTGGTGCTATTTTTGACTACATGATGCAAGTGGGTTTGTTTGTAAAAGCATGTTGATTGAATGAATTGCTATTTTTGAAACTCATACGCTCGAGTTTTTGACTCTTGTACTTTTTGGCTTAAAGTTGAATTTGTGCTATTGATTGGTTGGGAGTCTATGATGATCCTATTGAGTTGAGTATGTGCCATGTGTGTGTGTGAGGCATTTGTATATTCCTTGTTGCATGTGATGTCTAGAACTTGACCGGTGTGTATGCGAAGCAAAATAAAGAGTGTGGATTTAGGAGATGATTTAGGCATTTCTTTGATAGCTTTGTTTTATACCTTTTATTTGTCCTATCCTTGTGCATTATCCTAGTTAACCCCTATTGAGCCTTTCGATTTTTCTTTGGAAACCTCAAAAGTAGCCTAATCCTTTCTTTGATAGGCCATAATTTGATCCAAAAATCTCCTAGGTACTTTAATGAAAATTGAATTAGTAAGGAGTTTGAGAAATTGAAGAAGAAAAAGGTGAAATTAATGTCCCAAGGTAATGGTTATTGGTGTATAATTGACGTGTGGTGGATGGTTGTAATATAATTTATGCTAAAAATATTTTCACGATTGAGAAAAAAGAGAAATTGATTCTTATGGTAGTAAACTATGTGTCCACTAAGTGTTTGTGAAAATGCTTAAAAGAGATGGGGCAAAAACAAAAGTTATGGATGAATGAATAAGTGTAATTTAGTTGTTGGAGAGTGATTTTAAATGTATAATTTAGTGTATTAAAGCGCTTAGAGAGGCTAGTCACTATCCCCAAATAGTTCCTACCCTTTTCTTAGCCTACATTACAACCCAGAAAAGTCCTAATTGATCCTAAGCTTTACATTCGACTATTAGTGGAGCATTACACTAAGGGTAAGCCTATGGTTCATTGTGTGTAACTTGTGAATTCTTTATGGGAGTGAGCTTAATTTGATTCTTATACCCATTATGTTATAAATTGCATTATTATGAGTGATTATGGGTACCTCTCTTGTTGTGAGGGGCACATGTTTGATGAATGTGGGTGATTTGTATGATGTCTTTGATTAAATAATAAGCATAATTTTGCCAACTTGGTGAGTAAATTCTTGAGGATAGAAAGTTTTAGAGTAGTCTTCATAAGCTATCAATTGTGCAAATAATGGGCTTAGTGAATAACTTGCATTCCATGTAGTGATTGTAGTGCTAGCATGAATTTAGTAGAAGTGTAGAGTCTTCTTATTTGATGATGATTGTATTTAATAGTTATTCAAAGACGAACAAGGTTTTAAGTGTGGGGTGGTGATGTTGGGTGTATTTATGCATTCTAGCGTCCTTATTCTAGCCATTTTAGCCTTGGTTTGAGGATAATTCTAAGCTATAATGGTTGATAATGAGATAAATGTGTTAAAACATTTTTTATAAGGTTCCAAGTGAAGTCCAAGTGAGTTTGTACTTAAAATATTCAATTTGAGTTCAATATAGAAAACTAGTCTTCCTAGCTTGAGCTAGTTGCTTGTCTACTCTATCTTGTTGGATTCTATTGAGTTCTATGTGTTACTTATGGTTTTGAATATGTCATGATATGTGGAAAAACTTTTTGGAAGTCTACAAATTTCAATTGAGTCAAGGAAAGAGGCAAAACATTGAGTGGAAGACCATGGAAAACTCCTTAGTTTAAGCTCTTGTTTTTGAATCATCATTATTGATAGTGTTGTTTGTGCTTCTAATTTGTGTGGAGTTTTCTTTAAGGATCCTTTGTAAGATTAATATGATGATATGTAGATGATTGGAGGCTGTAAAACCATGGGAAAGACACCACAAAGTCAAGGATGAATGAACATCCAACACTTAACCTAATTTCAAGAGGCAAATTCCAGAGAGGTGTCACGATAGGGGCGCATCGCGACCCCCTTTTGAGTCAATCCAGCCTCACATCGTGACTCCTACTTGACCCAAGTATCTATTTCATTGCAACCCCTGGTCAAGTCAAGACAGCCTCGCATCGTGACCCTACTTCAAACATGGCTAAGGAGTGAAAATTGAATCCTAATACGCTTGGAACTTGTTGTCTACTATAAATACATCTTTGTGGTCATTATTAATCATATTTGGAAGTCTTGAAGCATCAATAAGTCTGCTACAAATTCATAATTCAGGTTTTTTTTCATTTTAATTTAGTTCATTCATGTTTTTAGTCGTTAATTACAACCTTGTGATTACGATTATGATTATGCGTGGCTAAATACCCTCTTTTCAGGGTTGAAGCCAAGAACACGATTGTTATTGATATGGATTTTGTTTTCTTAGCTTATCAATATTGGTTGTTTGTTTATTCTTATTATAACTATTTTAAGGATTCATAACCCTTAGAATACATCCATTGTCAACCTTGTGAACTCGGGAGAAGGAATAGGGCAATAGAACATAGGAATAAGAAAAGTATGGTTCTTGATTCTTTATAAAATAAGAAACTTGAATTAGTATCTAGGACAGGGATGTACTTAGATACCTTACTTGATTCATATGTAGGATGATATTTGTTAAGAGCTTAAGTTAACTATTATATCCCCGCTCAACGATGTAGGTGTAAGGTTTAACTTAGGTAAAAGATTAGAGGTTGGGAAACCATAATCGTGTAATTAACCCTACGAATCAACAACCAAGATAAGCAAGCTAACGAATGAAATCCAATAGCATAATATGATTGTTCAGAGTTCTTCAACCCTGGGTTTTATCTTATTGATTGTCTCAAGATCTTTACTTTCCGCATTGTTTAGTTTTAATTTAAAATTTCCAAACTCTTTATTTGGTTACTCTCGCATCAAGTGAATCTAAAGTGTGAACTGAAATCAAATCATTGCCAAATCTAGTCTCTGTGGGATCGATAACTTGGATTTCTCTAAGGCCACTATATTACTTGGTAGACCACACACCCTTGCGTGTGCGCTTGGGCGCTATCAATATCCCCTTCAGGTATCTAGGTAGTTCTGTCGCACTCTCAGGTGTGTAATCGCACTATCTGACCTCAAGAATAGATATTGCAATCACAATCACCCTTTGTGCAATTGTACTATCCTCTTCGGCACCAGATATCAGCTGAAACTTGGAAAATTTCTAAGTTTTCACTGAGGCCTCAGGATTCATTCGGAATCCTATTTATGCAAATAAATAATGCCACTAAATTCGACATTCCGGATGTGTTAGAAAAGTCAAATTTTTGAAAAATATCATTTTCACAAATTTGACCCCCAAAACTCGAGATCAAAATTTCCAAACTAAGGGTCAATGAGATTTAAAAGCCATAAAATCATACCAAATATGGTACCACCCTAAAATCAATGTTTCGAATCTGCTAGCATAGTCCGTTCAGCCATCCATAGCATAGATCCAAAGATAACCACATAAGTCCATAATAAGGCTCTTGAAGCTTCCAAAAATAATAAATCACATAAAAGGCACCAAAATGCTTCAGAAACTGTGCTAATCACCCCCCACACCCCAAAAATACCACAATGCAACTATGCAGAGGGGGTAAAATAGTCAAATTACACCAAAACACATATTTCATCAAATTTTCAAATCGTTACATCATCCACTACTAAAAATCTAGTTCGTCTTTAAACTGAGGCAAGGAAATACCTTAATAAATTCAAAGCTGGGGATAAGAACTACGTGTATCAGACTCTACCTCTCAGTAGCCTCATCTATAGGTTGATATCGCCACTGAGCCTTTACCACAGGTATAACTCTAGAATGCAATCGCTTAAAATCTTTTGCCAAAATGGAGATCGGCTTCCCAATAAAAAACAATTGTTCATCTAACTAGACCGAATCCCAACAAATAACATGAGACTCATCAAGAATGTAACAACTAAGTATAGAAACATGAAAAACTGGGATGAACAACTAATAAATTTGGGGGCAAAGCCAACTTATAAGTCATATCACCAGCAGTCCGAAGAATCTCAAATAGACCAATATAGTTGGGGCTAAGCTCGCTCCTCTTCCTATGCCTCATCATACCTTTAATGGGAAAAACTCGAAGGAAAATATAATCACCAACACTAAATCTGAATGCACGATTTCTATGGTTAGCAAAGTACTTCTGCCTACTCTAAGTCGCTCTAAGTCTATCCTGAATGATCCAAACTCTATCCAAAGACTCATGAAGCAAGTCCATACCTCACAGTATAACCTCAGAAACATCAACCAACTAACTTGAGAGCAATAAAGTCTCCTATACAATGCCTCAAAAGGAGCCATATCGATACTAGAATGGTAACTATTATTATAATCAAACTCTACTAAAGATAAATATTACTCCCACTGACTACCAAAATCTATTACACCAGCGTGGAGCATATCCTTCTAAACCTGAATAGTCCGCTCCAACTAACCATCAGTTTGAGGGTGAAACATTGTACTAAGATCATTTAAGTACCTAACTAATCCTGAAAAGTCTTCCAAAAGTGAGATGTGAACACTGTTGGCAAAGATATTTTGATAAACTATAGTGAAATCTCAAAATCATGAGCTAAAACATTTTTTATAAATTGGAAAGCGGTAAGAACTTAACTATTATGTTTAATCTCAAGTTAATGTTGAATATGCTGTAAAATTGTATTGAATGCTAACTGATTTCAAAGAAGATAAATTGAAGTACAACGACGCTATATGAAATACACAAATACTAATAGGAAATGTTAATCTAGAAAGTCATGGTTTAAGAGCAAGTAAAACTAAACCGAGGATCATGTGCAAATGCCGAGTCTGAAACTACAGAATGCACAAAAATTCAATCGGTAAGGAATATTTTGACTTGTCTATTAGCTAGGAGTTACTTGTGGCCTTAATATATGTCTAAATCATTTATAAAAATACCAAAACATGTTTTTTTTATTCTGCATGTACTTGAAACATGGTTTTAATCTTAGCTTGAAATTTTGGGGTGTTACAATATCTCTCCCTTGGGATCATTCATCCTCGAATGAAGATTAATTAGGCCTAAAGAATACAAAAATAGTTGTAATATCTAACATAGAATTCTAAGAGCTAACAATGTACGTGAACTAAATTTCCAACTGAAAATTGATTTTGTCAAAAATATGAGGAAACTCACAAGTACTGTTTGACTGATTTTTGAAGTTGGATAACTAACATAATACTGAGTTTTGAATCTTGATATTTGTTGTTATTGGGACAAATTTAGTCTCGGAATAAGGACTTAATTGAACTTACCCATATCATGAATGAAAATGAAGAAACTCATGAAGTAGGCATATACATAAAACTCGGGACAGTAAGACTAGATGAAAAGATGGGAAACTATAGAAGCTTGTCTGTCTGATCGTTGAACTGAATTACAGGCTATATGGACTTACTCATATTGAGGGTTTTATAACTCAACTTAAGCATTCCTGGCATGAACATATATGTATAATTGTAAAGTGATATATAATTATATGAAATTTCTAAGAATCACTAAGAAAGAAATATATGTTACCTTTGACACTCCTTGTTAGAGGTTCTGATAACCTTATAGAGAGAAGAATTTTAAGGCATGGTCTGAGTGAGATATCTGAATAAGGATTATAACATGGTTTGAGCATCCAAGTTTTCTAGTTTGAGCTCGTAGAATAGAAACGACTTGAAGTTGAACATGAGACACCTTTAGTCTGAAGCTACCTACCAAAAAACTAGAGTATCTTCGGCCGAGAGTAAGGAGAGAACTAATATTCTTTAAGTAATGAGGCTGATCATTTTCCAGCTTCAAATCATTTTTCAACCATGATCCTTCATACAAATATACCACACCTAACTTGGTGAAAAGTCTAACCCTCTAAGGGATACACTATAAATGTCTACTAGAGGGTAAGTCGATTTGTATGCTCGCACTTTGTTCAAGCTTAAATCTGGGATATAAAGCACCACTATTAAAATAACTACACTAGTTTTAACCATGGAAACCTATATTCTTAGTCATTTGGATCAAGTAAGTTCAAAATACACTGCCTTTTTGGCTACTTAAATAATCAACCTTAGGTACTAATCAAAGAGTCATTAACCACCATAAGCCATTATCTATAGGTATATCAATAAATTATTCATTCCTATCACTCAACTACCAACAACATCACCATAAAAGCATAGAAGGGTCACTAAAGTACTAGAACACAAGGGTCTAATATAAGAGGGATATGTGAAATTTTGAGTTAAGGATTTTCATGAACTCATCATGTAACTAAGGCCTAAGGAGTAAAATATAATTGGAATAAACTTGTTATAAGAGATCTGATCTAAGAGCAAACATGACGTAGTATGATATCACCTCTCATTAAGGATGTATTATATCTTGAACTGAGAATGCTATAAAACATAAGTACATGAGTCATGAGCTGCATGACTTGAGATTGGAATTCATAAATTTATGGAATATGATTCCTACTACTGATTGAGCTATCACTTCTTGTACTAGGAACAGAAAGTGACCTGATTCTAGACAAAGTGTATGAATATGAGCTATAATCATGGATTTGACTTGCAAGGCATGAGTAGAGTATCGTAATATCTGAAGTACAAAAATTTTCCTAAGATAAAATAGGTCGGGTATCTTCCTCCTATAGTGTTGTTCTAGAACTTACTAGCATCACTACTAGAATATGAAAACCTAACTTGATTCCTTGTTCTATCATCTCCTCCTTAGATTAAATCCATTATTCTAAGTCTACGAACCTCTTTGATAAACTCTAAACTGAATTACAATCACTGTACTCTAAAGTTTGGGATATAACAGTACACATGAATACTAAACTCCCCCTGAAAGACTATATCTAAAAGTGTAAAACCTGTTGCTAGTACTTTCTCCTGAAATACAACTCTTAACTTTCTATAGCCCCAATAATCTTCATACTATACCTTAAATGTCTAATCTTCTAAAGTATCACAATACCCTGAGTACACACTTTTTCCTTCTAGAATTCCAAACTCTTTTCTCTCTTAATTGATCATCTACAAATCAAACATAGATTTTAACACTTAATATGGATAGCCACACTACTTCTCATACCCTAATACCCACTTAATACTATTAGATAGGAATTATGAAACACTAGTCTAATCCAAATTTTACATACTCAGCCTTAACAAGCTTCTCTAACTTTCTGGTCACTACCTAATCTCGATCCTGGCTAAAGAATTAACACAATATAAGTCCCTTTAACTGATAAATCTCTCTCAAAATGCAATCATACAATATACCCAACACATTTATAGATCCATGGATACATAATCTACTAAATTTGGATAAACATTATCCTCATTTTACTACTTCTATACTGTTAGGATCATGTTTCTAAATCTGGGTCATACTGCCATAGGATTCTGAGAAGGGATCTAAGGGCACATCAGACCTTGGATCAGTGCAAGATTTTCATAAACAAAAATGAACTTTTTCAAAGTTTGGAACTAAAAAGCACTGATGGGATCCTTTCAAGTCTGTGTGCAATCTTATAACTGTGTGTATAGGGATTGTCAAAGAAAACTCTATACATGTATATATATCTGTACCGTTCTACAATACTCTACTAGACAAAGCTTCATATACATCCTAGGACACACACTAGTGATATTATCCGCTTTGAGCACAGGCTCGCAGGGCTTTAAAATGTATAACTAGAGTAAAAGGCTTGTTTACTTATATACCCATCATATCTTCTATGTTTTGCCGATGTGGGACTCCTTATCCTAATTTAGGGTGTTACAATTTCATATTATCTTCAGCCTGGAATGTTTTAAAGAAAAAAGGCTCAACGAGCTTGATAAATTCTATGACTTGTCAAAAACAACTTCCCTTCAAAATGAAATTTATCGTATTGATAGCCCTGAGGGAAAAAATTCGAACTGATAGTAAGCTATCTAAAATGAAAATTTCTATGTCTTCCAAGTGCGTGTGTTGCAAATCCTCAGGTAGTGAAACAATTGACCTATCTTTTCACTCTAGTTTGCTATGCAGGTATGGAAACAAATTAGCAGATTGTTTGGAATCTCTAGATCACAAGGTTCCTACAGACATATGTTGATCTCATGGTGGAAAGTCAATGCTACTAATTCTGTCATAAATTGGGTACTCAAATGCACTCCTATTTCTACTACCTGAGAGATTGGCGAACTAGATGTAATGTCAAATACAGTAGCTCTCAAGTCAATGCCATAAAATCTGTATCCCACATTGCCTTCATAGTCACTCAGGTGGTTAGACAAAAATTCAATAAGATCAACAACTTATATTCTACTTGGGAATATAAGCAACTTTTATACAATAATATTAGCTACAAAAAAATTATCACAGTGACCTGGATTAAACCTCCAGTCGGCTATGTAAAGCTAAATTCTTATGGTAATTGTATACAAGGAGTTTGTGGTGGTCATGGAATCATCAGAGGCAGTGAAGGGTACATGATTTATGCATGCACAATAAAGATTGGTGAGAGAACTAGAAACCTTGTATAAGTTATGCTTTGCAGACTAGAGATCTAACTTATCGTCCTCTTTCATAACAACACCGAAATACGTTAGTCCATCCTCTATGCTGGGGAAAGACTTATAGTGGTATAAAAAGGCCTATACTCTTAACCATTCTTTTAGGAAAGCAAATCAAGTGGCAGACAAACTTGCTTCCCTTATCCATTCGTTTAAGCAATCCTAAAGTTTTAACTCCTTTGGTGATTTGCCTAGTTCAATTAAAGGAATCACGACTATGGAAAGATGGAACCTTCCGTGTTTTCGCACAGCAGATAGTGCATTTAACTCATCTTTTTTGTCCCAAGGATATTTTAGGGTTTTTGCCCTAATTTTCTTACCAAATTTAAGTTTTACTTTTTCTTAGAAGGAAAATAAAATAATACCATAATTACTTTTACTTTTCCTTAAAGGAAAATATTAAACTCTTCCATATTTGGCAAACCTCTTTTTTGGAGGAAAGGCTTTGGACATCTATAAATAGAAGACCCGTTTCCCATACAACAACACAAGAAAATCCACAATGTAGTCGTTTAAGAGTTTTGGTTAGGGGGAGATTTTCTCTCTCATTAGTTTTTTTGTTTTTCTAAATATTAGGTTTTGTAATATGTAGGCCAATTGGCCAAAACATATAATAATTTTATGCTTTTTAGTATCATTTTCTTTGTCATCTGATTTATCGTCTCATAGATGCCCTCTTAATTTTGAACCCAACAAGTAGTATCAGAGCCTACGGTTTAAAGGTCCAGTGGTTTAGTGAAACGAGGTTGAAGACAAGTTCAAAGAGGTTCTAATCAATTTGAAACTAATTTGATGATAGTGAAGATCTTTATCTAGCTACATATGGAGAAAAGTTTAAAAATAATTTTTCAACAATCCTGCTGCTAATCCATCTTTAAAACTAAATCAATTTTCAACCCATGTTTATAGGCTCCAATTGAGACATCTATTAGATTATACAATTGATATACTATGATTGATATACTCAATCAAATAAAATGACTCATTACCTTTCAAATACCTATATTAATTTTAGAATAATATTGACAGTTCCTATTATGGTTGCCTTAACCGAAAGAAATTTTTCAAAAATAAAATTTATAAAGTCTTACTTAAGATTAGAAATTTCTTGAGAGATTGAATGAATTAGCTATATATCCAATTGAAAAATTATTATTAGAAAATATTTTTTATAAACTTATTAGTAATATATATATATATATATATATATATAGGGGATCTTTCAGAAATAGGGACACTTTGCTGTAAAACTCACCTTCCACAGCCACATTTTACATAATTACCATTTATAGCCACTGTATTCAGTTTATGCCCGTTGTATTCGGTTTTACCAATAGTCTGTATTCATATAAAATATAAATACAGTACATATTTAATTGCACTAAAAATTGTATTTGTATTTGTATTTTAAAGTTCGTGATTCTAATTGTATTTTGTAGTTCACATTAGTATTTGTGTTTTATAGTTTACATTTGTATTTGTATTTGTTAGTTTGCACCATCATTTATATTTTATACAATTTGTACTTGTATTTTAAAGAATTATTTTGTATTTGTATTTTATAATTGACTGTATATTGTATTTGTATTTTGTGATTTTATTGCGTTTGTATTTGTATTTGTATTCTATTTTCGTCGATGCATTTGTATTTTTAAAGAATTATTTTGTATATTTGCAAGTTGATCGAATATTATATTTGTATTTGCAATTTCATTTATTTGTATTTGAATTTGTAGCTGGCAATATCATTTGTATTTCTAAACAATAGAAAAAAAAATTATTTTTTTCTATGAACACTTGTATTTATATTTATTGATACAATTTGCATTTTATTAATGCAAATTGAACAATTGTATCAAAGATATATCTTTACACAAATTGAACCATACGCATGCAAAATGATACTTGTTTATATACAAATATAAATGATAAATTTGAAATACAAATGCCAATGATATATTTTCATTGAATGACACATTGCATATTTATGTATTTTAGTCTCAATCAAATACAATTAATCAATATACGTATTTGTATACAAATACGAATGATAAATTATACATATTCATGGCTAAACTATCCAAGTACAAATAATAAATTCATTTAAAATATATAATATCATACAAATAAATATAAAGTATAAAAAAATATATAAAATATAAAATATAAAAACAAACAAGAAAAAAATATATAAAAATATAAAAAGAAGGAGAAAAATGAAAAAAAAATGAAAAAGAACGAACAAGAATAAAAAAATACAAACAAAAAGGCTGCAAAAAATAAATAAAGAAAAATATGAAAAAAAAAATAGAAAGAAAAGAGAAAAAATAAAAATGAAAAAAAGGTAAAAGCAAGAAAAGAAAAATATGGTTGTAATAGTGTGGTACGGCTACAAACCGTAATTAAGGTAAAGTGTGGCATGTGTCTAGGTTATAATAAGTAATATGGTAAAGTGCAGCTACAATTGTTAATTACTTCCTACTAGGGGCTACTACAGGTAGTTTCCCCATATATATATAATATATATTAAAAGCGTGAAGACCCTTATAAAAATGATTTTAACTTTATTTTCTTCATTAAAAAACTCTCCTTTAGACAAAACTGTCTTTTCATTATTTTTTCTTCAATTTATTATTTAATTATTTTTATTATATTAACTAGACTCCTAAAATATATGGAAAGAGAATCAACTAATATTTTCTTTTGTACTAATCAATTAGAGAAATACTCCTATAATGGGATATAAAAATACTTCTAAAATAGAACTCTATTAAGGAAGTACTTCTATAAATATTAAGATGCACATTAAACTAGAGAAGAAACTGGTTTACTTAATGGGAAAATATGTTTGATGCTCATCTAACTTGATCCGATTGCATGTCTTAATTTGTTCTTCACTATTTTTGTCAATATAATAGAATTCAACGTGTGTGTATATTTATATCTTCTTTGTTTTCATTCAAGTATTCTTTATGTAAAAAATTTCACTCAGACAAGAATTATTTTCATCAAAATTAAAACTTTGGGATCACTATTGTATTATTTTGTTATAGTTTAAAGATTATAGATGAATTTACAGGTGGTAGATGAATGTCGGTCGGCTTTGAAGAATTTTTTTAGGTAAAGGTTTAGTTTAATTGTATTATTTTTATATCTTTGTTTTGAGAATTTTTTTTGTGTAAAGGTAAAGTTTAGTTATATTAGTTTGATATTTCTATTGTCGTATTATTTTGTTGTAGTTTACAGGAGGTAAATGCGTGTCGGACGGCTTTGAGGAATTTTTTATGTAAAGGTTAGATTTAATTATATTGTTTTGATGTCTCTATCATTATATTATTTTGTTGCAGTTTACAGGTCATAAATGAATGTCGATCAGCTTTGAGAATTTTTTTTAATAAAGGTTAGGTTTAATTAAATATTTCTCTAAAAGATGTTGAATTTAATTATTGTATTAATCTTTAATATTTACACAAATATCCTATTTAGTGAAACATTTGAAATCAATAAAGTGAGGTACACGCTCGAGGCATGTACACCTAAACTATATATATATATATATATATATATATATATATATATACACACACACACGGTCAAACCTCTCTATAACAAACCATATTATAATGATATTTCACTATAGCGACTCGATTTGCTCCAAAACTGAGTTCATGTTATATGTTACTTTTTTATAACAACATTCTACCTATAACAACAATGACGTTTATTATAGTGATACACTTTTTGTAAAATTACTTCTCTATAAAAATATTTATATTTTATAAAAATATATTATGTACTGTATAAAATAAAATATTAATGATAATATCAGTGTCCCTAACAAATAAAAAGTTGATCGGCTAGCTGCATGTTTTGGGCACGTTACTTTTTTTTCAAACATACATAAACCTTTTTACAATACAACTAATTTTTCAAAAGATTGAGTACTATCTCAGATACACATTTTGACATGTAAATTTTAATTATAATAACCCTCCGTCTTCGAAATGTTTGAATATTTTTGAAGCTTTCCCCAAACAATAAGTTGTTAAAATGAATTGGTAATGCCTTAGACTTGTGATTTTGAATGTGTGATAGGTGGATAGGTCATTGATAGTTACTGATCAAAAAACTAATTTGAATTTCATATTGAATATTTTTTAATTACAATTTTATACTGGAATGTGACTGACCATGAGAATTTTTCACCATTTTGACTTTTTTTTTTGTAGATTTTATTTAAAATCAATGTTTGACCATGACATTTTTCAAATACAATTTGAAATTGTATATAAAATTTGAAAAACATTCAAAATCTTATTTTCACTTTTTTCTTTCATAATTTTTTATTTTTTCAAATGATACACTAAGTTTCACATTTAAAGATTATTTCATATTTTCTTTAGTAAATATACATTCAAACAAACCAAATATAATTTGCAAAATTATAATCAAACACAACTTTAGCTTCAAAAGTTAAAAGTATGTAGCTTGTACATGCAATCGAATGTATAACATTATGTGACTATCTATTTTGAGATATTACTATTTTAGAGCATATTTGATTGTATTTTTTTTTTATATAGTTTTTAAAAATTGGGGTATACACCATATTTTTTTTAAAAAATTACATTTAAATTATAAATATTCTTTTTGGCCAAACACAACTCCAACAATTAAATAAAATAAAAATTTTGACTTTCATGACAAAACATCCACTTAATTTTCTACTTGCGCCTCACAAATAATGTTTTACCATTATGGAGAACGTACAATCCATTGATTTGAAGGGATAACTTAGATCTTTGGGAAAATTGAAAACTAATGTTGGAGTTTCTTTTAGGAAAAATTACAGACAGTAGCATACTTAAGATGATAATTACAATAAATAGCAACACTTTTGTAAAATTACAGTTTATAGTAAAAGTAGCATTATTTTACTCATTAACTAGGCAAGTGCATATTTTACTCTCACTACTTTATATTTTTCTATCTTCACTCCACTATTTCACCTACCCCAAATATAGTCATATCTTTTACCCATTTTTTTATCTTATTTTTTATTTTATTTTATTTTTATTTTTTATTTCCACTTTATTTTTTCTCTTCTATTTCTCTTCTTTTTTTTTTCCTTTTTTTTGTTTTCTTTTTTTTTTCCTTTTTCATATTTGAAAATAATTATCTCCACGATCTTCAAGATTTCAAAATAAAACATCATTAGTGTCTTTCACTCTCTTATATCTCTACTTTTTTTTCTTGTTAATTTTTTCATTTTATTTTTTTATTTTAATTTATTTTTATTTTTTATTTTTTATTTCCACTTTATTTTCTCTCTTCTATTTCTCTTTTTTTTTTCCTGTTTTGTTTTCTTCTTTTTTTTCCTTTCTCATATCTTTTTTTTCTTTTTCTATTTTTGTTTTCTTATTCTTTTTTCTATTTTATTTTGTTTCTTTATTTTCTTTTCTTTTACACTTATATTTCCCTTTCTTCCTTTTTTTTTTCTTTTTCACTTCTTTTTTTGTTTTTTCTTTTTATATTTTTTTTTTTGTTTTTTTACTCTTCTATCTCTAACTTTTATTTTTGAAAAGACAAATATGTATATCACATACACATATTCAAAAAACATACAAAATACATAGTCATACAGATCTGGATATGTATTTACAGTACAAAACATATATATGTATTTACGAAATACATATCATATTCATATTAAACAGTAACAAACATAACTATACTATATATCTTCATATGTATTTGCAAAATATAAAGGTGACTCATATAAAATAAGAATATACATATGGATCAGATATATATTTTGTAAATATATATGTAGAGCTATTTGTATTTTATATAGTGTTGGATTTGTCTTTGAACTGTACATACTATGTCATTTTAGAGGGTAACATATGTACTTATTTGAATTCTTTTACTATTTAAGATATGTCTCATGTATTTTTTTATTACCTATATGTATATGTATATAATTTTTATTTTTGTTATAAAGATTTTGTGTCCTATATGTTTATATATACATGTGAGTCAGATATGTATTTCTGTAAATACATATGCAGTATATATGTATGTTTTTACCATAAATACATATGCAGATTTATGTCTATTTATTTTGTATATTTTTTGAATATGTATATATGATATAGATATTTGGCTTTTAAAAATAAAAGATAGAGATAGAAGAGTAAAAAAGAAGAAAAAAATAGAAAAAATAAAAACAATAAATAGAAATTCAAAAAAAAATAAGTGAAAAAGGAAAAAAAAAAAAGAAGAAAGAGAAATAGAAACTAGAAATAGAAGTGTAAAAACAAAAGAAAAAAAATTAAAAAAAATAAGAAGAAGAAAATGGAAAAAAATATGAGAAAACGAAAAAAAAAGAAAATGGAAAAATAAATAAATAAACAAAAAAGGTAGAGAGAGAGAGAAGTAGAAGAGAGAAAATAAAGTGAAAAGAAAAAAATGAAAAGTAAAAATAAATTAAAATAAAAAAAGATAAAAGAAATAAAAAAACTTACAAGAAAATATAGTTAGAGAAATAAGAGAATGATATTTTGAAATTTTGAAGATCATGAAAATAATAATCTTCATATTTGAGTTTGATTTGGAAAAGGAATCTACTAATTTAAATAAGAGTAGTTTATGGGCATTTAATTAGATAGGATAATTATTCCTTATTTAACTCAACTAATTTGAGTAAAATAAGGGCAGTAAATCTTGTTGTATATATATAGCAGCAGTTTACTTAAATACAAAATACAATTTGCTATTTTTCGTAATTATGAAACCGTTACTATAAAGGTTACAATTAAGGTTCTATAGTTGCTATTTCTGAAATTTTCCCCTTTCTTTTAACCTAATCACTCTTTTATTAAAGATAAATTGGGAGGTTATCATGAACATGACTTCTTGTATAGAAATTAAAGAATATTCCCTCCATATAAAAAGTAAGTGTAACTTTACCAAAATAATTTAATTTAAAATAAGTGTCATATGAGAAATAAAAATTTGTAGTATTCTTTTCAACTATTTTCGTAAACTCCACTACTTAATAGTGGTCCAATTTCAAGAATAATAAATAGGAATAGTTAATAAATTACATATTTTATATATTAATGCATGTAATGGAGGTGATTTTTGTTAAGATGACACTTATTTTTAGATGAACAGAGTAAATCTTTGGAGAGTTTCAGATGGACTTTGATGACATTTCATACTATGTAAAAAATAATTAATTAATTCACATGCAAAATTCTAAATTAAATTTTATTCAGATAATGATTCAATTCTCAACTACTCAAATTAACCAAAAAAAATGCATAAACTAAAACCAACGTTCCAAGAGTTTGTAATTGATATGATTTTAATTCTAACACATATTTAACAAAACTGAAGCATGATGCCCAAGATCTATAACTTACCTTCATGACAACATTTATCAACCATACTTCTTAATTCAAGTAATGTTAAATACATAAGAGATGAAAAACTTAACTAAAAGAGAAATTATTCCCATATAATAATGAACATTCTCAATTCCACCAAAATATTATAATAAGAAAAAACTAATCTCAAAAAGTGAGTTTAATTTAGCTAAACCTCATGCTTCTTATGTCCTGTCAAATAGACCCAAGAATTATATTGTACATTAAATTTTTACTTCATTATGAATATTTTTGGAGAAACGTTTATCAACTCTTTTGTACTATGAATACTTTTGGAGAAACATTCGCCCGTTCTCTTCTTTGTCTCTTGTTGTGTCTCTTTGTCACATTGTTATATTTTTTTACTGCCAGATTTAATTATGCTTTTCATCATATTAATTTTTCTTTGCCATAAAGTTTGATAAACTACATATATCATAAAAGAAGGCACATGAAAAATCATTACATGAAAAGAATAAGATTTAATAGCTAAAATAATTTATATCATTAAAAACTAAAAATTGTCACGCGAAATTAATCACCTTTCAAAATTCAGATATCATCATCATCCATCTTCAAGATACCTACAAAATCAATGCACCTCAAAATAAATTAAATATTACAAAAATATTTCTTGACGTAAAACATAATTCTAAAGAAAATAATAAAGAATGATCTAAGACCAAAACAAAAATAATCTCGTTTCATATGTTCATTGAAGATGCAATTTTATTATTGTAAAAGGATTCTAAAAAAGAAATTATCTAAATATGATAAATTTATATCCCTCACCCCCATAAATAATTACTAACTTTAGAAGAACAAATATTTCCAAAATAATAAACTATTGCAAATAGACATTTATTGTACGTTTTTTTATAGTTCTTTTACACTTTTGCTTTGCCTTTTGTTTAATACAAATTAGACTTCATTGTTTTATCTTTTTTAAGGAAAAAAAACCATACACACGTACAGTTCCAAAAACTTAGGAGTTTAGTAGATTTTTTTTCTAATTCTTTCTTATCATAATATTTGTTTGTTACCATATATTTTGGGACTCTTATTTTTTTCTTTCCATATTTTAGGATTTAATATTATTAAAATAATTAAATAATAGTTTGAGCAAAATAGTTAAAAGAAAATTTTGTCTATTGTGGAGTCTGAAGGGCAAAAAGTTCCAATCACACATTTAAAAGGGTCTTCACACTTTTAATATTATATATATATATAGAGAGAGATAGATAGATAAGTTAGGTTTAATTGTATTGAATTTATAACTATAATAAAATAATATGATTATTGAGATATCAAAATAATACAACTAAACTTAACCTTTACACAAAAAAGTTCTCAAAGTAGAGATATAAATACAATATAATTAAACCTAATCTTTATCTAAAAAATCTTCAAAATCAATCGGCTTTTATCTACCACCTGTAAATTTATCTACAACCTGTAAACTCCAACAAAATAATACAACAGTGATCACAAAGCTTATGGTTTGATGAAATAAATTCTCGTCTGAGCAAAAATTTTGACCCTAAAGAATGACTTGAATGAAAACAAAGAAGATATATATATGCACACGTTGAATTCTATTATGTTGACAAAAATAATGAAGAAGTTGGGGGATAGAAAATTAAGCATCCACCAATCTAGACATGCAACCAAAGCAAGTTAGATGAGCATCAATTCATATTTTTTCAATAAGTAAATCAGTTTCTCTCTAGATTAACGAGCATCTCAATATTTATAGAAGTATTTCCTTAACAGAGTCCTATTTTAGGAGTCTTTTTCTATTTTATTTTTAGGAGTATTTTATTAATTGATCAGTATAAAGAAAAATATAGATTGATTTTCCTTCCATATGTTTTAGGAATCTCATATATTTTAGGAGTATAGTTAATATAATAAAAATAATTAAATAATAAATTAAAAAATAATAAAAATACAGTTTTGTGTAAAGGAGGGTCTTTTAATTAAGGAAAAAAAGTGTCTCGCACGTATAATTTTTGATTATTTAAAATTAAACGATTTTATCTATTACGAAGTTTTTTCAAGAAGTGCAAAAAGTTCAAAACATATATTTTATTGTAAGCACATATATATTTTACCACAAGAAGTTTCAAATGGTTAACCAATTTAATATATTATAGATGTATCTGTAGATTTATAGACTTTATTCTTAAAATTAAATTTAGTTGATTTAGAATTCTTAAACTAATAAAAATATTAGTTGTCATTAATTTTGATGACTTCTAATAGGAAAAGATCTTACCATAAATATATTTAATTAATTTTCAGCTCTTAAATATTAGAAAAAAATAGTAAAAAATCACGTGTAATCTTTGATTATTTAAATTAAACGATTTTATTTATTGAGAAGATTTTTAATATAGTGCAGAAAGTTAATATCACTTCTCAAAGATCCTTCATACTTTAATATAATAATAATATAAACATAACATATATTTTTACAGTAAACACATATATATTTTACCACCAGAAGTTTCAAGTGATTAATGGATCGTCAGTTTTCGTATGTCATGCATTACCTCTTTTTCTTGTTGCTAGAAGCTAAGAGAGACATATTAATTTGAACCATATTTATAGTATGATTAATTTTTTTATTTTTTCTATATTTAATTTTTTTTCTTAGTTTTAAAGTTAAATCTTTAGAAAATCGTTAATTACTTACTTTAAAATTTAAAAAAATTGGTACTTCTTGTATTTGTTTTCTTATTCTAACGCTTTCATTTCTATTTCTAGATTTTTCAATTCTTCTTAAAATCAACTAATTTAAAATTCGTAAACTAATGAAAAAGGTATTGGTTGTCATTAATTCTAAAAAGGACAGGTTCTTCTATAAATATTTAATTAATTTTTAACTTTTAAATATTAAAAAAATATGAAAAGACGGTCTTGTCTAAAGCAGAGACTTTTAGTGAAATACAAAAAAATTAAATTACATTTTTAAGGCCCTTCGCTTTTTTATTTACTATATTTCAAATTTACAATATTATATTAAGTGTACATCATTCTATATATTTTTTATTTTTTATGTTTACCATGATATCTTTTTAAAAGGTGCAACATCAAATATTTATAACACTCTTCATTGGGTTGGCTGTGATATCGTGATGTTTGTATGTCTTTACAAGATTATTTGGTACTTGGAGCATTAATTACTCATAAGCAACTATTTTTTTTGGTAGATTTATCAATCATTTTATATGTATATTATTCAGAATATCATCTTCTTCCTTCAGTAGTGGTGTACCTTTCAGGAGATTTGATAATATATTTATCTCACTTTTAGCCGTGTCTCGGATCAATGAATAAAGTATTTACACAAGAAAAGCTATATTATTAAAAAGTACCAGTTGACGTTAAAATAATTGTTATGTATATTTTAAAGTAAATATCTATTATACCTTTTCACAACCTAATTTCTCTACTGTATACTTTTCTCACAACCTCAATTGTCATATCAAGGCCCGTACCCAATATTTCGTTGAAAATTTTGGACCAAAATAAAATAATATCATCCCCGAGGTCATGAGCAGAGTATGAATTAATGGACTATGGGCAACATAATGCACTTCGGCCATATTTTTTAAAGAAAAAAAAACTATGATATAGACTATAAAAAGGGGGAAAAAATCCTACCTATATTTGTTCTCCTAATATTAAAAATAGATATCTAATTTCTTTGTATACTTTTATTTTATCAGGGTTCTTCTCGTACAATATAATTATCTTATGAGGATTTCCCAAACCTATATTTCAAGAGTCCCCTCTAATTCTTGATTCGACTTCAAATTTAATTATTAGGCCTCAAATTAAAAGAGTCGACTATAACCCTATATAACTATAATACCAACAAATAATATTTTAATATAATCAAATAACATATATCAAAATAAAGTCACAATTAAATAAACAAAGAGATAATCTTTAATTCTTTTGACCACTTAATTCGGCAGCAACATGCTTATTTTTTAAAATTTTTTATCAGAAATATCCAACTAAAAAAGAAACACGAGAAATTATCAAAAGACGAGAATTCATTGTTAAGAAATAAAAAATAACATCAGTAAAAATAAAAAAGAAAAGTAAAAGACAACTGAATCAATATGAAAATAAGAAGAAAAAATAAAGTAGAGGGTATGCCACCTACAAATTTTGATCCAAAATATAACTTAAATAGAATAGAAGAATTTCTTTTATAAATAAGATAAAATTTTAATGAATTTAAAAGTGTTAAATATTATAATTTTTTAACCTAAATTAAATAGCTAAACCTAAAGATATTCTAACTAAAAGTAACAGTGAACGAAACTTTAGCCAAATAATAATAATATGTACACCAAGGAAAAAAAATAACTATAAAACTTGAGTAAGGGGAAAAGGAACGTTAAGGACTTAAGGTTATAAAAAAAAAAAATTGTTCTTCAAAACGTTCACAATTTTTTAGTAGTTCATTAGGATACAAATACTACTTTAAAAGAATGTATGCTAGTATGCTCAATTAATTGAATTAATTAAAGATTTAATAAGTAAAATTAAATTTTAGTTGAATTTTAATGTCTTATACCCCTTTCCCACGATTTTTTTGGTAAGAAAAAGTGCATAAAACCTTGTCGATTTGCAAAAGGTTCTCTATTTTTTTTTATGACATATTAAACACATAATTTTTTTACCATAAACTTTGGAATTTAACCATAATAAGAAAACCTTCTCTATTTAATTTTTAATATATTTATTATAATTAATATTTAATATTATAAACATAATAAAAAAAATGTGAAAAAACGATTTTGTCTAAAGCAAAGACTTTTAATGATGACAAAAAGTTTTATTCACTTTTCTTATGGTCTTCACACTTTTAATATTATATTATATTATATTATATTATATATTAAAAGTGTGAAGACCCTTAGAAAAGTGATTTGAACTTTTTACCCGTTATTAAAAGACTCTTCTTTAGACAAAACTGTCTTTTCACTATTTTTAATTTATTATTTAATTTTTTAATTATATTAACTAGACTTCCTAAAATATATGATAAGAGAATTAATTAATATTTTCCTTTCTACTAGACTTCCTAAAATATATGAGACTCCTAAAATATAATGTAGGAGAATTAATTAATATTTTCTTTTCTATTGCTCAATTAGAAAAATACTTCTAAAATAGGACTCTATTAAGGAAATACTTCTATAAATATTGAGATGTACGTTAAACTAGAGAACAAATCGGTTTGCCTATTGAGAGAATATGATTGATGCACATCTAACTTGATTCGATTGCATGTCTAGATGGTGGATGCTTGATTTTTTAATCCTCAAATTCTTCACTGTTTTTGTCAGCATAATAGAACTCAACATGTGTGTGTATATATATATCTTCTTTGTTTTCATTCAAAATCATTCTGTAGGGTCAAAATTTTTTGTCAGACAAGAATTAGTTGTATCAAAATGGAAGATTTGTGATCACTATTATATTTTTTTTTATAGTTTACAGGTTGTAGATGAATGTAGGTTGGCTTTGAAGAATTTCTTGTATAAAGGTTAGGTTTAATTATATTGTTTTGGTATCTATATTATCTTATTCTTTTAATTTAATTTATAGATGCTAGATGAATGTGAGTCGGCTTTGAATTTTTTTTTAGGTAAAGGTTAGGTTTAATTGTATTATTGTAATATCTCTATTAGTTTGTTACTTTGCGGTAGTTTACAGTTCGTAGATGAATCTCGATCAGCTTTGAGAAATTTTTGTGTGAAAAATTTAAGTTTAATTGTATTGTTTTGATATCACTTTTATCATATTATTTTGTTACGGTTTTCAGGTGATAGATAAATATTGGTCGGTTTTGAGGAATTTTTTTATGCAAAGATTAGGTTTATTTGTATTATTTTGATATCTCTATTATCGTATTATTTTGTTATTGTTTACAAGTAGCAGATGAGTGTCGAACGACTTTGAGAAATTTTTTGTGTGTAAAGATTAGATTTAATTGTATCATTTTGATGTCTCTATTATTGTATTGTTTTGTTTCAATTAACAGATGGTAGATGAATGTCTGATCGATTTTTAAAAATATTTTTGGTAAAGATTCGGTTTAGTAAATAAATTCTCCATCTTTACATACCCAAAGGATATTAAATTTAATTATTATATTCAGCTTTATTATTTAAACAAATATCCTATTTAAAGTAATGTTTGAACTTATTAAAATAAAGTACACGCACAAGGCATATACACCTAAACTAGTATTATATATACACACGCACGCACCCGTTTAGAATTTGACTTTTAGGTACCCGATATAATTGAGACGTCCGGAATAGTAAGTTTCATACCATGAGTTAATAATTTTACAGTAGATAATTGTTTTTACATACGTGATCATCCAAATGTTAATTTTCAGCTATTATAACTATCTTCTTTTGACATAAATTTATCTTTTAAATTTTCTAATGACAAAATAGTAGAATTAGGGCTACTTATCGGTCAGATTGGTTGGATAATTATGCTTAACGGTTCGACTTATTGGTTATCGGTTTTTAAAATATACTAATCTGCTAGCCACCCAATAAAATAACGATTGGTTTGGTATTGGATTAGCAATTAACGGACGTTTATCGGATGGTGTAACGGATAAATTTAAGAGAGAATGAAATATCAAGTGATTATTGGTAGTTCCTCCATTTCTTCACCGACTAAGTTGTTTGTATACTATGATTGATCTATTTATCAATCTTTTAGGCTTCTTGAGTTTTGTTCGTGTAGTTATTTAATAGGTTAAAACATCGAATCAAATAAGTTTTTTTTTCTAGACCTAAAATGTATGTAGAAACATTTTTAATTAATGGATTGATAGAAGAAAATTAAAACTTTAATATTATTTGAATTTTTATATTTTATATCAAACTTTGTGAAGGACACGTTTGGGTTGTTTTGTTTTTATTGCGATCCTTTGTGTTGTCAAGAATAATTTATGTTTTGGTTTAAAAATTAATTTCATATTTTCTTTATATTTTAGGGAGTCTGACTGCACTTTATGGTTAGATGTCACAAGAAATGACATGTTATTTTCTAAACTAAGAAGTGAATATAATAATATGAAGTTTTCTATGTTGGATTGACAAAAGATACTTATATATCTAAGGGTAAAAATATAATTATAATGATTCTTAATGGGTTAACATTTACACGATAAGAAAATGAAGCAATCCATCTCAGCACCAATAATTTATTAATTATAAAATTTTGATCCGTACTTCAATCATTAATCCGATAATTCATTATCAATTATCCTATAAATTAATTTACGGTTGGGTTAACACTTACGATTAGATTTTGAACATCCCTAAGTAGAATATCTTTATTTGGATGATACCACAATGTAGGACGTTACATTTTTGTTCTAAAAGGCTTCATATAAAAAGTAATTAAAAACTAATGTTTACAAAATAAATTGAACAAGAGAAAAATAGAGAGCTCACAATTATTTTGTATTTGATAATCATATTAAAGGGACAATTTCTGAGATCTTTCTTTGGATTTTTCTTCAATAACGTTTAACTTCCCTTATTAAAAAAAATATGAACCTCTCTTATAGTTCTTTCTTATTTTATTTTTCTACATAATTCTTTTAAATTAATTATCATTTATATAAAAATTAATGATATTAATTTAAAAAAGAATGCCCTGTTTTGACTTGTTACAAAATTTAAGAAAGTAAAGAAGACTTTTGAAACTTGTGGTCTAAATTTAAAGTTATTACAAATGTATCAAAATGTTCTTTAATTTTGTAGTCTTAAACATACCACGTAGAAGGTAAGAATTAAAATATACTACCAAAAAAAATCATTCTTTTTGAAAAAACTAAAAAAATAATAGCTCATTCTTTTTAGTAAAATTTACCTATATCCCTACATGTTTATCACTATTTACCTAAAATTCCAACTTTTTACTAATGTGAGATATATCCTACAGACACATTTAGTAATTAAACTACTTTGCATAATTTAAGGATTGTAACGGCTAAAGTTGCATTAATTTAGAAATTAACCTAATTAATAATGCTAAAAACTCAATAAAACCCCACGAAAAAGGTAATTTGTTTGTTATTCCACCGTTTAAAACAAATTCTCTTCCATAAGCAGTTTCCAGATAGAAACAATTCCTACAACTTTTTTATTATTTTTTCTTGATTTTGTTTGAAGTACTTGCAATGAATATTTCAGTGTTATTACGTCATTACGGCGTTTGTATTAATGATATAAAGTATGAGAACTATAAAAGTGATGGAATCATTGTTAGTGAACATGTAACATATGATAAATTGATTTAGACTATTGTTGTAGAACTAGAAATTGATGAAACCTAAAAAAATCGAGGCTCATTACATAGTTCATGGTAATGCGGCACCGTTGTTGATTCGTAATGATATGGGTGCGAAGCTTTATATTGAAATTAAGAAAAGTGAGCCCGGTTTTGGAATGTGTCCACTTATCATTACTACAATAGATAAGTCTGATACCGAGATGTTGTTTGATGGGAAAGGTGGAGTAATAATGTGTTTGGAAAATCCTTGTGAAGAAGTTGTGGAATTAATTAGTTATAATTCTAATTCTTCTACTCTGTTGCCCTTATTCGATATGAAGGGGAACAAGATTAATACAGATTGCAAAAGTAGTGAAGTTAAGGTTAGGCAAATCTACAAGGACAAGTGTACTCTTATTTCAGGTATGGCAAGGTATGCCATTGAGCATTTCTTCAATTTCTATGTGAAAAGATTTGACAAAAAAGTATGTATCTTGTTTAACGTATTAAAAATAGTTATTTATCTCTTATTTATTAAATTATGTATATAACGTAAAATTGATAGTTGTTTTACGAAACTCATTTTTTGTTATGTTAAGTAGGCCGAGATACATATTTGACCAAACATGATACATTTTTTCGTTTGCTTGTATCTCTGGTTCTATGTTTAAGTATATATATGTGTCTGTTGATGTTTTTGTTTAAGTGATATAAGCATACCAAAGATACATTTGAGTAGTCTTAAGGATACATATTGTGCACGATGGTGCATTGTACGTATCTCTCATTAATTTTTTCAATAAGTTAAAATACATCTTATTTTTTTTAACATATTATGAGGTTTTCTTTTGTATGATTGCAATTATGTCCTAAAATATCGTACCGTAGATTATATTTGAAGATTTAAGGCATCATGTCAGCGTGGGACTAACCTCTTTAAAGTTTAATTTTTTCAAGATGTTCACACATGCCCATTGAAAGATGGTGTTTTTACACTACTTCAAGCTACAGTTGATTTTGTTAGTGTTTTTACTACTCCAAAACTTGTCAATACCAAGAGAATACACACACCGAATGACATAATCGAAGATATTAAAAATACTTTCGATGTAGACATTAATTATCAGAAGGCATGGAGGGCTAAAGAACGTGTAATTCAAATGTTAAGGGGGAAACCTGCAGATGGTTATCGACAAATGGCCAGATACATTTACATGTCAAATTTTGTTTTTCCAGGATCCTATATTAGAATGCATAAATCTAAGGATAAGAAATTCATGTATCTATTCATAGCATTAGAACCATTAAAGAGTGGATTCCAGTTTTGCAGGTCAGTAGTTGTGGTTGATGCGGAGTATTTGAGTGGAGCATATAAAGGGACATTTGTTTCTGCAAGTACTCTTGATGGTACAGGTATGTAAAATTAGTTGTTATGTATATTTTTTTGTTATGTAATTCAAAGTTGATGTTGATTTAGTTGATTTTTTTGTTATGTTTGATAAAAAGTTTAATCGTATCAGTGACATTAAAATTTTTAAATCGAAATTGTAGGATGCATTCTGCCGATTACATATGGAGTTGTTGACACTGAAAATGACAATTCTTGGATGTGGTTTTTTGAGTAGTTTAGAATTGCTTTTGGAGAGCATGACAGTATGTGTGTCATTTTCGACCACAACGAAAGCATAGTAAAGGTTGTCAGTGTTGTATATTCAAATGTGCCGCATCTTGTATGCATTTGGCATCTGTAGAACAATGTGTGCACAAAATACAGAAAGAGTAAAGATAGACTTAGTGATATTTTCTATGCTATGGCTAAGGCATACAAAAAAGATGAATTTGAGTTTTTTTTAATCAAGTTGGCGAGATTTATCAGAAGGTAAAGTATAATCTTGAGAATGTTGGATTTAAAAAGTTGGCACGCGTGTATGTACTTGTTAACTGAGGTAAAATGATGACTTCAAATATAGAGGAGTGTATAAATGAAAAACTCAAGCTTGCACGTAAGTTGCCGATAATAGAATTTCTGGAACAGGCTAGGAAATTGTTTGGAAAGTGAAATTGCAAAAATAGAGAAAGTGCATCATATACAAACACATCATTAAGTAGTAGATTCGAAGGCGTTCTTCAGCTAAATACTTCAAAATCTTCGTGGCTGAAGGTTAGTTAAGATGTTTACTTTTATTTTTAATATTATGTAATGTTTGTTTAATATTACAGGACACTGTTTAATTGATAAATTATTTTGAAATATTTTTCAATAAATTCATGAATCAAGTTTTTTAAAGAGATACAAAAAGATGATAAAGAAGATATATATGTATCTATGTGTTAATATATTATGATTAATCTTATAGGTTAGTGCGTTATCAGCATATGTGCATTCTATTTATGATGACAGTAAGAAGTACATAGTATGCCCTTACAATCGGACTTGCAGTTGGGAAAGATTTCAATTGGAAGAGATAACATATCAACACGCGATAGCAGTTCTAAAAAGCAAGCATGCAGCTGATATGAAGCCTTATTGCTCTGAGTATTACTATCCAGAAATATTAAGAAAGACATATGAAGTATCGATATTTCCAATGCCAGATAAGAAGGATTTGATTGTGCCACAAAAATTTATGGATGAAGTTGTGTTACCATCAAAATACAAACGTCCACCTAAAAGGCCAAATAAATAAAGGCACGAGAAATCATATGAAACTGTGACATTGAGCTGTAACTGTTGTAGGAGATGTGGTTATGAAGGGCACAACAGGCGTACTTATAATTTTTTTCCAAAGGAAAAGTGACAATTTAGTCTACTAATAAATAATATTGAATAATCTCTAGCAGTTTAATGATTTTGTTAGCTCTTTAAACCTCATTGTTTATGATGTTCTAGCTGGTTTTCAAAGTTTTATGAATAACAATTAGCGAAATAACTCGCTATTTTCGTTTGGCACTAAATTAATCAGATATGTTTTCATGTTCTATTTTGTCATGTTGTATCATATTAATATATGTATAGAACTTATTGTTTATAAATCCTCCAAAAATAATAGAGACAACTAGCAATTAACATATGTGACTGATTATGTTATTAAGTTGAAAAACAATAGTTCTGGTACAGTAAGCAATTGAAAAGAGATACAAAATTATAGAATGTATCTTGTGAAAAAGATAAATTGTGCACGTTAAATGTTTAGGTGCTTTCTTAATAAATGGTGTATTTAATATGTAATACCCCATGAGATCCCAAGCTCGGTTCAGTTGTAGTTGCATGCTTAAGGGGTCCAAGGCTTGAAATTTTTACTTAGTGTTAAAGACTTAGTCATTTTCAAGCCCTCTAAACTTCATGAATTTTTTACTTTGGTCTTCCCAACCCCGAAATGTTAGTTTTTAAGTTGATTCATGTTTGGGTTAGTTAAAGGTATGCCTTAGGGGAGTTTTGGGATTTTCAGACGAGGTTCAAAATATGTTTAGATGGCTGAAATAGAAAGCCAATGCGATATGCCTGTGATGCTTTAGTCTCTCCCATGGTGAGAAGGTCTGTGATGCGTTGCTTTCTCCATCGGAGTAAGCAGCGTGGTGAGTTTCTTTCTCCTGTGAAGAGAGAGGTGCGAAGCGTTTCTCTTTCCCGTGCAGCTTTATGATTTAATTTCCCAAGGGGCATTTGAATCATTTTCCTCAACCTAATTCATCCTTAACATGATTTGGGACTTCCAAAAGGGAATCATTTGCCACTTTTACTCAAATTTCTCTCAAGAAACCCTCCTCTTTTCCCAAGAACAAAACCCAAGATCTTTCTCAAGAAATCAAGAGTTCAAGCTTCCTCATTCAAGAAACCCTTAAGAAATCTTCAAGAAACTATCTAGTGAGGTATGTGGGGTGTTCATCCATGGTATCTTTCACCCATGGAGCCAAAATACCTCTTCTTTGATTAAAAATATGAGTTTTTCCTCTATTATAAAGTTACATATGTTCAAGATGAGTTTGATTCATGTTCTTCCTTAGTAGTTTGACTAAATTCATGTCCACAAAAGATTCTATGAAAATTTAGGTTACCTCAATTTCAAGTTTTAATTTCCCATGACATATCCAATTGAATTTCACGTCATAGTATTGAATTGTGAATTTAGCTATGTAATCATATTGTTTCCTTACGTTTTAAGACATTCCCATGTTCAAGTTCATAATTCTCACATGTTTGATAAAATGTCTATGATTTGAGTATTTGAACCATGATCCCCTACTATAGTTTTAAAGCCTTGTTATTGTATTTTATGGTTATTCAGTGCTGGAGGGTTATGAACACTTGATACCTATGTGTTTTACATAATTTTAGATTTTTAAGTAATGATCCAGTTAAACTATGGATGTTATTGTTTTTCTTAGTTAATATGATATGATGAGCACCGTCAGAAATAATGTTTAATTAAACTAAATTCAGCTCAGTACTAGTGTCAGTTTAGTTGAGAGCAGTATTTAGCACCGACAAACCTAAGGGTGGGGGCTCACCCTCTAGTTAGGATTGGGTCCTTAGTAGGAGTACCTAAGTTCCAGAACTACGTAGCCAACGTAGGATTATGAGATATCACCCTCTAATTAAGGACTGACATTCTCTTAGGGGTCACCCGCTAATTTAGGACTGAATCCATTATCCTTCGGGACATCAGATTAGTGAATCCACACAACCAGTGTTAGCACCTATGGTACCGGTACTAAATCCCTTCCAACTGGGGTTACAAGTTGGATCCCAATTAGCTCAGGTTGGAGAATATCGGTTACATGATACCTTCCACAGTTTCAATTATTATTTCAGTATATGTCAACCCAGGTTTGCTTGAACAAGTGTATAGATTGTCAACATTTAGTTATATAGATTTTAGTCTTTTGGATTGCTGATTATCTCAATAACATATTTATACTTGGTCTTGCATTCTCAGATATCACATGCTCAATTACCTTATACATTTAAGCCAGTTCTTATCTCATATGCCAGTACAAAGTACTGACCGCATACTTTATTTGCGCTATGTTGTCTCATAACATAGGTTCGAATGCTCAGTTTCCAAACCGTTCTTAGACAACTCAGTGTTACCCAGCAGTAGTAGCGGTGAGTCCTCATCCATCAAGGACATAATATATTTTTCTCAGTTATTTCAATATTTTAAGTTCAGTCAGTCGGAGTTAGTTGGGGGGTTTGTTCCATCAAATCCTCATGAAGTTTAGAGGCTTTTAGACAACCAGTTACATAGTTATTCAGTTCTTTTAGTTGTTATCAGTTATTTCAGATAGACAGTTTAGTTTTTACTATTTTATCATACATTTCAGATATGTCATTACTATGTATTTTAATATTTAGATTTATAGTATCTTATCAGTTTATCTTCCACACTTATGTATATTACTATTTTAATCAGTGCTCACAGCAGGCACTAGCTTATGGGTTAGCTTGTGTTCACTTGTGGCCGTAAGCACTATTGTCGTGATAAGGGGTAGCCTCGGGTCGTGACAAAACTTAGTATTAGATCCTAAGGTTTTAAAGTGTCCTAGGGAGTCTGAAAGCCACCTTAGTAGAGTCTTGTGCATGGGTGCGAAGCGCGCCATAATTATGGACAAGAGGCTACAAGATATTTTAAGAAAATTTTCCTTCTTTCAGTGTTCATGTTGTGTGAAAAACCATGAGCTCTATTTAATTCCACTTTCTAATTCATTTTTTATTCCATTTACAGATAATGCCTCCTAAAAGAAACAACGAAAGAAGGAATGGGGATCATCCTGTGCCACTGTATATTCAGAAAGATCCCCTGAATGAACATGTCTCTCATGCCGAATTCAGGGCTACTTTCACTACCTTGTCCCATTATTTAGATGATCATAAAAACCAGTAGGCTATTTTCAGATTTAATCTAGTGAAAAATACAGTTGCGGTTAGGATCCGGGATTTCACTTGGATAAATAGTGTAAGAGGGATCCGCAAGAGTTTTTGGACATGGTGTAGAAAGTGAAAAATATCTTGGGCATCATTTAGACTGAGAGTGTAGAGTTGGTTGCACATCAGTTACAGTATGTAGCTCACACCTAGTTTAAGTAGTGGAAGGAGGACCGAGGTATTGATGCAGGGTTGGTCGAGTAGAAGAGTTATCCACAACTTTCTTATACAAGTTCTTTCCCCTAGAGTTAAGGAAAGCTAAGGTTTAGGAGTTCATCAATTTGAAGTAGGGTAATATAAGCATGAAGGAGTACTCGCTTAAGTTCACTTAGTTGGTGAGATATGCTCGTACTATGGTGGTAGATAATTGGTCTAGAATGAGTAAGTTTGTATCTGGTGTAGCTGATAGTGTGGTTAAAAAGTGTAAAATCACCATGTTGATTAAGGAGATGGACCTATAAGACTTATGGTTTATGCTCTGCAGATTGAAAAAGGGAAATATAAGGAGAAGGAGAGAGAGAACAAGTAGTTTCAAATTTTCTCAGCTAAGGTCAGAAGGGGTAATCATTTTCAGTTCTATCAAAAATTTTCATCCCCAGCTACATCTTTAGTTAGTGCGCCAGTGCCTAAGTTCAGAAAACACAACCGAGATAGGGCAGCAGGTTCTAAGTTCCAAGGTAGTGTGAACAGTGGTCGTACTAATCCTCTTTGCAGGAAATATGGTAGGAACCACCAGGGTGAGTGAAGGGCTGGTAGTGATGTGTTTTTTTTGGATGTGGAAAGCTCGGACATAGGATCCAAAAGTGTCTAGTGGTTTCTCAAAGGGGAAAAGATTCGCACCAACAAGCCCAGTCAAATTATTTATCAGGTCTAGCAGGTCGCCCGACTAAGTAGGGTGCCATTTCCAGTGCAACTAATGGGATGCATCAGAATACACCGTATGCTCTTTGAACTTGGCATGATCAGGAAAGTTCTCTTGATGTTGTTATGGGTACATTATAGGTCTTTCATCTTTATGTTTATGTATTATTAGACCCCAAAGCTTCACTTTCTTTTGTGACTCCTTATATAGCCATCAATTTTGGTGTCAGTCCCAAAATATTAGCAGAGCCAGGAGGGTATACAGAAATTGCTCAGTCATATTATCTTAAAAAATTACTTCAGTTGATCTTATAGAGTTAGAGATAATTGATTTTGAAGTCATTCTCAGCATAAATTGGCTCCACCCATGCTATGCTGCAATTGACTGTAGAAATAGAGTCATTCAGTTTCATTTTCCTAATGAACCAGTTATTGAATGGAGGGTCAGTACCTCATTGCTTAGGAGTCAGATTGTTTCATATCTTAAAGCAAGAAAGATGATATCTAAGGGATGTGTTTACCATTTTTTCTGAGTCAAAGACTTAAATTTTGAGCCAAGTCTTGAGTTAGATTTTGTAGTAAGGGAGTTTCCAGATGTGTTCCCTGAAGATCTTCTCAGAATTTCTCCTGAAAGAGAAATTGATTTCAGAATAGATATCCTTCCAGATACCCAGCCTATCTCTATCCCACCTTAAAGAATAGATCTAGCTGAGCTTACAAAATTGATGGATCGGTTGAAAGATCTCTTAGATAAGGGTTTCATCAGGCCTAGCATTTCTCCATGAGATACTCCAGTCCTGTTCATGTGTAAGAAAGATGGTTCTCTCAGAATGTGCATCGGCTAGCCTCAGTTGAATAAAGTCACAATTAATAATAAATATCCACTCCCCAAAATTGATGAATTATTCGACCAACTTCAAGGTGCCAGTTATTTCTCTAAGATAGACCTCAGATCTGGTTATCATCAGCTTAGAGTCAGAGAATGTGACATTCCTAAGGTAACTTTCAGAACTTGGTATGGTCACTTTTAATTCCTGGTTATGTCCTTCGGACTAACAAATGCCCCTACATATATTATGGAATTGATGAACAGGATGTTCAAGCAGTATTTGGATATATTTATCATAGTATTCATTGATGACATCCTTGTCTATTCTTGTAGTGAGAATGATCATGCAGACCATCTGAGAGTTGTGTTGCAGACCCTTAGAGATCATCAGTTATTTACTAAATTTAGTAAGTACAAATTTTGGCTAAGATCAGTAGCTTTTCTTGGCTATATAGTTTCTGATGATGACATCTGAGTTGACCCTTAAAAGAGCAAAGCAGTGAGGAACTGACCTAGACCCATCTCTCCATCAGATATCATGAGTATCTTGGGTTTGTCTAGCTATTATAGATGATTTGTTGAAGGTTTTTATTTTATTCTTCCCTCATGTCTCAATTAAATTATAAGAAGGTTAAGTTTCAGTGGTCAGATTCATATGAGAAGAATTTTTAGGAGTTGAAGACTCGACTCATTTCTGCCCCAATTTTGACTTTGTCAGATGGTTCAGATGGATATGTAGTTTATAGTGATGCTTCCAGAGTTGGTCTTGCTTGTGTTTTGATGCAGAGAAGAAAGGTCATAGCCTACGCCTCCAGACAACTTAAACCCCATGAAAAAATTATCCTACGTATGATCTTGAGTTGGCAACTGCTATTTTTGCCTTGAAAATTTGGAGACATTATCTTTATGGGATCCATGTTGATGTGTTCACCGATAATAATATCTTACAATACGTGTTCATGCAAAAAGATCTGAATCTTTTCTAGCGAAGGTGGCTTGAGTTCTTAAAAAATTATGATATGAGTGTGTTATATCATTCGGGCAAGGCCAATATGGTGGCGGATGCCCTTAGTAGATTGTCTATGAGCAGTGTTGCCTATGTTGAGGATGATAAGAAGGAGTTAGTCCATAAGTTTCATCATCTTTCTAAGTTCGAAGTTCGATTAGTTGATTCGATGAAAGGTAGTATGGGTTCAGAACGGTTCAAATTCTTCTTTGGTTGTCGAAGTGAAAGAAAAACAAGAAAAGGATCCAAGTTTAGTTAACTTAAAGGAGGCAGTTAGAGATCAGAAAGTAGAGGTTTTCTCCTAAGGGGGAGATAGTGTGCTTCGTTATCAGCATAGGTTATGTGTTTCGTGTGTTGATGGTTTGAGATAGTGAATTTTAACCGAAGAACATGGTACACGGTACTCTATTCATCTAGGAACCATTATTATGTACCATGATTTATGAAAAATCTATTGGTGAAATGGTATGAAGAAGGATATTGCAGAGTTTGTAGCTAAATGTTCAAACTGTCAGTAGGTTAAGGTTGAGCACCAATGTCCTAGTGGTACACTTCAGGAGTTTAGCATCCCCACATAGAAGTGGGATATGGTGAATATGGATTTTGTGAATGTGGTGCCTCACACGCATCGTCACCATGATTTGATATGGGTTATTGTGGATAAAAAGACCAAAATTAGCTCATTTCTTACCAGTTCATACTTCGTATTCAATCCAGGATTATGCTAGACGCTATCTTAAGGAGTTGGTGAAGTTGCATGGAGTTTCGTTGTCTATCATTTTAGATAAAGGTACTCATTTTACCTCTTATTTTTTGAAGGCATTTTAGAAGGGTCTTGGTACCCAAGTTCATCTGAGTACAGCTTTTCATCCTCAGACAGATGGTCAGGCAGAGAGGACCATTCAGACTTTAGAGGACATATGGAAGACATATGTTATTGACTTCAAAGGTAGTTTGGATGACCACTTACCTTTGATTGAATTTGCCTATAACAATAGTTATCACTCCAGTATTCTGATGGCTCCATTTTAGGTTCTCTATAGAAGAAGATGTAGATCTCCTATTGATTGGTTTGAGGTAGTTGAGGCTGCTTTGATAAGGCCAGATTCAGTGTTTGAGGTGATGAAAAAAGTTCAGTTAATTTGGGAGTGACTGAAGATAGTCCAAAACCATCAGAAATCTTATGCAGACGTGAAGAGAAGAGATCTTGAGTTCGAGGTTGGTGACTTGGTCTATTTGAAAATTTTGCCTATGATGAAAGTGAAGAGATTTGGAAAGAAGGGGAAACTCAGTCCCCACTATGTTGGCCCGTATAGAATCTTGAACCATTTTGGGAAGGTAGCTTATGAGCTTGAGTTGCCTGCAGATTTGCATCAGTACATCCAATGTTCCATGTTTATTTGTTAAAGAAATGTATTGGTGATTCAGTTTTTATTGTTCCTTTAGAAAGTATGGATGTTAAACATAGCCTTTCCTACTAAGAAAACCCAATTGAGATCCTTGATCGTCAGATTCATAGGCTAAGGAATAAAGAAATTCCTTGGTTAAAGTTTTTGGTGGAATCAGTCTGTTGAAGGAGCTACTTCGGAAGCAGAAGCAGATATACGAACCAAAGTACCCTCATATTTTCTCCAAAAACTTAGATTAAGTTTGAGGTAACGATTTTTCTTATATTGACTCTTTCTCATTCTTTATTTCAGCTACATAACCAATCTCATGTTATTGCAAATTGTATGCATCCCTGAAATCAATTCAGTTCTTGTACCATGATTCAAACCCAGTCATGTAATCATGTTCCAAGTCATGCATGTTCAGTATATGATCTCAGTTACCCTAGTGTTCATAGTCTAACCAGTCTCATTCAAGGATGAATGTTCTCAAGAGGGAGATATTGTAATACCAAGTAAGATCCTAAGCTCGGTTCAATTGTAGTTGCATGCTTAAGGGGTCCAAGGCTTGAAATTTTCACTAAGTGTTAAGGACTTAGTCATTTTTAAGACCCCTAAACTTCACAGATTTTTTATTTTGTTCTTCCTGACCCCAAAACATTGGTTTTGGAGTTAATTCATGTTCGGGGTAGTTAAAGGTTGGTCTCTAGAGATTTTTTGGATTTTCAGATGAGGTTCAGGACGTGTTTGGGTGACTAAAATAGAGAGCCAACGCGATAAGCCCACGATGCATTGCTTTGTCCATCGGAGTAAGCAGCGTGGTGTGTTGCTTTCTTCCGTAGAGAAAAAGGCGTAATGTGTTGCTCTTTCCCGTACAACTTTATGATTTAAGTGCCCAAGGGGAATTTGAGTCACTTTCCTCTACCCAATTCTTCCTTAACACGATTTGGGACTTCCAAAAGAGAATTATTTGCCCCTTTCACTCAAATTACTGTCAAGAAACCCTCCTCATTTCCCAAGAACAAAATCCAACTCTTTCATAAGAAATCAAGAGTTCAAGCTTCCTTGTTTAAGAAACCCTCAATAAATCTTCAAGAAATGATCTAGTCAGGTATGTGGGGTGTTCATCCATGGGTCCCTTTCACCCATTGAGCCTAAAAACCTTTTCTTTAATTAAAAATGCGAGTTTTTCCTCTATTAAAGTTATATATGTTCTAGATGAGTTTGATTCATGTTTTTCCTTAGTAGTTTGACTCAATTCATGTCCACAAAAGATTCCATAAAAATTTAGGTTTTCTCATGTTTCAAGTTTTAATTTTCCATGACATATCCAATTGAATTTCATGTCATAGTATTGAATTATGAATTTAGCTATATAATCATGTTGTTTCCTCATATTTTAAGACATTCCCATGTTCAAGTTCAGAATTAACACATGTTTGATGAAATATCTATGCTTTGGGTCTTTGAACCATTATCCCATACTATAGTTTTAAAGCCTTGTTATTGTATTTTATGGTCATTCAGTGCTAGCGAGTTATGAACACTCGATACCTATGTGTTTTACATGATTTTAGATTTTCAAGTAATGATCCAGTTAAACCATGGATATTATTATTTTTCTCAACTAATATGATCATGATGAGCACCAATAGAAATAATGTTTAGTTAAACTTAATTCAGCTCAGTACCAATGTCAGTTCAATTGGGAGTAGGATTTAGCATTGAGCAAACCTAGGGATGGGGACTCACGCGCCAGTTAGGACTGGGTCCTTAGTAGCAGTCCCTAAGTTCTAGAATTATGTAGCCAACGTAGGATTATGATATGTCACCTATCAGTTTAGGACTGACACTCTCTTAGGGGTCACTCGCCAGTTTAGGATTGACTCCTTAGTCTTTTGGGATATCAGATTAGTAGATTCACACAGCCAGTGTTAGTACCTATGGCACGGTACTAACACCCTTTCAATTGGGGTTACAGGTTAGACCATAATTAGCTTAGATTAGGGTATGTCGGTTACATGATACCTCCCATAGTTTTAGTCAGTATTTCAGTATATCTCAGCCCAGGTTTTCTTGACCAAGTGTACAGATTGTCAGCATTCAATTATATAGATTTTAATATTTCAGATTACAGATTATCTCAGTAACATATTTATACTTGGTATTGTATTCTCAGATATCATATGTTTATGCATTCATGCTCAGTTACCTTATGCATTTCAGCCAGTTCTTATCTCATATACCAGTACATTCAAAGTACTAACAACATACTTTTCTTTGTGCTATGTTGTCTTGTAACATAGATTTGGACGCTCAGTTTCCTAATCATTCTTAGACAGCTCAACATTACCCAGTAGCATTAGTGGTGAGTCCTCATCCATCGAGGACATTATGTGTTTTTCTCAATTATTTCAGTACTTTCTTATGTTTAGTCTGTCGGAGTTAGTTGGAGGTTTGTCCCATCAACTCCTCATAATGTTTAGAGGCTTTTAGACAACCATTTATGAAGTTAGTCAGTTCTTTCAGTTGTTATAATTTGTTTCTAACAGACAGTTTAGTTTTCACTATTTTATTAGATATTTCAGACATGTCATTACTACGTATTTCAGTATTCAGATTTATAGTATCTTATCAGTTTATCTTACACACATGTGATGTATAACTATTTTACTCAGTGTTCACAGTAGGTACCAGCTTACGGGTTAGCTTGTTGTCACTTGTGGCCGTAAGCATCATTATCGCGACTAGGGGGTAGCTTTGGGTCGTAACATAATAACTATTTCAAAGTAACAAAATCCTATAAAAAGAGATAGATGAACGTTGCATGGTTAAAAAGCCTATAATTGTACAAGCCTATGTTACGAAAGTAACAAGAGATGCAATCTTAAATAGATTGTATCTCTTGTAAAATATATATTGTGCACAGTATAAAGCCTATGTACTATTATGTGCACATAATTGTTATTGATTTTAGAAACAAAATTTCTTTTAAAGAAAAAAATTGTAAGAGATACAAAATTATGTTATGATTTAATAAGAGATTTAATTGTATGAGATACAATTATGTTGCATAGGTTATGTTATGGTTAAGTTGAAAATTATCCCAAAGATATAACAAACTTATATAAATATTGTAACTTGAATGTTGCATGGTTAATGTAATAGTGTAACATTGATTAATGATTCAATATATATTTAGTTTCTATCATTACGTTATTTACTTATATATGTCTATCATTAAACAAGATACATAATAAATTGTATGATATACAAAATAATAAATATGTATCTCACAAAATCTAAAAAAAAATATAAAATCATGTCTTTGTAAAATGTAACTAGAATGTATACCAAAACAATAATATATCAAAAACTGTAATTGTCATATGCAAATATCAGTAATAAAGTAGAACTAGTTTATCATCAAAACACCTAATGTATGTTTTTGTAAACATTCCAAAAAACCAACACTTTAATAATATACTAACATCAACAAAGATTTTAATATCCAATAAATAAACAACTACTCAACATTCAAAACACGGTCTTTTCTGTTGGTATGAAGCTGCTCCTTGGCCTCGATGGATTGTCATTCTCATTAAAGTATCCATTATACACCTTTTTAGACCCATACTTTCCCAAAAGTATTACGTATCTCAAATGATGGTATTGAGCATCAATATCCGAAGTTGTTATGCCTAATCCCTCGCTCAGATACTCGGCAAACACAGCTACAAAAATACCACAATCCCTGCATAGTGATTACTAATTAAATTAAAAACACATATATACTTGTAAACGATAATGAAACTACAAAAAAAGTAATGTAATACATACAAAATTCTAATATCTTGCAGTCGTATCCCAGTAACATATTCCACTTAGAATGGATCGCTTTCGGTCTTTCTCTTGTAAGATCCAAGTGCAGTCCAGTTAGTGGGTACCTTTTGCTAAAAAAACTTGTTGTACTGAAGGTAAGTTGGAAGCATTATAACCAACTTTTGAACCTCACTTGTTTGTGCCCTGATCCGTGATGAGTACATCGAATCATACACCTGAATGCATCACTCTTTTAAAGCAATGGCAGCTAAGACCCAGTGAAAGGCACCGTCATAGTTTATATGGACAAAGACCTTATTAACCAGGTGCCAAGACTGACCAACGAGTGTACTCAATTCCTTGATTGTGTTAATCAATGGCTTATCAATTTAAGCAACTTCATTGGTCCTTATACATACATCTTAAGCTGGAAGTTCCTTACCAACGTTCGCATGATAATAATTCATATTTGCCAAATCAATATATACTTTGAAAAAATAGTCAGCGGTGGTGTATCTATTCGTTGGAAAATTCTTGTGCTTGTACTTCATCCTTAAGTAGTAGAAAATGACATCCAAATGTTGTTCAAAGTGTAAGCAAATGTAAAATATGTTAGAGCATGCAACTGTAATGATTTAAGATGAGACTCAATAAAATATGTTTATGTATATAAATTAATTAAAGGAATAACGCATGTTAAGAAAAACAACAATAATAAAGGAGATACATAATATTAGACTTGGATACATTTTTTTAATATGTATCCCATACAACATAAATGCACAACAATGTCTATTTGGGTGCACCATTATGTTATTTTATCATCACCATAATATTTTTTTCATTATAGAACCCCAAACCACATATAATGGCACAACCACATTTCATTTATTATAAAAAAATTCAAGTACGATACTTTGTCAAAAAAACAAATTTGACAGGAAAAAATTACTTTGCATGCTCGTTAGTTTTAATAATTAAACCAAATTATACTGTCAATAGAACATCCTCATGTTATACACTTCAATGCATCACCAAAATTACCACATACTCACCAATACATATATTATAGAAAATGTACTTTCATGATGTCACTATTTAAAATTTAGGATATTGGATATGAGAATACCTCATCATTCTAGCATTTATTTGGTTGATACATAAGGTAGAACCAGTTCTTCGATTTTAAAAAAGCAACTACAAAATTTAGTTGTCGAAATTCAAGACTTGCATATTTAACTTTATAGTGATCATCCTTATCTTTCCTGAAACATGATAGTACAGGATATTTCAATAAAAAAACTATAGATTACATTTTAAGTTAGAATAAGTAATTTGTGAACTTACTTGATCAAGTGTTGTTTGTTGTAAAGACCTTATTTTATCCAATCCTCAAAAACTTTCATTAGTTCAATTGGAGATTCTCCAGAAATGCCATATCCTTCAAAACGGTGTTTTTACGCTCTATAGAAATCAGTTTTTCCTTTCCTTTGAAACTTGATTCAAAATGCGTCAAAAAAGGAGAACAGTATATCTTAGATGGCTTCCTATTGCACTGTGCAAGTGTATTTTTGTCACTATACACAATTTTTTTGGAGTAGGAAATGCAGATAAAATTATGGCATCGCTAATAAATACTCGTCCGGAGTTGTTGATGAAGGCTTATAAAATATCAAAGTCATATCAGACATTGAAACAGGAATAATATTTTCAAGCGGTTTCATTTCTTCAACAACGATGTCATCTATTTGCTCAATACCAGCATCCTGAATATGCTATGATACAGTTACAAATATTTTTAATTCAAGCTCAAAATTATAATTAATTAACTGACCATAATTTTTTTCAGTGAATGAGATTCTTTACTACTACATTACTAAAAATTTAGGAGATACAAAATAATAAACACTTATGTAAAGTCATTTATTAAAAAGGATACGTAAAGAATATATGAGATACAAAATAATTTTTACGTATCTCGTATTGAATATGATAAGACAGGCACAAACATATTATATGTATCTCCTAGTCAATATTTTTTAATATAAAACATGCAAAAAATCATGTTAATTACAAAAAATATATTGAATGGTTGATTCGAATATGAATACAAATAAAATGAGAAATTATCATTTCATTATGTTGACTATCTTTGACAAGTGATGGTGTTTGGTTGACGTTGGCCTCCTTCATTTAAATGGTTTGTCTGAGTCATTCTGTGGACTGTCTGCATTAGTAGGGCCTGCAACATTATCAAGATCATTTGAATGTTCACCTTCTTGCCAGCTCTGTTTTTTAATATTTTTCTGCAAATTCTTTTCAATGAATGAGACTCTTTACTGCTACATTACTAAACAAAAATGAGATAAAAAATAATAAACACTTATGTGAAGTCAATAATTAAACGGGATACATAAAAAATATATGATATACAAAATACTAAATATGTATCTCGTATTACCTATGATAAGACAGTCACAAACATATATGTATCTTCTAGTCATTATTTCATTTCATATAAAATATGCATAAATATCATATTAAGGAGAAAAATATATTGAATTCTTGATTCGAATATGTATATAATAAAATGAGAAATTACCATTTCAGCATGTTGACCTTCTTTGACAGGTGATGGTGTTTGATGGACATTGGGCCCCTCCATTTCTACTGATTTTTTTGACTCAATATATGGACTGATTGGATTACTATGGACTGCAACATCACCTACATCATCTAAATGTTCACCTTCTTTTGGGCGCTATTTTGCAGTGTTTTCCTGCAAATATATATGATCAACAAAGTTAAGTCCATTATAGCTGTTAATAATTGTGTTATGTTTTAAAGAATGTTACCTTCTCCACATTCTCATTCTTCGACTGGAATGACTTTAGGAGTTCAAAAAATTTATCATTCAGAAGACGCTCCAAATCATTAAATTTAAGATCCATCTAATAAACAAGCATAGATGATTAGTTGATATGTATACAAATAGAAAACTGATATGCTTAAATATATTGATGCTTACGTATGTCTTCACATATGTCTTTATCTCCGACTTTAATGAATTTAAGTACGCTTTAACCAAGTTCTCCTTACTGGTTGTGCTATTAGATTCATTAACATTTTTTTTTTGTTCTGTATCTGATGGATATGCATGTATTTGTTTAGCATGAAAATAGCATGATGGACAATCATTTTCAGTATGACAAAATTTAACAAATGGTAATTTTGAAATACCTGCAGTCTGTTTTTCTTTTGATGCCCGACTTTGACTATGTTCTTTGTTGTCTTTGATTTTTCCTACAGAAGTAGATTTTTACTTCTTCGACTGAGGTGCAGAAATTGTACCAGATACATGAATTAATTTTTTTCTTCAAATGTTGTGTAGGTATCATACTAAAGTTTTCAAAAATATCATGTTCTGTGGTGACTTGGGGTTCATGAACTTTGTAATTCATTTGGTCTAGAATACCAGTTGATGATGGCATCGAAGATGTACCAGGATGATACGATGCAATACTCACTTGCGGCAAATCAAGTTGTTCCAACTCCTCTACAGTAGGAACAAGGTTGGAATATGAACACTGTCTCACAAATTTTTTACCATAAAAAAATAAGATTAAAACTTAAAATAATTTATTGTAATGTATGAAATACATACAACCATTGGCGTACCTTGCTAAACATTTCGGTCATAAACTGATTATATTATGGCCGGACTACGACAACCTTCCAATTCAAACTATGGGTTATGTGATTATCCTGCTTTACAACAACTTTGATGTTAACGTTTGAGCAAATTTCAAACATCCACACATTGAGAACTTGAGGGATGCCATCCAACCTATACAACTACTTCTCCACAAAAAATTCTTGCCTAAGTGAGGTCATCAACTTAGAGAAATCAATTTTACCCAAAGGAAAGAATTCATATTTGCCATCTTCCACCATCTTAAAATAAAAAAATAGAACGGGAGTGACATTTAGCTGTGAGTAGATGAATGTATGGATGAAGTATAAAATTTTCATCAGGAGAGTATTCTTTATGGTGTCAAAATTTCCTTTGAGAAAATCAACCAACATTTTCTTATTAACACCATCCGTTGATTGAGAAAAATACCTTCGCACCAGCCTACGTGGAGAAGAATCGTCATATCTGAAATCTTCGACATTTCCGTTACACTTCAAACTAGTTATCAAGAAAAATTCAAAAATAAAAAATCTAAGAATGTTTCCTTTGACAAATACATGCATTTATTCTTGTTTTTGATCGATCTCAAGCATAAGAAGACATTGGGTAATTTGTCTAATATAATTGGACAGTGGAATGTTGAAATAACATCCATAAATTATCTTTGCAAATAAGTCAATCACTTCTTGACCGACAACCTCTTTAATCTCATCTTTAAACTTTAAATTTTAAAAACTTCCAAATCTTAGAGGATGCAGTGGAATATCCTTTATTACATAACTCAATTCCTGAAAAAATTTCAAACATCAAAACAATAATATAACAAGAGATACATACATCTACATTAACACAGAACCAGAGATACAAAATGTATAAAATGTGTCTGTTGTTTTAAAGAATATGTATCTTTGGTATAAGTAATTGAATCAAAAAAAATTATTAGAGATACATACAATACACCCTCGTACACAATATGTATCTTTAAACTTACAAACATGTATCTTTGGTATGTTTATTTCACTAAAACTTAAAAAATAATAGATACATATAAAATACATAAACAAAGAACCAAAAATACAAAATATTGCAATATGTATCTTTAAGCTTACTAACATGTGTCTTTTGATATGCTTATTTCACTAATATTTAAAAAGCAAGAGATACATATAAATACATAAAGAGAGCACAAGATATACAAAATATTATAATGTGTATCTTTGATCTTACTAACATGTATCTTTGGTATGTTTATGTCACTAAGACTTACAAAAAATAAGAGATATATATACATACATAAACAAAGAACTAGAGATACAAGAAATTGAAAAAAGTATCATGTATGATAAATATGTATCTGGGCCTAATATTGCCCAGATCTGATACCTTTAGAAGCACATCTCTGAAAATAACTTCAATAGCTCTTCTACTTTTAGCACGAACTTTATCTCCAAAACTGTTAGATTTTTTTTCTTAGAAACATGCACTTCTTTTTTCTTAGCTTTTTTTTCATACTTTTCATGCGATTTCTTCATTGCAGATGGATCGTTTCTGTGCTTAGATCTATTTTCATTAAAATCATCAGAATCTTGCTAAAAAATACCCGAAATAAAGTTTACAACTTCTTCATATTGTTTGATATTATCTAATTGAGAGATTTCAATACTAAATATGGTCATGAATCTCTATTCCTTATGTTAATTCAAACAATATACACTGAAAAAATCGATAATCTAGGACTTAATTAAATAATGTTACCAAAATAACACTTTGAAAAAAAAGTATAAAAGTATTGATTTTTGATAAAAATTAAAGTATATGATAAGAATATAGGGAATATGATTTTAGGAAAAAATTTACCTTAATTCAAAAGTTTGAATTCGAGCAAAAAAAAAGGGGATAGAAACCGCACCAGAAATTCTAGCGATGAACGAGGAGAAAATCGATGCTATATTTGGTAAATTAGTAATCGGTAAATGAGAATTTTTAGTATGCATCTTAACTTTTAACTAAACAAGGTAAGAGTTGTAAATCTTGGGAAATTTGTAATTTTTTAAATGAAGGGACTTTTAGTAGTTTTGTAACTTAAGTTGTTCTTTTATGAAAATTTTCCTTCTTTTTAAATGGAGGGAGTAACAAATTGGTATCTTAGAATCTAACGTCATTAAATGGATCAATCCCCATAGCATGCCATCTAATTAAGTTAACGAATCAACTAAGTGAAACTCAATTAGCCAACTTTGTTTACTATTTTAGTTTTCAACCATACGTTCATAGATTTTTAATTTACATTTGTTTATCTGGGAGACTTTTAATCAAACGAGTTAACATCAAAGAAATTCTATTTTTTAATAATAATAATAAATAAATTTTGGAAATTATTACACAAGAATCCACATGCAATATTCTATATTCACTACTGTAAGAGTAATATCTTTGTTGGACAATAAAATTTCAAGACCGAAAATAATAATCGAGAGGAAAAAAATATTGTAATCATCATTTTATTGATTTTAATAACTGTGAGTGTTACAATCTCTATGAATCCTCTGATTTTACTTTTTAAATATAAATTCAAGTTCTTCGAGCTTGATTTTGAATTTGAACTTGATTTGTGAACTTGATGGATTTATCTTGACTTGTGCTTGAATCCAAGGGCTTTGAAGCTTGTTCTTGAAACTTGATTTGCAGATTTGATGGACTTGATCTTGAATTGTACTTGAATTCAAGGGCCTTTGAGCTTGTTCTTAAATTTTGTGGTCTTGATCTTGAATCTTGATGAACTGATCTTGAATGCTTGAATTTGTAGAGAAATCTACGGCGTTTGATCCACAAGATCTCTCTTGCTTCTTGCTATAATTGTTGGTGAGTTTCTGAATTATGAGACCCCTATTTATACTTGCAGGAAGTAAAGAGTCATGCTGAAGATGAACTTCTTTTGACCAATCAGATTGACATGGCGCCTTTCATGGGCTTTTAATTTCACTAGGCCTGCTGCATTATTTTGACATGTGGCATGGGTCTATTGACTCTTTCACTTGACTTAACATACCATGTCATTTGACACGTGGCATACGATTGGGCCTCTAGAATATGATAATATCTTGGGCTTAGCAAAGTGAACTTGTCATTTGTAGCCCAAATCAATAGGCTAGCCCAATAAAAAATAGACTTTAATTAAATCCATACATGTTTGGACTTAAAGAATTAATCAAATTATATTAATCCATAATATTTATTTGGGACTAATATATTTTGAATTTAATATAACCCAAATTTTATACGGATTTTAATTTAATAAAATTTTGTTGTCCACAAAATACCCCTAGTTCAAGATTTGTCGAGATATTTAATCTTTTGGAGACTAGACTTGAAATATGATATATGCTTCTTTCATACTTCTAAGATTTCATACATATGAACATCTAACTCATTCATTGAGAAAATTTAAAGTTGAACCATATTGATATTGCCTCTCAAAATCTCTCTTATATTTTTTCATGAATCTCTACACGTAGACCCATTGGTGAGGCATGATATCCAATTTCAAATAGATATTGAAAAACTTTTTACCGCCTTACTTAACCAGAAATAAAACTCTTTCAATTTAAATTTATATTGAAGAAGAAAAAAACCTCCAATTTGAATTTTTATTGGAGATAGAAACTCTTTCAATTTGAATTTGCATTGGAGATGAAAACAACCTCCAATTTGAATTTATATTAGAGAAGGAAACAACCTCCAATTTGAATTTGTATTGGAGATGGAAGCTCTTCCAATTTGAATTTATATTGGAGAAGAAAACATTTATTTACAACTCTATAAAAGGATGTAGGTTCCCCACTTTGTCAATATCAATTTTGAGGTTTCTAAGCAAGGAATAATGCTTAGGTAATTTCTTTTCCTCCTACTTTTCTTTTATTTTTCATTATTTTTTTGCAGCATAGCATGTTAGTGATAGAAAATTCATATCTCATTGTAGAAATATCAAAATCTTGAATAGTTTAATACTCATGAAACTAGACTTTGAGATCTACAACATATCCAAAATCTAGCTTTAAATTCCTTCAATATAATCCTCGATAAATTTTTAAAATTAGCCCTGAATTTTTTTTGCTGAAAATTTCTGATCTGCATATCTTTGACAAAACTTTCATATCTTGAATTAGGAAGGACAAAACAATAAGTCGCTTGATTCTTGTAAAACTAAACACACAGATCTATAATATCCAAAATTCATTATTTAATACCTTCGAGATCTTTTAAGGTGTTATCCCGAAATCAACATTGGATTTTGATGCTCCAGCAGTTTCAGATTTACGTGATGACACCAACAAACATATATCTCAATATAGGAGTATCGAAATCATGATCCTCTTAATTCTATAGATATCGGAAACATAAACATATATCATATACAAGATTTAAAATTTATGATATTCAAAATTATTCTAAACAATTTTTTTTTAAAGTTGATCCTAAATTTTATTCGGCAGAAAATTTCAGATTTGCGTTGTCTCCCCAAATAATTTATGTTTTGATGTGGCAACGTCACCAAGGTATTCTTATCCACCAAAATATCTTGTATCAAGCCCATCTAAGTTGGTGATGTATGACTCTCGAGTTTGAAACATTTTGATAGGTAACAAACTCTCTTCTACTTGTGTTTTCTTGGTGTTGTCTTTTCCTTTTTCCTTTTTGTAGGTAGGCTTCAAAGGATGGTCCATGAAGAAGGTAATATTATGGAACATAGGTATGGATACTCATCCCAGTCTCACAAAAAGGTAATTTCATGGTAATCTTATGGCGCATAGGGATAGCTACTCATCCCCATCCTAAGAAAAGGTAATTTCATGGTAATCTTACAGCTCACAAGGATGGCTAGTCGTCTCCACCCTAAGAAAGTAAAGAATGAAGGATTTAAAGACTTCAACTTGTAGACCAAAGCACCTGATGACTCCAACTTTTAGACTTTGAAGGCTTTAACATGGCAGATTTGAAAACATCAACTTGAAGACTTCAACTTATAGTCGTAGAGCATATGAAAACTTTGACTGGTAGATCCTTTGAACTTATAAGTTTTATATGGTAAATTTAAAGGTTTCAACTTATAGACATAGATCATTTGTAGACTTCGGCTATCAGACTTTAAAGGCTTTGATATGGCAGATTTAAAGACTTCAACTTGAAGACTTAGTAAATTTGAAGACTTCAAATTATAGACATAGAGCATATGAATACGTCAACTTATTGACTTTGTAAACTTGCAGGCTTCAGTATGATAAATTTGAAAGCTCCAACATGAAGACTTAGTCAATTTAAAGACTTCAACTTATAAACATAGGTCATTTGAAGACTTTAACTATCAAACTTCGTGAGCTTGCAGGCTTCAATATGGTGAATCTAAAAGCACTAACATGAAGACTTAGTGAATTTGAAGACTTCAACTTATAGGCATAGGTCATTTGAAGACTTAAACTATAGACTTCGTGAACTTGCATGCTTTAATATGGTAACTTTGAAATCTTCAACATGAAGACTTAGTGAATCTGAAGACTTCAATTTATGTCAAAGAATATCATATTTTATAGGATTTCCCCCCCATCGAGCCACCAACACTTGGTGCAAGTCCGAATATTGATGAAACAAAAATAAAGTCTCTTGAAGACTGACTTTTTTTATGTGAGTGGAAATATGTATTTTTTTTATACTTACGCAACTGAACTCAGAATGAAATTTCAAGTGCCAACGTGCCTCAGTGAAGAAGATCAAGTCACAACATAGTTCTGGGTGAGTGTTTTTTGTGGGAATCCTAATTTTTACCTAGGCCACCTCTTTTAAGGTTTTCAACCTAGCTGTCCTTTTGTTTTAGTCATACACAGTTTATACTCTTGCGGTCAAGGAGTGAACATACAGTTTATGCTCGTGCCTTAAGGAGTGTCTATGCAGTTTATACTCGTGCCTTAAGGAGTGTTTCAACTTGAAGATTTTACTTAAATTTAAAGAGCTTGGTGACATAAAATTTAGACTCGTGTTTCAAGGAGCATTTAAACTTGAATACTTAGCTCAAATTTGAAGAGATTGGTTATATACAATTTGGGCTCGTGTTTTGAGGAATATTTAAACTTGAATACTTAAGCTCAAATTTGAAGAGCTTGGTAATATATAGTTTAGGCTCGTGTTTTATAGAGCATGTCAACTTAGATATTTCGCTCGAATTTGAAAAGCTTTGTGATTTAAAAATTTAGCTCGGAATTTGATGAGTTTTGTAACATTTAGCTCAAATTTGAAGAGTTTGGTGATATGCAGTTTAGGCTCGTCTTTCGAGGAGTATTTTAACTTGAATACTTAGCTCAAATTTGAAGAGCTTGGTGATATACAGTTTAGGCTCATGTTTTAAGGAGCATGCCAACTTGGAGATTTTTCCCAAATTTGAAGATCTTCTTGATTTGAAAATTTAGCTCACAATTTGTTGTGTTTTTTTAACATTTATCTCAAATTTGAATATCGTGGTGATATATAGTTTAGGTTTGTATTTCGAGGAGCATTTTGACTTAAAGATTTTAACCAAATTTAAAGATCTTCATAAGTTGAAATTTAGCTCATAATTTGAAGAGCTTTGTGGCATAAAAACTTAGCTCAAATTCAAAGAACTCTATAATTTCAAGATTTAACTTAAATTTGAATAGTGATTTAAAGTTTTAGCTCAAATTTAAAGGTCTTTACAACTTCTAAATTTGACTCATATTTGTAGATCTTTGTGATATGTAGTTTAAGCTTGTGCTTCCTGAAGCTATTTAACTTGTAGTTTAGACTCATGCTTTGAGGAGTTCTATAACTTGCATTTTAAGCTCATGTATTGAGAAGTGATTTAACTTGCAGTTTAGACTCATGCTTTGAGGAGTTTTATAACTTGCAATTAAAGCTCATGAGATAAAAAATGATTTAACTTGCAATTTAGACTCATGCGTTGAGGATTTTTATAACACACAGCTTAAGCTCATGCGTTGAGGAACGCTGAGATATAAATAGTCTCTTCAAATTCATCTTTGGGTGCAAACTTTCCCTACTATAAGTGTCTTCTATATCTTCAACTTCGTGAGGCTTACAGAAAAGAATGCATTGATCTCCTCTGACAACCATGCTTAATTACATATTATGTGCATGAGTTACAAACTCTTCAAATATATTGGGATTTAATCCTTACAATATGTAGCAAAGACCCTATTCATACCTTGAATCCATATTTCAATGCTAGAAGTTTCACTGAGGCGATCTTTACAGTTGAGGCTCAAACTTCTCCATGATTGATAAAGTCAACAACTAGCTCGTCTTTATATTGATGGGCCTTTTTAAGTCCAGTCATACTAATTACATGTCTTGTGCTATAGAAATAATTAACAAACTCTTGCTCCAACTGATCCCAACTATCTATGGGACCAAGTTCGAGGTTGGTGTAGTAATAAAAGGCATGTTCTTTGATAGATCATATGAACTGCTTGACGAGATGATCACCATATGTTCCAGCATCATTGCAAGTCACAATAAAGTGCGCTATATGCTATTTAGGGACCCCTTTGCCATCAAAAGATTGAACCTTAGAAGGTTGATATTTATCAGCCATCTTCAAGTTATCAATCCTTTGTGTATACGTCATAGCATATGTGAGAAAAAACTTGGACGAGGACTCAAATTTATCTTTGATTGCTCCCATGATGAAGTTTTTCAATTGGCCAATAGAAATCAAACCTTTAGTAAAGACTTGAAGCTCTTTGGTCATTGTTGTTTGCCTTATGAAAGATTTACTTTTCTCTTGAATTCCAGGAAGCTTTATGGGTGTCTGACTTGATTCTCTCTCATACATGCTCTCTATGTTATTTATTAACTTGACAAGTTTAGCATCTTGTTCTTGTACATGATTTTTCAAGTATTCAACTACTTTAACAAAGCTTGCCAGTTGTTCTTCTATTGTGAAAGTCATTTCATTGTTCTTGAATTTTGATATTGGAAAAGTTGAGATAGAGATCATTCCAGTGGGCATGCCAGAATTTGTTGGACAGTACAATTTTAAGACCAAAAATAATAATTGAAAGAAGAAAAATAATGCAACAATCATTTTATTGATTTCAATAAGTATGAGTGTTACAATCTCTATTAATCCTCTAATTTGCCTTTTCAAATATAAATTCAAGGGCTTCCATCTTGATCTTGAATTTGAACTTGATTTATGAACTTGATGGATTTGATCTTGACTTGTGCTTGAATCCAAGGGCTTTGGAGCTTGTTCTTGAATCTTGGGATCTTGATCTTTAATCTTGATTTGCTGATTTGATGGACTTAATCTCGACTTGTAGTTGAATTCAAAGGCCTTTGAGCTTGTTCTTGAATCTTGTGGTCTTGATCTTGAATCTTGATGAACTAATCATGAATGTTTGAATTTGTAAAGAAATCTGCGACGTTTGATCCACAAGCTCTCTCTTGCTTTTTGTTAGAATTTTGGATGTTTTTTTGAATTATGAAACCCCTATTTATAGTTGTAGGATGTAAATATTCATAGTGAAGATGAACTTCTTTTGACCAATCAGATTCAAGTGATATGACGACTTTCGTGGGCTTATGATTTCACTAGGCTGGCTGCATCATTTTGACATGTAGCATGGTCCTATTGGGTTCTTCACTTGACTTGACATGCCACGTCATTTGACACGTGGTATACAATTGGGCCTTTAGAATATGATAGTAGCTTGGTCTTAACAAAGTGAGCTTATCATTTGTAGCCAAAATCAATGGGCTAGCCCGATTAAATTGGACTTTAATTAAAGGATAACTTACATAAATTCTGAATTTTTAATGGGTTCTAACACTTTTTTCCATAGCTTTGTCTAATTATATGATATCCCAAATTTTTCTATTTGTGATACATATGCTTGTGATTCATTTGTAATTTAGCGGTTAGTTAAATAAGGAAGCAACTAGTTTTCAATTATTACATGAAGTAAAATTAGGTGCAAATCATGGTATAAATACATTTGGTTTCAGATGTATCATACTGATACATCTGGTTCTAGATGTATCATAATGATACATTTGGTAAAATTACTCAATACCCATTAAAAATTCAATCTCACACAAAAATAAACAGTTTACATATGTTAAATGTATCAAACATTTATAAATAAATAAAAAGTATGAATTACTATCACAAAGTATTTTCATATGTATCCAGTATTCCAACAACAAATGTATAATATTGATAATGTATATATTTTTGATAATTGATTAACAGCCCCAGTACATATTTTTTATTCTATTATATCAGTGTTACATATGTCGTTTCTCACGAGATAAAATGTATCAATAGTGTATGTATAAAATGTATCATGGAATTAAATAAAATACCATATGTATAAATATCCAAATTGAATGAGGGTGGGGAAACCATTAAATGGCCCAAAAAAATAAGCATCATCCTTACAATTATGAAAAGAGTACATAAATTCATGATATGTATTTATATATGTATTAAATACATTTGTTTGATGTGTATGATTGATACTTATGATTGATACATAATATACACCACCCCTCCATCATTCATCTGCATCATCACTGCAACCTTGGCTACCCCACCCTCTTCGTCATTTGTCCTCACCACCACTGCCATTTTGACGGTTCTCATTGGAAATCTAAAAATTGATTGTTCAATTACTTCTAATTGATACATATAATCTACCACCACCCCATTCGTCGTTCGTCCACACCATCACCGCCACCTTGGCTACCAAATGCGACACGAATGGGGGCCTTGTCATAATGGGTGTCCCAAGTCCGACCAGGACCAAAGATCGCCCCTATTACCCAACCCTACCTCTAGCTTCCTACCCTGAGTTGGCTGAATTTCGAGCATATAGAAAGATAGCATAATAGCTCACATGAAAACTCTGAGATAGGATCACGACTATGACCAACCCAATCGATTCCAACCGTCTAACCATACCAACCGTACTAAACCAAAGGCTATAACCAAGGAAAAACTAAGATATAATATAATAAATCCCAAAATATAATTTGATGGAACAACAAATAATATCATACAATGACGTTAGCCCCAATACCAATGCCAATACTAAGGCTGACACCAATACCAATCCCGCCCATACTAACCTATAGTAGTACCACAAAGCCTCTAACTAAAAGAGTAAAATTATCAGGTTGGGACATGCCCTTATGGATAAAACCAATATCCAAAATATAATCAAAGTATCTCAAAATATCCATAACATGAAATGAAGCCTTCCAAAAGAATGAACGCTCACCTCTTCAGTTCAAATGTTGATCCTCGATTCAAATAACTATGTAGGAGTAGTAGAATGGCCGATTCCTACATAGCGTGGGTATACAAACTCCAGTAGATGGGTTAGCGAGTAATCACTATCATGAACTTAGGAAAAGGATAAAATAATGTCATTTATAAAAACTAAGTAAAACCATCCATTATGCATACAACCATACATATATATATATAACCATGCCGAGAAAGGGAACCGTATTTAGCATGCATTTAAATACTTTGCCTTGGTTGTGTATCAATCGCCGTCCTAAACCACCCAAGGGTTATATGGGTTCAGCTCCCCTGCTGAAAGAGACCAGTGTGTGAAGCTGCATGACTGGAGAAAATAACCTGGGATAACTAGTACATCCCCCAATATAAAGTGTGGCATCATACACACAGTCACCAAAACCAAACCTCACATCGAAAAATATAAGTTTCCAATTTTGGTCCCCCAGGGACCTCTACCTTCCACGATTTTTCTACACCTCCCTATTTAATGCCCAATTATAACTATTTTCCAACCAACCAAAACAGTATCCATCGATTAACCAAGGCCATTAGTAGTGATATCGTCATACCACCATAACTTGTAAGTATTTTTTGCAACCAACAATTTATAGATTAACGGGACTTTCAATTGCCCTTCTATTTACCATATCAAACCACTTGGAGATCACCATGTACCCCACAAGTATTACCATTTAGAATTTTACCTTTTCAAAGAATTTAAGCCATTTGACTTTCTTTTCCAAATTTAAAACAAGCAAGAGTTTCTTTAAGAATACATTAATGCATTGAAAACATCCTTATAAGAATTTTATCAAACACATTGGGGGCATAATGTAACCAAAACCAATTCCAATTAACATTTAACCATTCCTAAGAAATCCAAGCATTCAAAACCACCATTAATGCATATAAAGCATAATTAAAACCATGAGAAACCATAACTAACCATTTATAATCATAACCACCAAATCATATTGAAAACCAAAAGCATACAATAATGAAATCATGAAAACCAATAGTAAAAATCATGCCTTTAGTTGGAACTAATAATGAGGAAAGAGAACATGCCTTAATTGACAAAGTAGGGGGAGAGAAATCACCAAGATCCCCAAATTGGTCCTCAAGATAAAACCCTAGCTTTCCTTACCCAAAAGCTCTTGAGAGGATTTTAGAGTGTTTAGGAATAGTTATAAAGTGTTAATGAATAGAACAATAAGGTAAATTATAACGCCTCAAATCTAGTACCCAGAACGCTACACGGTGCTCATACCTTTGAAGGACCACAAGCTAACTCATGACTGATATTTGTACCTATATACTGCATAATATACTGTAAATATAGAAATATGAACTAAAAGGCCATAAGGTTCAAACTAAAACATTATATCTGATGTAAAGTATAACATCTGAATGGGGTGTAAAATACCCAAAACAACTGAAATAAGCTTTCTAAACATGCTGTAGTCTGGAAAACCTCTAAAATATGACTGTCTGAATAAGGAGTTAATGGGATATGTACCCAACTAACTCCAACTAATAAAATAATTAATGATATAATAAAGAAATGATCATGTCCTCGAAGGATGAGGACTCATGCTAACTTAGACTGTTGATATCTGGAATCTACTAATACTCTGGAGTTCGTATCTCTGAACCTATTGTATAAGACACTATAGTGCGAATGCATCAGTACAACTGAATGTACTGGTATGCATTTAAGGTAGGCTAAATGCATGGGGTTCATATGCATGAACAATAATACTAACAGACTGATTATCATGAGCGTGAGAATACATGCATGCGACATAATAACTGACACTAATATCGTGATAACATGATTACTAGATCTGATTACTGATGACATAACATACCGATAACTGATATACTGATAACATGTGACTGTATTTGACAGTCCCAATTCTGATAGAACTATCTGAGTTCCGTACTTAGCTGAGTTGACTGTATCTGACAATCCTAAAATCTGAAGAACTATCTGAGTTCTTTTACTAATACTGATACTGATACTGAAACTGTGGGAAGTAGTTATCTAATCGACATGCCCCAAATAATGTACTATAGCGGAACTGGGGTCTAATCTGTGTCCTAATTGGAAGGGTGTCAATACCATGCCACTGGTAAGGACAACATATGAGTGACCCTCAACTAGCAGGTTACTCTAATGAGAACGGTGGGAACCCTCAACTAAAAGGTTAAGAAACCTCATCTACCTTCAACTAGCACGTATGATGTCTTAACCTACGCTGGCTACGTAGTTCTGGAATGGAAGGACTACTCCTACGAATCACACCCTCAACTAGTAAGTGAGTTCCTATCCTTGGGTTCACTCGGTGCTAATTCCTACTCCCATCTAAATGGACACTGAACATGATTAACTGATCTGAACATGGGTTGAGTTACTAAATTTCGTTGACTGACGGAATACTACTAACACTTGACAACTGATTGAGTTCATGAGATTATTGAGATTTTCTGAGTCATAAGACTGTCTGAAGTTTAAGGATCATGGATTGACTCAAAGTATCATGAAAATATGGCATGGCTCTAGGCACACTACTAATGTTTCGGGTACAAGTACCCTCAGGACTCGATAAAGGAAACTGACAAAGCATGACATACTTGAACACATGACTAACATCCGAATCCATAATTCATTATTGAAGCATTTCCTCAAACATGTGATACACATGAACTTGTACATACATGGGGATTTCATAGCATCATACTAGGTAGGCGCTTTTCCTTCATATAGGCATTTAATCAAACACATGGTAGGCATAGTATATGTAAACAACATTGTACAACAATTAAACATCATGGTTCAATTCTAATTTCATCATTCAAGGGTTTAATCATAGGTTTACATGAACCTACACATATACTAATCAATTCCACATGAAATTTATCACCAAACATGGATTAAAATTCAATTAGTCATTATAAACATGAACACTAGCAACCCAAAATGAATTTCATAAAGAAAATCCATAAACTTGAACTTTGAAAAAAGATTCTTGGGCTTCATGGACGAAAGGAGTCCATGAATGAACACTATGCATACCTGGGTTGAGTTTATTGAAGTTCTTGAACTTGAATATTGGAATCTCTTAGTTCTTAAAGAATATTTAGATTTTATTCTTGGGGATTAATCTTAGAGATAAAATCCTAATTTTGTTATTGTGAAATAATAATGAACAAATAAGATGAGGTCGGATATAACTGGGTATATAAATGGGTAGTAAAAGACCAAAATACCCCTTTAAAAATGACTTAAAAATACTGAGTGGAACATGCGATGGTGGGGTGCGATGGTTCATTGCTGGGTCGATGGTCTATTAGACTCACCGTCGGACTGGGACCAGAACTGGGACCTACTGCCTTAGCTCAACGGTGGGGTGCGAAGGTTCATTGCTAGGTCGATGGTACATCGGGCCTCTCCGCCGCACTCATCCAGAGAGTGGACTCACTACCTCAATGCGACGGTGGGGTCCAAAGGTCCGTCGCTGGTTCGATGGTCCATTATCCCGCTCCATCAAACCTGGGCGATTCGGACTGTTCTTTGTAAAACGGCTATAATTTCTTCATCTGATACTGGATTTTGATGAAATTGGTATAGTTGAAAAGTTAATTCAATTTCCCATGTGACAAAAAGTGAATATTTTAAAAATACCACGTGTATAAAAATGGATTCATATTTCAAGGAAAGTTTTAACATTCTTGAGATGATTTTAAGCTAGGAAAAAGTATGGGGTATTACAATATCTCCCCCTTGAGAACATTCATCCTCGAATGAGACTGAGAGTAAGGGGAAGAACATAAACTGACGTACATACTAAACATGAATAACTAGAATATAATCTTATGACTGACATGACTGATAAGCTGAACATATCATACTGAACATACATATCTTATATATGCGTAACTGATTCGTGAATGTGTGACTGAGTGTTCCGAGGAACTAAGTTTCTCACAATGAAAATACATGTTTGATGCCTAATTATATAATTAAACTAATACATGAATGCATGACTGAATATGCAATGGTACTTGATACCAAGTTTGTGATAAACACAAAATATAAAACTGAGTAAGCTTAAAGAGAACTGTTACCTTGAACTTGATCTGAGTTGGTAGAGAAGAGGTGAGGATACTTAGTACGCATGTCTATTTCTGCTTCCCAAGTAGCTCCCTCGATAGACTAATTTCACCAAAGAACATTAACTAGAGGGACTTCTTTGTTCCTCAGTCTACAAGTTTGATAGTCTAGGATTTCAACTGGAATCTCTTCGTAAGAGAGGATATTCAGAAAATCTATACTCTGAATAGGGATTACAACTACTGGGTCACCTATGCACTTCTTGAGCAAAGAGACAAAGAAGACTGGATGAACTGAGGCTAGATCTGAAGAAAATTCAAGCTCATAAGCTACCTTGATGAAGTGACTGAGAATTTTGAAGGGACCGATATATCGGGGACTGAGCTTTTTGTCGAATCGCTTCACTCTCTTTATGGGAGAGATCTTCAGATAGACATAGTCACCAATCTCGAAATTAGGATCCTTTCTATAAATATCTGCATAAGACTTCTGTCGGCTCTGTGCAGTCCGAAGTCTTTCTCTAATCAACTGGACTTTTTCTAAGGCGTTGAATACCAAGTCAGGCCCTATGACTGAGGCCTCACTAACTTCGAACCAACCAATCAGAGATCTACATCTCCTACCATAGAGAGCTTTGAATTGAGCCATCTTAATACTAGAATGATAGCTGTTGTTGTATGCAAACTCAATCAAAGGCAAGTGGTCATACCAACTACCCTTGAAATCAATTGCACACACCCTTAGCATATCTTCTAAAGTCTGAATGGTCCTTTCTACTTGACAATCTGTATGAGGATGGAAGGCTGTACTAAGATGAACTTGGGTATCAAGATCCTTTTGGAAAGCTTTCTAACAGTGAGAGGTGAACTGGGTATCTCTGTTTGAGATAATAGATAGAAAAATACCATGCAATCTGACCAACTCCTTAATGTGGAGTTTGGCATAATCCTCGGCTGAATAAGAGGTATGAACTAGAAGGAAATAAGCTGATTTGGTAATTCTATCTAGAATGACCCAAACTGAATTATGCTGATCATGAGTTCGAGGTAAACCCGTCACGAAGTCCATGTTCACTTCTTGCCACTTCCAGGTAGGAATAATGAACTCCTTCATAGGACCACTAGGCTTCTGATACTCTATCTTAACCTTCTAACATGTAGAGCACTTAGCCACAAACTCTGTAATATCTTTCTTCATCCCACTCCACCAATAGATCTCCCTCAAGTTGCAGTACATCTTTGTGGCCTCTGGATGAATAGAGTAGTGCGCACCATGCATTTCTACAAGAATTCGCTGCCTTAAGTCATCTACTCATGGAACACAGAGACGACCCTAACAACGCAAAACACCATCTCCCCCTTGGGAGAAAACCTTTACTTTCTGAGCCTGGACTGACTTTTTCAATTTGACGAGGCTGGGATCTCTATCTTGCTTTTCTTTTACCTCGAAAACTAGAGATAATTCTAAACTACTGTGAACCCATAAATCACCCTCCTCTGTATCGACTAAGCGAACACCTAGTCTGGAAAACTAATGGACTTCCTGAGCTAACTTATTCTTACTGTCCTCAACATGAGAAACACTACCCATAGATAGTCTACTGAGAGTATCGGCTGTTACTTAGCCTTGCTTGGATGATAAAGGACATTCATGTCATAATCCTTTAAGAGCTCTAACCACCTTCTATGATGAGGATTGAGATCTTTTTGAGAAAAGACATACTGAAGGCTCTTATGATCTGTGAACACATCTACATGAACTCCGTATAGATAATGCCTTTAAATATTTAAGGAAAAAACTATGACTGCTAACTCAAGATCATGAGTAGGGTAATTCTTCTCATGGGGTTTAAGTTGTCTAGAGGTGTAGGCTATGACCTTACCATGATGCATGAGGACACAACCCTAACCTACTCTGGATGCATCACAATACACTACAAACCCATCTGAACCATCTGGAAGAGCTAAGACTGGAGCTGAAGTGAGTCGAGTCTTTAACTCCTGAAAATTCTTCTCGCAAGGATCTGACCACTGAAACTTGACTTTCTTATGAGTTAATCTAGACATAGGGGATGCAATAGAAGAAAATCCCTCAACAAACTATCTGTAATAGCTAGCCAAACCTAAGAAACTCCTGATGTCTGATGGAGAGACAGGGTGAGGCCAGTTTCTTATTGCTTCGGTCTTTTGAGGATGTACTTTAATACCATCACCGAAAATGATATGGCCAAGGAATGCTACTAACCTTAGCCAAAATTTGCACTTACTGCATTTGGCGAATAACTAATGATTTATGAGAGTCTGAAGTACTATTTTGAGATGGTTTGCATGATCACGCTCACTACGGGAATAGACCAGAATATCATCTATAAAGACTATGATACTGCTTGAACACCTGATTCATCAAGTCCATGAAAGCGGCTGGGGTATTAGTAAGACCAAAGGATATAATTAAGAATTCAGAGTGACCATACTGAATATGAAAAGCTATTTTTGGAATGTCACATTCTCTAGCTTTGAGATGATGATAGCCGGATCTAAGGTCTATCTTAGAGAAGTAGCTAGCAACCTAAAGTTGGTCAAGAAAGTCATCAATTCTAGGAAGAGGATACTTGTTCTCGACCGTGACTTTATTGAGCTGATGGTAATCAATGCACATCCTGAGAGAACCATCTTTCTTGCACACGAATAAGACTGGTGTGCCCTACGGGGACACACTGAGCCTGATAAATCCCTTATCTAAGAGATCCTTCAATTGTTCTTTCAATTTTTTGAGTTCTGCTAGTGCCATTCTGTATGGAAGAATAGATATAGGTTAAGTATCCGAAAAAAGATCAACACCGAAGTCTATTTCCTTTTCGAGAGGAATTCCTGGAAGATCTTTGGGAAAGATATCTGAATACTCATTAACGACTGGAACTGATTCAAGACTGGGAGTTTTGGAACTGGAATCCTTAGCATGAAGAAGATGATAGATACATCCCTTAGATATCATTTTCCTTGCCCGAAGGTAGGAAATAAGCTGACCTCTGAAAGTGGATACAATACCCTTCCACTCAAGGACAAGTTCATTTGGAAACTAAAACTGGACTATTATATTTCTACGGTCGATTGTGGCATAGTAGGAATGAAGCCAATCTATGCCGAGAATGACATCAAAATCAGTCATTTCTAATTCAACTAAGATTGTTAAAGTGACTTTCTGAGATATCGTAACCAAGCAGTTCCTGTATACCCGCCGGGCTATGATAGTTTTACCCACTAGGGTAGAGACTGAGAAGGACTCTGCTAAAATTTTAGGACTAACTCTGAAATCGCTTGCTATATAGGGAGCAACAAAAAACAAGGAAGCACCTGGATCTAGCAAGGCATAAACATTCATATGAAAGATCTATAATGTACCAGTAACCACATCAGGAGGATTTTCTTGATCTTGTCGAGACTAGAGATCATAGAGTCTGTTTGGGCGTTGCCCATTAGTAGCACTGGAGGTGGAACACTGCTGATTTGGGCAACCAGACTGAGCTGAGGGGCGATTTTGTTGACCTAGAGGACCTGACTATGGATAATCTCTAACTCTGTTTCCTGGCTTGTCACACCCGAAGCAAGTATCACTGCCAACTCTGCAAGTACCTTAGTGGTGCTTTCCACAAGTACGACAAAGAGGATAGGTATGGGCATTGCTAAAACTCCCCTGAGACTTAGAGCCTAGCGCTCTATCTTTGTTTCCCTCTCTAAACTTAGTAATTGGAACACTGGCTGAAGAGGGATCTGGAACTGAAGACTTAGGACAAAATTGAGAACGGTTTTCTCTTTATGACTTAGGTTAAGTAAAGCTGAAACTACCTGTCCTTGCTCTCTTATTCTGCTTGTCCCTCATCTTAATCTTTTGCTCCTCTATCTGTTAAGCATGATTCATAAGCCTGGCTAAAGTTATGTCACTATTCAGCATGGTGGATCTTCACTCATTAACCATGCTATCATTCACCCCTGAAATGAACATACTCATCCTTGCCCTGCTATTTGCAACCACATGAGAGGCATATCTGACTAATTGTGTAAACTTAAGAGAATACTCTTTCATTGTCATATTGCCCTACCTGAGGTTGATGAATTCTAGCACCTTAGCTTCTCTAAGCTTTAGAGGAAAGAATCTATCAAGGAAAGCCAAAGCAAACTCCTCCCACTCAACTGACCCTGCATCATCTGCCCTCTCTGTCTTCTACTGCTTGAACCAAGTGTGAGCAACATCCTGCAACTGATATGCAGCTAGCTCAGCACTCTCACTAGAAGTAATCCCCATTATGTCTGTAACCTTCTGCACCTGATCTAGAAATTCATGAGGGTCCTCATCTGCCTTAGACCCAAGAAAGGATGGAGGATTTATTCGGGTGAAGTCCCAAATTCTAGTTGTAACTGAATTGGCCATTGGGTTGGCTATAACGATAGCTGGTCATTTATTTTGAGCAGCATATTATTGAGCAAGAGTAGTGAATGCGGCTCTGAACTTCGCATGAGAAACATGTTCATCTAAGGGATCTTCTTGGACAGGCTGGGTTATTCTCTTAGGAGGCATGTTTTAAAATAAAGAGAAGAAGCGAATTAGACTGAGAGATTGACTTGACATTATACTCACTGGCACAACATGAATATTGAAAGAAGGGAAAATATTCCTAAATATCTTATAGCCTCTTGTACATAAATATGGAGCGCAACATACCCATGTACAAGACTCTACTAGATGCGGCTTCCAGACTTCCTAGGCCACTATTGAACCATAGGCTATGATACCAAGTTTGTAACGCCCCAAATATGGTACCTGAAATACTACACGGTGCTCATGCCCCCAAAGGACCACAAGCTAACCCATGACTGATATCTGTACCTGTATACTGCATAATATATTATAAATATGGAAACAAGAACTGAAAGGCCATAAGGTTCAAACTAAAACATAATATCTGATGAAAAGTATAACATCTGAATGGGGTATGAAATACCCAAAATAACTGAAATATGCTATCTGAACATACTGTAGTCTGGAAAGCCTCTAAAATATGACTGTCTGAATAAGGAGTTGATGGGAAATGTCACCAACTAACTCCAACTAATAAACTAATTAATGAGATAATAAAGAAATGATCATGTTCTTGAAGGATGAGGACTCACTGCTAATTATGACAGCTGATATATGGAATCTACTAATGCTCTAGAGCTTGTGTCTCTGAACCTATGGTATAAGACACCATAGCGCCAATGCTTCAGTACGACTGAATATACTGGTATGCATGTGAGGTAGGATAAATGCATGGGGTTCATATGCATGAACAATAATACTAACAGACTCACTATCATGAGCGTCTGAATATATGCATGAGAAATAATAACTGACACTAATACTGTGATAACATGATTACTGGATCTAAATACTGATGACATGACATATTGATAACTGATATAACTGATAACATGGGTGACTATATCTAACAACCTTGATTTTGATGGAACTATCTGAGTTCCGTACTAAACTGAGATGACTGTATCTAACAGTCCTGAAATCTAAAGAACTATCTGAGTTCTTTTACTAAGACTAATACTGAAACTGTGGGAAGTAGTTATCTAACCGACATGCGTCAATTGATGCATTATAGCGGAAATGGGGTCCAATCTGTGCCCTGATTGAGAGGGTATCAATACCGCTCCACTGGTAAGGAAAACATGTGAGTGACCCTCAACTAGCAGGTTACGCTAATGAGAACGGTGGGAACACTCAACTAGCAGGTTAAGCCATCTCATCTACCTTCAACTAGCAGGTATGATGTCTCAACCTATGCTATCTATGTAGTTCTGGAACGCAAGTACTGCTCCTAGGAATCATACCCTCAACTAGCAGGTGAGCTCCCATACTTGGGTTCACTCAGTGCTAATTCCTACTCCCATCTGAATAGACACTGAACATGATTAACTGATCTGATCATGGGCTGAGTTTCTAAATTTCATTGACTGACGGAATACTGAGTTCATGAGATTATTGAGATTTCCTGAGTCATAAGACTGTCTGAAGTCTAAGGATCATGGCTTGACTGAGAGTATCGTGCAAACATGATATAGCTCTAGGCATACAGATAATGTTTCAGGTACAAATACCCCCAGGACTCGATAGAAGGAAACTGACAAAGCATGACTTACTTGAACACATGACTAACATCATAATCCATAATTCATTATTTTGAAGCATTACCTCAAATATGTGATACACATGAACTTGTACATACCTGGGGATTTCATAGTATCATACTAGTTAGGCACTTTTCCTTCATATAGGCATTTAATCAAACATATGGTAGGCATAGTACATGTAAACAACATTGTACAACAATTAAACATCATGGTTCAATTCTAATTTCATCATTCAAGGGTTTAATCATAGATTCACATGAACCTACACATATACTAATCAATTCCACATGAATTTTATCACCAAACATGGATTAAAATTTAATTTGTCATTATCAACATGAACACTAGCAAACCAACATGAATTTCATAAAGAAAAATCATAAACTTGAACTTAGAAAAGAGATTCTTGGGCTTTATGGACGAAAGGAGTCCATTAATGAACACTATGCATACCTTGGTTGAGTTTCTTGAAGTTCTTGAACTAGAAGGATTGGAATCTCTTAGTTCTTGAAGAAGATTTGAATTTTATTCTTGGAGATTAATTTTTGAGAGAAAACCCTAATTTTGTTGTTGTGAAATAATAATGAACAAATAAGCTGAGGTCAGATATAACTGGGATATAAACGGGTGGTAAAAGATCAAAATACCCCTTTAAAAATTACTTAAAAATACTGAGCGGAACATGCGACGGTGAGGTACAATGTTCCATCGCTGGGTCGACGGTCCATCGGACTCACCACCGAACTGGGACCAGAACTGGGACCTACTTCCTTTGTTCGATAGTGGGGTGCGATGGTCCGTCGCTAACTCAACGGTCCATCAAGCCTCTCTGTCGCACTAAGATAGAGAGAGGACTCACTACTTCGATGCGACGGTGGGGTGCGACGGTCCGTCACTGGGTTGATGGTCCGTCGGCCCGCTGCATCATACCTGGGAGATTCAAACTACTTTCTGTAAAATAGCCATAACTTCCTCATCTGATACCGAATTTTGATGAATTGGTATCGTTGGAAAGCTAATTCAATTTCCCATGTGACAAAAAGTGAAAATCTTAAAAATGTCACATGTACAAAAGTGGATTCATATTTCAAGGAAAGTTTTAACATTCTTCAAATGATTTCAAGATAGGAAAAAGTATGGGGTATTACATAAATACTCTCCCAATTAGGTTAGAAGTCATGGGGTCCTATTAGGTTAAGTGGGGAAATATCCAGAATACCCCTACTTAAGTTGCAAAAAATCCCATCACAGGGATACGATTGACCCACATGAGTCATACCCCCTGATACGAGTGGTACCCTCCACTTGTATCTTATCTCCAACCTTTGGATCTAATACTGTCCAGACTACGAATCATCCAACCCAAGTAGTATCCACAACATACAATCCATACCTTCAACCTGTGCCCCTAGAAAAATTGAAATACCAAGAGAATTGAACACTGTCCCCTATACGAGTACAAAATTTGACTCGTATCCTGCCCTACGGCTCAAGGTGAGCCACTTGTACTCAAACTCAACCTAAATTACCAATTCTAAGGTTTGGTAAAGGAAAACCCAAGCCATACGATCTGTATACAACCATATGACTCGTACCACCTAAGTCATACCCATTCAAGTGACCAAATCCTTCCCACCAACCAACACTAGTCAATAAACGAGGTTCATACCATTCGTACCCCTACAGAGAACAAAATTCCAGGAAATTTTCTAGGTCCAGAAACCAGGGTATTCCATTTACCCCCACAAGGAACAATCATCCTCGAATTACGAACAAGGTAGGGTATACGCCAATATGAGTCATTTGCATTATCAAATATACTCCGAATCTTTAATAAAGTTCAAAAACAAAGAAGCAAAGATGTTAATCTTTCCTTTAACAAATTTAGAGAATAAAAATGTGTTCAAGAACACATACCTTCCGCATGAATCCCAGGAGCAGAAAACAAGAGTGGATACTTGGACTTCTTGACCTCCCTCGCCTCCCATGTAGCCTCTTCCACCTTGTGGTTCTGCCTCAGAACCTTAATCGAAGCCACATTCTTGGTCTGTAGCCGATGAACCTACCTATCCAATATCTCAACCTGGACCTGTTCATAAGACTGAGAATTCGAGATACCCAATCCTTCAAAAAGAACAACCGAAGAAGGATCACTAATGTATTTCCTCAACATGAAAATATGAAAGACCGGATGAACCAAGCCCAAACTAGTGGGCAACTCCAATTTATAAGCAACATTACCAACCCTTTGTAAAATCACTTAGGGGACAATATACCGGGGACTGAGCTTTCCCTTTTCTCTATACGCGCTATTCCCTTCATAGGAGACACCTTTAGGAATACTTAGTCCCCAATCTCAAACTCCAAGTCTCTACGCCTAAAATCCGCATAAGACTTTTGGAGACTTTGGGCAGCCTTAAGCCTATCCCGAATCACCTTCACCTTCACATAGTCGCCTTACCAAGATCAAACCAACCAATAGGATATCTGCACCTTCTATAATACAATGCCTCAAAAGGGGCCATACCAATACTAGAATGATATATATTATTGTAAGCAAACTCCACTAAAGGTAGATGCTCAACGCAATTGCCACCATAATCAACCATACATGCCTGAAGCATATCCTCCAGTGTATAAATAGTTCTCTCTGCTTGCCCATCCGACTGCAGATGAAAAGCAATAATCAGACTAACCTTAGTCCCCAATCCTTTCTTGAAAGACCGTCAAAAAATGAGATGTAAACTGTGTAACATGATAAAAAATAATTGAAACACACACCCCATTCAGGTTGACAATATCTTGAAGATATAGCTTCATAAATCCTCCACCGAAAAGGTAGTCCTCACTGGCAAAAAGTGAGCAGACTTTGTCATCCTATCCCCGATGACCTAAATAGAATTAAAATAATTCTGAGACTGAGTATGACTGGTAACAAAATCCATATTGATTATCTCCTACTTCTATTCGGGCAAGTCAATTTCTTGATACATCCCACCAGGCCTCATATGCTATACCTTAGCTTGTTGACACACCATACATTTGGCCATGAAATCAACCATATCCCTCTTCATATTGTTCCACCAATAGATCTCCTTGAGATCATGATACATCTTTGTCGAGTTGGGATGAACAATATAGCGTAACTCATGTGACTTAGTCAAAATCCTTTGCCGCAAACTGTCGATATCAGGAACGCACAACATCCCTTGGTACTGTAAACTACCATCACCACAAATCGCAAACAACACCATATTTTGCCTACCAACATCACTCTTGATTTTTATCAAAACAGGGTCTAGCACTTGCTTCTCCATTATCTCTGCACCAAGACACAATCGAACCACTTCTTGCACCATCACACCACCATTCTTGGAGTTCAAAATTAGCCAAGCGGTGAATACCCTTTACCAATTCCCATTTTCCTTCCTCCACATGAGCCAAACTCCCCATGGATAACCTGCTAAGAGCATCAACAAGCACATTAGCCTTACCTGGGTGGTAGTGAAGACTCATATCATAGTCCTTAAAAAGCTCAAGATATCTCCTCTGCCTGAGATTAAGCTTCTTCTGAGTGAACACATACGGTAGTCTTTAATATTAGAAAAGATATCCAGGTGAACACGATTCAAATAATGCCACCCGATTTTCAAAGCAAACACAACCGCCAACAGCTCCAAATCATGGATAGGATAGTTCCTCTAATGAATCTTCAACTGCCTAGAAGCATAGGCAATCACCTTTCCATGCTGCATCAAAACACAACCAAGACCCTACCCGAGATGCATCACAATAAATTATGAACCCATCATTGCCTTCCAATAAAGTCAAAATTAGAGCCGAAGTTAACCTAACCTTCAACTTCTAAAAAATCCCCTCATAAGCATTCGACCTAGAAAACTTAACCTTCTTCTGGGTCAACTTAGTCAAAGGAGCAACTATCGATGAAAAGCTTTCCACAAACCGGCTATAATACGCAGCTAAATCCAAGAAACGCCAACTATCAGATGGAGTCATGGGTCTAGGCCAACTTTTAACCGCAACAACCTTATGAGGATCCACTATTATCCCCTCGCTAGAAATAATATGACACAAGAATGTTACCGCATTCAACCAAAACTCACACTTAGAGAACAGGGCAAATAACTATTGTTCCTTTAAGGTCTAGAATACCACACGAAGGTGATTACCATAATACACCTCACTCTTTGAATAAACCAAAATGTCATCAATAAACACAATGACAAAGAGATCCAAATACTGCTTGAAAACTCTATTCACCAGATCCATAAACGCCATTAGGGCATTAGTCAATCCAAATGATATCACTAAGAATTAAAAATGCCCATATTGAGTATGAAAAGTCATCTTAGGGATATCCAACTCCCTAATCTTAAGTTGATGGTACTCCGACCGAAGATCTATGTTAGAAAAGAATTGGCATTGTGTAATTAGTCAAACAGATCATTTATCCTTGGAAGGGGATACTTGTTCTTGATCACTACTTTATTTAAATACCTTAGTCAATACACATTCGAAGGAAACCATCTTTTTTGCGCACAAATAACGCTGGTGCACCCCATGGAAAAACACTAGGACAAATAAACCACTTGATGGTGTCCATTGTCTAAAAGCAAATCAATACCAAACTCTATTTCTCTATCCATAGGAACACCAAGAAGATCATCCGAAAAGACCTCTGAAAGCTTATTAACCACTGGAACTGACTGTAAAAAAGTACTTCCAAGCTAGAATCTTTAACCCAGACCAAGAGATAAAGACATCCTTTAGAAATTAACCTTCGGGCTCTAAGATAAGAAATAAAATTTCCCCTAGGAGCTAGAGAACCACCCTCCCATTCTATAACCGGCTCACCAGGAAACCTAAAGATATCCTTCTGGGTCCAATAGTCTAAGGATGCGTAACAGGAGTATAACTATCCATACCATAAATAAAATCAAAATACACTATTCCCGATTCAAACAAGTCCACTAGGGCCTGCTTGTCACCAACAGATACCACACACACCCTATAGATTCTTTTAGTCATAACTGAGTCACCTACTGGGTAGTAATAGAAAAAGGATCCACAATTACTTCAGGATCAAAACCAAAAGATACAGCTACATAAGGAGTCATGTAATAGAGAATGGACCCCGAACAATGCAAATAATATACTTCATGAGAGAAGAGTTGTAATGTACCAATAACGATGCCTCGGATCCCTATCAGGACACCAAAGCAAACAACCTGTTCCGATCGACACTAGAACCAGGAGCAGTAACAAAAGCAGATGTAACACCACCAGGTGTAGGGGAAGAAGTTGAAGCCATAGGAACTTTGTTATCCCCCATAGTGACCTTATTAACTAGACAATCCCTAAGCCGATAACCCCGCTGGCCACACTTGAAGCATTTATCCCTCCCATTATTCCAATAACCCAGAAGAGGTCGACTGCAGAACCGACAAAGAAGGAATGAAGAACCCCACTTCTTTTTTTGCCATTTTCCACCATCCCTACTACCCAGAGAATGAGCACCTCCCTGATTAAAGAACCTGCTTCACTTACCCTGTCTATCTTCAAACTCCTCCTGCCTCCTCTTCTCATCAGCCACTTGCTGGATATGAACAGTCAACCTCTAAATATCTATATCCTTAATGAGCAAAGCAGTCTTGCTCTCTAAGATCAAATCCTAATTCAACCCAGAAGCAAACTTCCTTATTTTTGTTCTCATGTTAGCCACCAAATAAGGAGCATATCTTGATAGCTGAAGAAACTTTAAGGCATATTTTCTGACAGTCATTCTCCCCTGCTTGAGATTCAATAACTCCTCATCTTTGCCTCCCTCAATTCTTGAGGAAAGAAAGGATCCAAAAAGGCATTAGAAAAGGCCTCCCATAACACTGATTCCTCCATATCACCCCTATCCCTGTCCCACTCGTCATACCATTGGTATGATATGTCTTTGAGCTGATAAGCTAAAAAGTTTACCCTCTCTACATTAGTAGCCTGCATCACCCAAAATATTTTTTCCATTTCATCCAAGAAGACTTGTGGATTCTCTTTCACCTTTACTCCAGTAAAAGTAAGAGGACCCATATTTAAAAATTGGCCAACCCTTGTGACCTCAGCAGATAAACCCACTAGATACATCCCGCTCAGCCTGAGAGCAACCAACTGATCAATAATATGAATAGATTAACGAAATTTTGTATTCACCACATTAACCTGAGGGACCTGAGGAGAACTGGTAGTATTAGGAGAAACTCTAGCAACATCTGAAATGAGACCCTAAGATCAAAGATGAACCCCAGACGAAGAACATACCCCTTCAGCATTGTCCCCAGATGGGACAGAAGAGTTTTCTTATGTTCCAGACTTATGAGGCATGATCTGAAAGATAAAAAACAAGGATTAGAGAAGATTCCAGGAATTTAACTCTAAGATTGAAAAAAGAATACCAAGAAAGTGAAACATTCCTAAATGTCTTGTAGCCTCTCCCTTATGAGTGTGGTACGCTATACACCCCTAAAACAAATTATACTCGACATGACTTTGTGGACTCCCAATTGACCACGAACCTAAAGCTCTGATACCAATTTTATGCGACCCGACCGGGGCCTAGTCGTAATGGGCATGCCAATTTCGATCGAGATCGTAGACCACCCTAGTTACCCAACCCAACCTTAAGCCGTTTGCCCTAAGTTGGCTGAATTTTGAGCATATAACGAGATAGTGTAATAGCTTACATGAAGACTTTGGGATAGGATCACGACCATGACCGATCCAACCAATTCCAACCATCCAATCATACCAAAGAAAAGGCCATAAACCAAGCCAACCAAGGAAAGACCAAGATGTAATATAATTAATACCAAAATATAATATGATGGAAAAACCAACAATATTATCCAATGATGTCAGTCCTAATACCAATGCCAATACTAAGGTTGATACCAATACAAATCCTGCCCATACCAACCCATAGTAGTACCATAAAGTCTCTAACCAAAAGAGTAAAAATATTTGGTTGGGACAGCCCCCAACCATGGCCAAAAACAATATCTATAACATAATCAAAGTGTCTAAAAATATCCAAAACATGAAATGGAGCCTTCTAAAAGAATGGAAGCGCACCACTTCAGTCTAAATGTTGATCCCTAAGTCAAATTACCATGTAGAAGGAGTAAAATGACCGGTTCCTATATAACATGGGTATACAGCCGCCAGTAGATGGGTTAGTGAGTGATTGCTAGCATAAACTCAGGATAAGGATAAATAAGTATCATTTATAAAAACCAAGTAAGACCATCCATTAAGCATACAACCATACATATATATATAACCATATCGAGAAAGGGAACTGTGTTTAGCATACATTTAAGACCTTTGCCTTGGCTGTGTAGCAATTGTCGTCCTAAATAACCCATGGGCTATTAGGTACAGCTCCCCTACTAAAAGGGCCCTAGTGCGTGAAGCCACACGATCGAAGAAAATAATTGGGAATGACTAGTACATCCCCAATATAAAGTGTGATATCATACACACGATCACCAAGACCAAACCTCACATCGGCAAATATGAGTTTTCTATTTTGGTCCTCCTGAGACCTCTACCTTTTGTGGCTTTGCCACACCTCCTCCTTTAATGCCAATTAAAACCATTTTCAAACCAACCAAACCAGTATCTATTTATCAACCAAGTCCATTCGTAGTGGTATCGTCATACCATCATAACTTGCAAGTATTTGCCATAGCCAACCATTTATAGATTAAGTGGACTTTTAAGTGACCTTCCATTTACCATATCAAACCACTTATAGATCACAATGTACCCCACAAGTATTACCATTTAACCTTTTACCTTTTTAAATTATTTAAGCCATTTGAGTTCCTTTTCCAAATCTAAGATAAGCAAGAGTTCCATTAAAAATACATTAATGCAATGAAAACATCTTTATAAGCATTTTATCAAATACATTAGGGGAATAAAGTAACCAAAACCAATTCCAATTACCCTTTAACTATTCCCATGAAGTCCAAGCATTGAAAATCACCATTAATACATAAAAACATAATTAAAACCATGATAAACCATAACCAAAATTTATAATCAAAATGCCCAAATCATATTTCAAAACCAAAAGCATACAATAATGAAATCATGAACACCAATAGTAAAAACTATGCATTTAGTTGGAACTAACAATGAGGGAAGAGAACATGCCTTAATTGACAAAGTAGATGGAGAGAAATCACCAACAAGATCCCCAAATTGGTCCTCAAGATAAAACCATAGCTTCCCCTGCCCAAAAGCTCTTGAGAGGATTTTAGAGTGTTTATGAATAGTTACTAAGTGTTAATAAATAGAATAATAGAGTAAATACTCTCCCAATTAGGTTAGAAGTCGTGGGGTCCTATTAGGTTAAGTGGGTAAATATCCAGAATACCCCCATTTAAGTTGCACAAAATCCCATCACATGGATACGACTGACCCACAGGAGTCGGACCCACCAATATGAGTGGTACCTTCTACTCATATCCTATCCTCATCCTTTGGATCTAACAATGTCCAGCCTATGACTCATCCTACCTGTGTCGTATCCGCAATAGATGATCTGTACATTTAACCCATACCCCTGGCAAGATAGAAATACCAAGAGGATTGAACACTGTTCACTATACGAGTGCAAGATACAACTCATATCCTACCTTACGGATCAAGGTGAGCCACTCAAACTCAGACTCAACCTAAATTACCAAGTCTAAGTTTAAGTAAAGGAAAACCCAAACCATACGATCCATATCCAATGATAAGACTCATACTACCTATGTCATACCCATTCAAGCGACCAAATCTATCCCATCAATCAACACTTGTCAGCATACGACAGGTCCATATCATCGTACTCTAACATACGACTCGTACCACTAAGTCGTATTGGGTTCAAAGAACAGTATTCCAGGAAATTTTCTAAGGTTTAGAAACTAGGGTGTTTCATTCTCCCCCATTAGGAACATTCATCCCCAAATGATGCACAAGGTAGGATAGATGCCAACAGGAGTCATTTGCATTATCAAATATATTCCCAGTGTTTTACAAAGTTCAAAAACAAAGAGGCAAAGATATTAATCTTTACTTTAACGAACTAAGAGAATAAAGATGTGTTTAAGAACACATACCTTCCGCACGAATTGCAGAAAATAAAAACAAAAGCGGATACTTGGTCTTCATGTCCTCCTCCTCCTCCCATACAGCCTCTTCAACCTTGTGGTTCCTCTATAGAATCTTAACTGAAGACATCCTTGGTCTGTAGCCGATAAAACTTTCTATCCAATATCTCAACCGAGACCTCTTCATAAGATCGAGAATTCGAGATACCCAATCCTTCTAAAGAAACAAACGAAGAAGGATCAACAATGCATTTCCTCATATGGAAACATAAACTACCGAATAAACCAAGCCTAAACTAGTAGGAAACTCTAACTTATAAGAAACATTACCAACCCTTCACAAAATAACTTATGGGCCAATATATCAGGGACTGAGCTTCTCCTTTTTGCCAAACTACACTACTCCTTCATAGGAGACAACTTTAGGAATACTTTATGCCCAACCTCAAGCTCCAAGTCATTACACCTAACATCCACATAAGACTTTTGGAGACTTTGGCAGCCTTAAGTCTATCCCGAATAACCTTCACCTTCTCCATAGCTCAAACCAACCAATAGAAGATCTGTACCTTCTACCATACAATGCCTTAAAAGAGGCCATACCAATACTAGAATGATAGATATTGTTGTCAGAAAACTCCACCAAAGGTAGATGCTCAACCCAATTGCCACCATAATCAACGACGCAAGCTCGACTTATATCCTCCAGTATCTGAATAGTTCTCTCTACTTGCCCATCTAACTACAAATATAAAGAAGTACTCAGACTAACCTTAGTCCCCAATCCTTTCTAGAAAAACCACTAAAAATGAGATGTAAATTGAGTACCACGATCAGAAATAATTGAAATAGGCACCCCATACAACTTCACAATATTTTAAAGATATTGCATCACAGAATCCTCTGTTGAAGAGGTAGTCCTCACTGACAAAAAGTGAACAGAATTTTTCATCCTATCCATGATAACCCAAATCAAATCAAAATGATTTCGAGACCGAGGTAGACCGGTAATAAAATTTATATTGATCATCTCCCATTTCCCTCCGGGCAAGTCAATTTCTTGATACAGCCCACCAGGCCTCATATGTTCAACCTTAACTTGTTGACGCACTATGCATTTGGCCATGAAATCAACCACATCCATCTTTATACCATTCCACCAATAGATCTACTTGACATCACGATATATCTTTTTCGAGCAGGGATGAACAATATAGCGCGACTCATGCACCTCAATCAAAATAATTTGCTGCAAACCATTGATATCAGGAAAGCACAACCTCCCTTGGTACTGTAAAGTACCATCACCACTAATATCAAACACCACCACCTTTTACCTACCAACATCACTCTTGATTTTCATCAAAACAAGATCTATAACTTGCTTCTCCTTAATGTTTATACCAAGAAACAATCGAACCACTTCTTGCACCATCACACCACTATTTTTAGATTCTAACAGGTGAACTCTAAGATTATCCAAGAGTTGAATACCCTTTACCAATTCCTACTTTCCTTCTTCCATATGAGCTAAACTCCCAATGAATAACCTGCTAAGAGCATCAACAACCACATTAGCCTTACTTAGGTGGTAGTGAAGACTCATATCATAGTACTTGAGAAGTTCAAACTATCTCCTCAACCTGAGATTTAGCTCCTTCTAAGTGAACATATATTGTAGACTTATGATCAGAAAAGATATCCACGTGAACACCAAACAAATAATGCCGCCATATTTTCAAAGCAAACACAACCTCCAACAACTCCAAATCATGAGTAAGATAGTTCCTCTAATGCACCTTCAACTACCTTAAATAAAAGGTAATCAACTTCCCATGTTGCATCAAAACACAACCAAGCCAATAGGAGATGAAGTTTACTTATCCTTTAATATCTCAAAACTCTCCTCACAAGCATCTGACCAGGAAAACTTAACCTTCTTCTGAGTCAACTTAGTCAAAGGATAAACTATCACGAAAAAGCTTTCAACTAACTGCCTATAATACCCAGCTAAACCCAAGAAACTCTGAATATAAGATAGATTCATGGGTCTAGGCCATCTATTGAATACAATAATAGTCTGAGGATACATTATTATCCTCTCGCTAGAAATAATATGACCTAAGAAAGTTACAACGTTCAACCAAAACTCATACTTAGAGATCTTAGAATACAACTATTATTCTTTGAAGGTCTGCAACATCACACGGAGGTGATTAGCATGATCCACCTCACTCTCTGAATAAAAAAAAAATTATCAATAAATACAATGACAAAAATATCTAAATACTACCTGAAAAATTTGTTCATCAGATCCATAAACGCCACCAAGGCATTAGTCAATCCAAATGATATCACCAAGAATTTAAAATACCAATCCCGAGTAAGAAAAGCCTTCTTAGGGATATCACCACCCTAATCTTAAGATAATGGTATCCTGACAGAAGATCTATCTTAGAAAAAAACTTAATACCTTGCAATTGGTCAAATAGATTATCTATCCTTGGAAGAGGATACTTGTTCTTAACAGTCACCTTATTCAACTGTCTGTAGTCAATGCACATTCGAAAAGAACCATCTTTCTTGCACAAAAACAACACTGGTGCCCCTAATGGAGAAACACTTGCATGAATAAACCCCTTGTCCAAAAGATCCTTGAGTTCCCTCAACTCAGCCGGAGCCCTCTGATAAGGAGGAATAAATATTGGACGAGTGTTCGGAAGCAAAGAAATACGAAAATCTATTTCCCTATTCATATAAACACCAGGAAGATTATCCGAAAAGACCTCTGGAAACTCATTAACCACTACAATTTGTCACACCCCCTTTTAACCAAAAAAGATTTTCATTTTAAGTTCGAAAGGATTTTTATTATTAAGTAACAAAAGATGAAAATTTATTTCGAAAAGGACTTTTATATTCAAAACTCAGATTCTCCACTTGACATAAATCAGGTGTACCAAGTTACCTTTGGAAATCCTTTTTCAAAATGGTTAACTCTAAAACTGATCCGCGAACAGAGATTTTGATTAAGGAGTTCTGTTGAATGAGGGGAAGGTGTTAGGCACCCTCAATCCCATGGTTTGACTACAGTCTCTTGGTGGAGCATATCGACTAATTTGACACTACGAATGTATAAACCACACAAAAAACACATAAAACAATCAATTAGACAAACAAATTAAAATAAGTCCAAAATGTAGTGTCTAATGCAATTATACAGTCCAAAATAGAAAAAATGCAAAAATATAAATCCTATTCTAAACTAGTCCTAGACTAAGCTCCACCCAGTGCCTCGGTCCTTGATCACGCGCTATCTTCAAGTATAACTTTCTCAGGACATTTCCCGGATAAATCAATACAGGTACCTCGGGGCATTCCCCGATCAAATAGTACAATAGATCCAAGTGCCACAAAACCAAAACCATCCAAATACACATATTTCAAACATTTCATCAATCTAAAAGTTCTAAACTTGCCTACCCAAACTTACTATTTGCCTACCCGAGCTTGATCTATTATGTCATTATCACATTCAATGACATTAATGAATAAAAAATAACTAACATTTGCTTTTTTTTTTATCAATTTTTGATTCTTACCCCCAAATAACCAATTTCAAAGATGAAACATTCAATCATTCATATTTATGTTCATTCAATTATTAATTCAAACTTTTCAAAAATCAAAATCAACACCAAATACATATGCACAATAAATATTCGAACTGTGAAGAAGATGAATCATTCACACCATAAAAATAATTAAATTCAAGATAACAACAATTACAATTCAAAGAGAAAATAGAGGATGAGATAGAGAAATGGACCTTGATTATATTTCAATCCCAAGTTGTTCGATGCCGCCAATGGATTGAAACCCTTGATCTGAACCTCAACCACGAACCATCTTGAATCAAAGAATTGCAACCCAAAACCGCCACTTTTTCATCAAAGAAATGGAATAATAGGTCATTTTTCTTGATTTTTCTAAAGGGTTTGGGGTTGTTTTGGTCTGGTTTCAATAACAATGGCCAAAAATGGCCGATTCCGATGAGATATAACTGATTCCAATGATAAGTTCTCCAAAAAAACTCAATCCAACTGATAGGGTCCCCTCCATTTCACCGATTTTTCCTTTCTCACGCAATTTCTCTCTCTTTCAACCTTCTCGCATCTCTCCGATCTATTTTATTTTTCTTGTTTTGCCTTTTATTCCTCTATCCTTGGGTGTGTGATTTATGAGTAGTGTGTGTATGCGTGTCCTTTCAGTAAGGGTTTATGAGTGTGAGGTTAAGTGCTTATTTCTTTTAGGAGATGACAATGATAATATGTCCTTTCCCTTTATTGTGGGCCCCTCCTTTTTTTTTTCTATTTTTGGTATCTTTCTTTATCTTTATGGAAAAGAAACATGAAGAGGGGTTAAAGGTAGGGGTGGTGAGGTGGGCATAGAGTGGTGATGATCTATTCAAAATTGATTAAAGGAGTGGTTAATTTTGTTACTAAAAGAATAATTGGGGATTGGGTTAGTTAGGGTTTGTTGTATTTTTTTTCTTGTGGAGAAAGTATAAAATAGGTGAGGGTACGTGGTAAGATAAACTAAAAATGAATAAAATTTAACCTTGGGAGGGACAAAATTAAGTGTCTACAGCATACCCCCTTTGAATGTAAACACGAAGTATTTTCAGACAAAGAAGTAGACAACGAGATAGAATTTTATCCCGACAATTATTCAAAAGAATGAAATAGAAAGAAGAAGGGAAACTAAGTCTTGACTTAGGATATCATACCTACCCAAGTTATGAGGGAATCAAGTCACAGGTATCTCAAAGAGTTAGAAGAAGAAGGACTGCACCGAGTTAGAGAGTCGAGTGAGGTCCCATCGAGGTTTCGGTCCATGGCTCTGTCATTACATCAAAAAATAAAAAATACAAGTTAAAACATAAATAAAATTATAAAAATCCTATCTATGTAGCTTCTTTTGGACTTCTTGACTTGAGTTTCATTAGCCTGTTCTTCAAGCTGGCTCTTGACTTGCAATTTCTTTAACTCGTTGCTTGGCTTTTAATTTCTTCACCTTGTTGCTTGAGTTTTCGTCTTTAAACCTTGTTATTTGACCTTTAATTCCTTTACCTTGTGACTTGACTTTCAATATCATCACCCTATTCTTCAGGCGGGCTCCTGACTTTCAATTTTCATCACCCTTGTTCTTCAGGTGGGCTCCTGACTTTCGATTCATCACCCTTGTTCTTCAGTTGGGCTCCTGACTTTCAATTTCATCAACCTATTCTTCAGGCGGGCTCCTGACTTGTAATTTAATCACCCTTGTTCTTCAGGCGGGCTCCTGACTTTCAATTTCATCACCCTATTCTTCAGGCTAGCTCCTGACTTTTTATTTTTATTACCCTATTCATTAGGCGGGCTCCTGACTTTCAATTTCATTACCCTATTCTTCAGGCGGGCTCCTGAATTTTAATTTCATCACCCTTGTTCTTCAGGAGGATCCTGACTTTCAGTTTCATCACCTTATTCTTCAAGTGGGCTCCTGACTTTCAATTTCATTACCTTATTCTTCAGGCAGGCTCTTGACTTGTAATTTCATCACCCTGTTCTTCAGACGGGCTCCTGAAATCAAAATCAAAACTAGAACAGAAATTATCCCACACAAAGATTATGATAAAGAAAGATTTTATTTTCTAGAAAAATAAAGTCTCATTTTGCTAGAAGAGTCCTAAAGTGAAGCTCCTAATAACGGGAATTAAATCTTCTTTTTGCCCTAGTTTATCATCAATAGCTTTTGTAGGTGTCAAACCCGATCACAACTACTTGCAACAATGTATAATGCAAATATGAATCATGGTTCTGATCAAGAAATGCACTTTTTGATGATAAAATTGAATGACTAAGGTTAACAAGCAATCTCTTATAAGTGAATGTGAAAGTTCTTACTAAAAGTTCATCTTTTAGGATTAAAGGCTCAAATTAGGAAGTTCACCTCCTAGTCATGAGACATGAAAGACCCAAATTAGAAAATATGCCTCTAAGGGGTACAATATGATGAGTTTTATCATAATTGGGGTTACCAAACCTATACAGTGACACTAAATTTGCATTTGCAGAAATGAGGAATTACACCTCTGGGTATTTTTGCTTTGAAGCCCTTGATTAGAAGGTCACAATTGTTCCTATTTCATACAAAGAAAACTTGTGAGTTTAAAACAAGGTAGTTGTCTTGTGGCTTTGGCATTTAAGGAGATTTATTTTGCACTTATCCCATTTAGATCTTTTCTTCCAATCATTAGCATTTTCCATTGCCTTGTTGCACTGTTGATCCAAACTCAGAATACTAAGAGTGACTCTGAAACAAACAAGTATCTCTGCTTTGTTAGGTTTCTCAGACAATCCTTTTTAAACTTTTGCATTTCCACGAATTTCCCAAATTTGTATGTTGACAACAACCTTCTGCATGCCTTGTTCTGACTTGCAATCTTATTTCTTTTATGTGCTGACCCTTTGTCTTACTTTGTGCAATTGCATAAGTTGATAGCCAGTTTTGAAATTTTTTCTCACTTGTTTTGACATGGACTTAGCTCAAAGACAATAAAAAAATGACAATGATTTTTATTTGGATAACTAACTCAAGAAAATAAAATCATAGAGAAGAAAGAAAAGACAATGAACATCCCCAAACAAAGAAACAAAAAAATTATCTAAAAATGATAGTCAACTCTAATGATTATGCCATGTATTTTGGATTAAGTTGCCTGATTTTTCCATCCAAACTTTCTACCAATTGTTGTTGAGTTAATGGCGTTGGAACTGAGTTGTTTCATTAGTTCAATTGTATTTAAGACCTCATTCATCTAGATACACCTTGAAGGGCTTTCACCAACAAGCCTCTCTCATTTTTCTATCAGCTTACCATCGTCTTATGGTGCCTGTGAGGGTTTTCACCAATAAGACTCTTATTTTTATTTCTCTCAACTTACCATCATCTTATGGTGCCCAAAATAATTTTCACCAATAATACTCTCATTTTCATTTCTCTCTTAATTTCTTATGCTGAGGAAGACAAGTAGTTCCCAAATGCATCATCATATCCCTCTCATCCTTAGCTTAGCATCCTCAAAGATTGATTAAAAGGACTTTCTTTGGTTATAACTTGGATTTTGGATAGGTTTAGAAATAAAGGATGGAATGAGGCCCAAACAACACTTGAAGTGGGGTGAGACTTACAACTTTTGGAATCGGCTCAAACAATAAAGTTAACTCATGCCCCAGTTTTTTTTGACTGGCCATTTCTAAATTGTTCATTTAATTGGACCGAGCCCTGGGTAGGGCAGCCTATGTATCTCACCCCCGAAAGAGGGGAATCAGGTCACATGTAGTTTCAATAGCTTGTTCTTTTACTTGATTCTGAATTCTTTTCTTTTTTTCTTTTATTGTCTCTTTCTCCTTTTGAAACTTTTCTGACTCTATTTTTCTCGACACTCTTCACTTTTCTTTCTTTTTGTACATATTTTATTTTTCTCTCTTATTTTTTGAAATTTTTATGACTCTATTGTTTTGCTCGATACTTTTCTTTTGAGTTTTGCTGACTCTATCTTGATTCCAAAAGAAGTGTATGAAAAAAAAATAAAACTAAGGCTCAAATGGGGTAAACAAAGGATGACACAATGTTTGGATAGAAAAATAAAATACCTTGTCATATCAATCCTTGAAAATACAAGTATATATCATACAATATGAAAGTGAAAGATGAAGATCACTTATGATATTTTTTTACAGCACTAACTTTAACTGATTCTGTGTGGCGCTACTTCTTTAGCAAACTCCACCTTTGTTGTACATTCCTCATAACGAATGACTCATGCTTTCTTTGAACTTATTTTCTTTCTGTTCCTCTTGGTATAGGATCATGCATATATTATTTGACCTAACTGAGACATGTCTTTCAATTGATGACCCAGTAATTCTTGTGATTCTAAAAATAATTGCCTTAATTTTTTTTAAAAAAATCTTTAACTTGTCACCAAATGTCTTAACATCCTACCTATTTTCTCATATGCTTTTTTCTAACTTTAGCCCACTGATTCAAAGTTCATGCTTAAACTGGACTTTAAGATCTGGCTGAAAATTCCGCTAGCATGTCATATCACTAGAATCAACATAAAATATACTGTGTAATAAAAACAAAAAATACATATTTAAAACACAAAGGGAAAGGGACACTTTATTTAGTTGAGATAAAAGATAGAAAGGTTTGAACATAAATGACAAAGGAACAAAATAAGATAGATCCCAAACTACAATCCTGAAACAATTTAAAAAATAGAAAAGAAAACAAAACAAATTACCAGACCTCTTCCTAGTAGAGAGAGGGATGACTTCTCAATTGCTTAGCCTGACAACTTAGCCATTGGTTTACATAGCAGCATAACTACAGCTTCCACCACGATCAGACACATTCCCTTCAACAAATAAGTTTTAGATCTCCATGCTTAACTCATTGCTTCCCACATATTGTGCACTCTGTGGGACAGTTAAGGTGCCAATATTTTGCACCACAATTAATTTTTCTTGAATTATTTTCTTTATTTCTCTTTCAAAATATGACAATCTTCAGTACAATGACCTTGTATATTAGAATGATAAGCACATCGTACATTAGGATCAAAATTTTTTGAATATGGATCGGGAGTATACCTAAGGATAGGAGTAATCATTCCCCATTGTCTCAGTGTCTGGAACAAAGTGGTATAGGACTTCCCAATTGGCGCGAAATTATCCTTTGCCATTCTCCTCATTGCAAAATCTGGCCATGGATGAAACATAAATTTAGAGGTTCCTTGGTAAATTTGTGGGGGTTGAGGATGACGTTGAGGGATCGGGGTACACCATTACGTATAGAAAGATTGATGAGCATACGATTGTGCACTATTCAAAGGATATTGAGGAAATGGAATGAGATTTCTTGAATTTTATAGAAATGAACCTTTTTACAAGTGGTTATGTGGATCTAATATATCAGCTTGGGATTGAGGCTGACAGTATTGGTGGTTTGGACCTCTCAAACTTTGATTTGGCCCTGGCATGAAAATAGCTGTGTTTTCTTTCTTTTTTCTTTCAATTTCCCTTGATTGATTGCAATATCGTCCCAAATATTTCACAGAATCCTTTTGTCCATTAGACTCCCTAAATTTTGATGTCTCAAAGCTTAGAGAAACGTTAACACTTGAAAATATGCCCCAGTTGTTATATGAAACATCTTCATAGCTCATAAGTCCCAGGGAACTTTTCATATCATTTTCTACCCTTTTCACTTTCCCCACCATTTTCTCTGGCTTTTCTGGCATGCTAGGCTTCTTAGTACGAAATTTTGACGGTCCACTTAACTTAACTGTAGGCTCAAGAGTATAGCAATGGTCATCAAGTGTATTGAACATGGATTCACTAGCAGATTGGAGAAGCATAATAGTTGGATTGATAGCCAAAGTGGAAGCCTCAGCAGAAGGTTGAGCAACAAAAGCACAGACGGTATGTGGTGCTATGAATGTAGTAGGCTTATACTGAGGAGTTAAAGAATGAGTGGCAGAAGTATTGGGGTGCATTTGACGTGGAATGGATTTTGTGGCATGCTGTGGTGCATCAACAATAATAGTAGAAAACTGACTTTGTGATTTTGGTTGAAGACTCAAGGTATTTGCAGGGTTAATAGTGGGTAACGGAGGAGGAGGTAGCCCACTGGCCCAAGATCGATACATTTCCATCATTTCTTGCCTTAGTCTCCTAATGTCTTGCTTTAAACTCTCATTTCATGACTCTTTGTTTGATCCATGAGGTTACTCTCTATATCCTTGTTGGACACAGTTAAACCATTTTTTTTTTCAGATTTGGTGTGATATGGAGAACCATCTACAATACCACAATGCAACAAACCAACCACCTTAAACTAACTCAACAAGATAAAACAAGCGTGTTAGAGTGCAACACTTCTTCAAAACTTTTTTCTGCTTTTCTTTTAAAAAGATCACCAAATCCGAAAAGGGCGCCTATGTATCTCACTCCCGAGTGAGAAGAATCAGATGTGCGTAGTTTGTGAAGTCTTGCCAAAATGTCCAACTAAACTCTTTTTTCTTTTTTTTCTTTCTTAAAACTTAAAAAGAAAAGGAAATAACAAATTGTCAAAAGAATTGATGAAAATATTTTTGCATTTTTCAGGTTTAAACTCCCTATACAAAGTGAAACCTATGATTACCAAAGAAAAATCTTTTTGGGTTTTCGATTTTGAATTTCATATGAAAATGAAGCTTGAAACTATTATAGGAAAATCTTTTTTTGTAGTATTCTTTTAAAGATGTATATGAAACACCTACTCTAAATAAAGAGTGAAGAAATTTTTTTTTTAATTTTTTAGATTCCTATACAAAATGAAACTTATGATTACCAAAGAAAATCTTTTTGGATCTTAGATTTTAAATTTCATATGAAAATGAACCTTGAAGTTATTAAGGAAAAATCTTTTTGTGGTTTTCTTTTAAAGATGTATAGGAAACACCTACTCTAAATGAAGAGAGAAAAAATCTTTTTGGATTTTTTAAATAAGATCCCCGAACCCACAATAGACTGCCTACGTATCTCACTCTCGAGAAAGGAGAATTAGGGGTGCGTAGTTCGTCCAGATTGGATAATTAAGGATTAAATGACGAACAAAACCTTGACTTGAGAGACACGATCAAAGATGAAAATAAAATCTTTTTGGGTATTTTTAATTTGACACTCTATATAAAACTGACACCAACAACTATGAAAGAAAAATCTTTTTGATATTTTCATTATATGAAATGTACAAAACTTCTACCATATTTTTAAAATTTTTCTTTTATGAAAACTCCTATGAATGAAAAATCTTTTTGAAAATTTTGAATTATTAATGATTACTAATGAAACAAAAGGAAAATCTTTTTGATGTTTTTTTTTTTTGTATTTTGAGAAGATGAGTGCAAATGGTGAAAAAAAAATCTTTTTAAATTTTTGTTCTTTTGAGAAAATAAATGCAAAAGATAAAAAAGATCTTTTTTTGAATTTTTGGGTTGTGAAGAACAAAAGTCATAAAGAACTCTAAAAAAACTACGAAACCCTTTTTTTATTCACCTTTTCTTTTTTCTCTCTTTTTTTTTAGATGTTCCATTGCCTATAAACTTTACTTCTAACACATGCTTTCCCCCACACTAGTCAATCAAATGACCACGTTACCCTCAGAGATATAACATTTAGCACATAGAGAAGCTTTAGAGGTGAGTCACCTACAAATGACCAAGTGGGCCTCGCTAGGTCTCAATATGATGCACATAAGCATGACCTAAAGGCTGACCTACGTTGTAGTTTACTAACAAGGCCGTTTGGGGGAGAATATGGTCAATAGTAGCTGCTTTGCTTTCCACCTACTCCATACATCCAATGGCTCCCCCTCCTAAAATAAGGGTGACTCAACTAGAGTTCATGCGCATGACCTGTACTCCAAAACTTGTTGCAGAAAGAATTGACTCGAGTTATGCACATGATGCTAGATATAAAGCGGTAACACACAAAAAAAAAACTGTAAAAAGTAGCATGTAGGCACTCAACAATGATAAAATAAACAACAAACGATAACACAAATAATATTTATAAACTCATAATGCCAAACTAAGCCGATATAACTCTAAAATAAGATCAAATTCTAAAAGAAGTCCCCTGCGGAGTCGTTAGAGCTGTCACACCCCTTTTTTTAACCAAAAAAGATTTTGATTTTAAGTTTGAAAGAGTTTTTATTATTAAGTGACAAAAGATGAAAATTTGTTTCGAAAAGGACTTTTATATTCAAAACTCAGAGTCGCCACTTGGCATAAATCGGGTGTGCCAAGTTACCTTTGGAAGTTTTTTTTCAAAATTATTTTGACTCTAAAATTGATTCGTGAACAGAGATTCCAGTTAAGGAATTCTGTTGATCGAGGAAAAGGTGTTAGGCACCCCTCAATCCCATGGTTCGACTACGGTCGCTTGATGGAGCATATCAGCTAATTTGACACTATGAATGTATAAACCACACAAAAACACATAAAATAATCAATCAAACAAACAAAATAAAACAAGCCCAAAATGTAGTGTCCAGTGCAATTATACAGTCCAAAATAGAAATAATGCAAAAATATAAATCCTATTCTAAATTAGTCCTAAACTAAGCTCCACCCAGTGCCTCGGGCCTTGATCACGTGCCATCTTCGAGTATAACTTTCTCGGGGAATTCCCCGGATAAATCAATACAGATACCTCGGGGCATTCCCCATCCAAATAGTACAATAGATCCAAGTGCCACAAAACCAAAACCACCCAAACACACATATTTCAAACATTCCATCAATCCAACAGTTCTGAACTTGCCTATCCGAAGCTACTATTTGCCTACCCGAGCTCGATCTATCATGGCATTATCAAATTTAACGACATCAATGAATCAAAAATAACTAACATTTGCTATTTTTATCAATTTTTTATTCTCACCCTAAAATAACCAATTTCAACAATGGAATATTCAATCATTCATATCTAAGTTTATTCAATTATTAATTCAAACTTTTCAAAAATCAAAACCAACACCAAATACATACGCACAATAAATATTCAAACATGTCAAGCACACGAATCATTCATACCCATAAAAATAATTAAATTCAAGATAACAACAATTGAAATTCAAAATGAGAATAGATGATGAGATGGAGAAATGGACCTCGATTATATTTCAATCACAAGTTGTTCGATGCCACCAATCGACCGAAACCCTCGATCCGAACTTCAACCACGAACCATCTTGAATCAAAGAATTGTAACCCAAACCCACCACTTTTCATCAAAGAAATGGAATGATCGGTCATTTTTCTTGCTTTTTCTGATGGGTTTGGGGTTGTTCTGGTCGGTTCTCGATAAAAATGGTCGAAAATGGTCGATTCTGATGAGATACGACTAATTTCGGTGACATGTTTGCTGGAAAACTCAATCTAACTGATAGGGTCCCCTCCGTTTCACTGATTTGACCTCTCTCACGTGATTTCTCTCTCTCTCAACCTTCTTGCATCTCTCCAATCTATTTTCTTTTTCCCCTTTTGCCCTTTATTTCTATATCTTTGGGTGTATGATTTATGAGTAGTGTATGTGTGCATGTCCTTTCAGTAAAAGATTATGTGTGTAAGGTTAAGTCCCTATTCTTCTGAGAAGAAGAGAATGAGAATATATCCTCTTTCTTTACTATAGGACCCTCTTCTTTTTTTTTCTATTTTTAGTATCTTCCTTTATCTTTTTGGAAAAGAAATATGGAGGGGGATTAAAAGTAGGGGTAGGGGTGGTGAGGTGGGAATGGGGTGGTGATGAGTTGTTCAAAATTGATAGAATGAGTGGTTAATTTTGTTACCAAGAGAATAATTGGGGATTGGGTTTGTTAGGATTTGTTTCCTTGTGGGGAAAGTATAGAATAGGTGAGGGTATGTGGTAAGATGAACTAAAAATGAATAAAATTTGGCCTTCGGAGAGACAAAATTAGGTGTCTACAGAACTGACTATAAAGAAGGACCTTCCGAGCTAGAATCTTTAACTCAGACCGAGCAATAATGACACCCTTTAGAAATTAACATACGGGCTCTAAGACAAGAAATAAATTATAATACCCCGTATATTTCATAGCTAGAAAATGAACCGTTGTTCCTACACATGAAACCTCCTATATTGTGATTCATATTGAAGTGCATGAATTAGGATGAGTATCCTAGTGATAATAGAGCTTATGATGTGTTAATCATGTTCATAAGAGTCACTTAGAGTAAGCTAAGCTAAGAACTTTTGAATCCACTAAGTTTTCGTGTGTGATTTCATATAGGTCATCTTTATACGAGCAAAACTTTATTTATAGGTGGTATTTTTGCAGATTTATACCCTCCAAATTTTAGAGAATTGAATAAGCTTTCCGTCGATACTTAATTTGCCTAAAATGAACACCCGGTGAAGAAGTTATGGCGATTTAAAGTTTCAGCAGCGTCATTTCAGTCAGTGGCGCGTCGCGCCGTAAGCCAAAATGACATTTGTCAATTTCCAGTGTCTCTCCGTGATTCCACCACATTGCGGTGAGTTTCCAGGTCACAAATGGGGGGCAATACGATATCTCCGTGTCGCGCCGGAGGCCTAAATCGGGTAATTTTCACAGAAATTAAATGACACATCTAGAGGGGTATTTGGGTCATCTTTCCACCCCTATATATTCCACAAACACAGAATTAAGCCCTTGTTTCACCAAAACATACTCTTTCTCTCAAAATCCTCTCAAGAACACATTAGGGTTTTCAATTGGGGATTCAAGTTCAATCAAATTTCTCCATCAATTATCAAGAATCTTCTATCTAAGGTATGCGTAGTGTTCATCTATGGATCCATTTCATTCATAGAGCTCAAGAGATATGTTTTAAATATTATATTATAATTGTCTTCTTGTGATATGACCATGTACATGTTGATGATTGTTGTTTAACTTTCAAGATGATATCTAAAGGTGTCTTCATGAAGTATATGTGTTCGTTAGTTGAATCCATGAAATCTATGTGGTTTAAAATGGGAAAATTCATAAAAATACACCTAAGCTAAAAGAATGCATGAAAATTGTTTGATAAAAGGCCAAGGATGATAGAATTTATGTCCCATGATTTAATAGTGCTTAAATGACAAGTCCATGCTCTATGCTTTATGATTTCACATGTATTCCACGTGATTGATATGCATCGTTGTTGTGATATGGATTGAGCATTATATTGAAGCTATGCAAGTATACACATATTATATGAATTTCCCTTCCATATGTAAGATGTTGAGAACTATTCTAAGTGTGAAATCCCCTACTTATGATATGGTGAATTATGGACTCCATTTTATGATCAAGTCAGTTATGTGTATCAGTTTCCTTCCATCGAGTCCTAGGGGTACTAGTACCCAAAAAAATATAGTTGTGTGCCTAGAGCCATGTCACGTTGTCACGATAATCTCAGTCAAACCATGATCTATTGAACTCAGTCAGTCATGTGACTCAAGAAATCTCAGAAATCTCATGATCTCAATAAATTCTTAGGTAGTAGTACTATTCTGTCAGTCAACGGAAGTCAGTTACTCAGTCCATGTACAGTCAGTTAAATCATGTTCAGTATCTTCAGATGGGAGTAGAAGTTAGCACCAAGTGAACCCAAGGATGGGAACTCACCAGCTAATTTTGGGTGTGATTCTTAGTAGTCATCCTTGTGTTCCAGAACTACGTAGCCAGCGTAGATTGAGATATCTTAACCTTCCAGATTAGGGTTGATGAGGTGTCTTAAACTGTTAGTTTAGGGTTTCTACCATTCTCATTTGAGTACCTGCCAACTAAGGGTCACTCACAGCTGTCCTTACCAGTGGTGCGGTATTGACACCCTTCTAGTCAGGGTAGAGATTGGACCTCAACCTAGCTATATGCATTATTAGGGCATGTCAATTAAGCACCTACCTCCCATAATTTTATTCCCAGTCTCAGTAAAAGAATTTAGATAATTCTTCAGATTTTAGTATACCAGGATTGTCAGTTACAGTCAATTCAGTTACAGTATGAAACTCAGGTAGTTCCATCAGATTCAGGACTGTCAGACATAGTCATCCATGTTATCAGAATTCTAGTATCAGTCATGTTAGATAACAGTAAACTATGTATTTGCATACAGATCCAGATATCATGTATTCACGATCTCAGGTACTATGTATGCATGCTTGCACTCTCATGTTCATATTAGTCAGTCAGTTAGCATTGCTCATGCATATATACCCTTTTGCATTTAGTCTACCTCACTCGTATACTCAGTACTTTCAGTTGTACCAATGCATTTGCGCTATGGTGCTTTCTTATATGTTACACCATAGGCTCAGAGTCACGAGTTCCAAATCAGCAGTACCAGTAGCATTCCAGTACGCAGAGTGGTAGTGAGTCCTCATCCATTCGAGGATGATATTATTTTATTTCATTCATTATTTCAATTCAGTTTTGTTAGATAAAGTTAGTTGGAGATATGTTTCTTCAACTCCTTATTTTAGACAGTATTTAGAGGCTTTCAAATTTAATTAGACTTAAGTTGTTTAGGATATTTGTCACCCATATGGATGTTATGTTTTGTCAGGCACTTTATTCAGTTGAATCTTATGGCCTATTGTTCATGTTTTCCATATTTTACATGTATAATATATAGTGTACAGGTACAGATATTAGTCATGGGTTATCTTGTGGTCCTTCGGGATCATAAGCACCGTGTAACATTTTGATTCAGTAAATCAGGGTGTTACAAACTTGGTATTAGAGCCTAAGGTTCAATTGAGTCCTAGGAAGTCTAAAAGACGCATCTAGTAAAGTATTGTGCATGGGTGTGTTGCACGCCACATTTATGTGCAAGAGGCTATGAGATGTTTTAGAAATAGTTTTCCCTCTTTCAGTATTCATGTCATGCTAGTGAGCATAACCTCAAGTTAAACTCTCAGTCTAATCCGTTCTTCTCTTATTTTAGAATATCCTTCTAAAGAGAAGAAACCAGCCTGCTCCTCAGCCTGAAGATCCTTTGGATGAACATGTTTCTCATGCGGAGTTTAGGGCCGCATTCACCACACTTGCTTAGTCTGTGGCTGCCCAAAATAAATGGCCACCAGTTATTTCAGCCAACCAGTGGCTAACTCAGCTGCAGCTAGGATTTGGGACTTTACTCGAATGAACCTTCCATCTTTCTTCGGGTCTAAGTCTGATGAAGACCCTCAGGAATTCATTAACCAAGTCCAGAAGTCCATAGACATCATGAGAGTTACTTTTTGTTAGAGTGCCGAGTTAGATGCATACCAGTTGCAAGATGTGTCTCATACTTGGTACAATCAGTGGAAGTCTGAGAGGTTAGAGGATGCAGGTCCCTTTGAGTAGGAGAAATTTGTCACGGCTTTCTAGATAGATTCTTTCCCCAAGAGCTGAAGGAGGCAAAAGTTCTTGAGTTCATCAACCTCAGACAGGAAAATATGATGGTTGAAGAGTATTCTCTCAGATTTACTCAGCTATCTAGATATACCCCTTATGTGGTTGCAGACAACAGGGCTAAGATGAGAAAGTTTGTGTCAGGAGTGAATGATAGCATGGTAAATAAGTGTAGGTCTGCGATACTGAATAGTAATATAACTTTAGCTAGGCTCATGACCCATGCTCAGCAAATAAAGAAGCAGAAGATTAGGATAAGGGAGAGGAAGAACAAGAGACCAAGGTCAGGCAGTTTCAGTTTTGCTCAACCCAAATCAGAAGGAGGAAACCATTCGCAGTTTTGTCCTAAGCCAGCAGTTCCAGCTCCTTCCTCTGCTAGTGCCCAGTGCCAAAATTCAGATACGACAACAGAGATCGAGCACCAGGCTCTAAGTCTCAGGGCAGTGTCAATAGTGCCTAAACTAATCCCCTGGGTTAGACTTGTGGTAAGAACCACAAGGGTACCTATAGAGCTGGTAGTGATGTTTGTTCTGATTGTGGTAACCCAGGCCACAGGATTAGAGAGAGTCTGCAGTCAGGTCTACAGGGTCAGCAGAATCGCTCCACAGCCCAGTTCAATCATCCAAATTAGTAGGGTTCCACTTCCAGTGCTACTAGTGGGCAACGGCCAAATAGACTCTATGCCCTTTAGACCCGATAGGATTAAAAAAATTCTCCTAATGTATTTACTGGTACGTTGCATATTTTTCATGTTCATGTTTATGCTTTGCTAGATCCAGGTGCATGCAATTTCGAAATAAGTCCTGAAATTTTAGCAAAGCCTTTTTTTGTCTCTACCCCAGTGGGTAAAAATTCATAGCTCGATGGGTATATAGGAACTGCCCGATTATGATATTTTAAAAAGCCACGTCAATAGATTTAGTCGAGTTAGAGATGACTAATTTTGATGTCATTCTCGACATGGATTGTCTTCATTCTTGCTATGCCACAGTCGTCTGCAGAAACAAGATAGTTTAGTTTCAGTTCCCGAATGAGCCCATCCTAGAGTGGAAGGTTAGTACTTTATCTTTCAGGGTCAGCTTGTTTCCTAGCTTCGGGAAAGGAAAATAATTTCTAAGGGATGTGTTTATCATCTCGTTCATGTTAAAGACTCTGGTTATGAATCTTCTAGCTTTGAATTAGTTCCATTGGTTAACAAATATTCAGATGTCTTTCCCGAAGATCTTCTAGGAATTCCTCCCGAAAAAGAAATAGACTTTGGCATTGACTTTATTCCAGATACTTAGCCTGTTTCTATTCCACCATACAGAATGACACCAGCAGAACTGAAAGATCAGTATAAGGATCTCTTAAATAAGGGATTCATTAGATCTACCATTTCCCCGTGGGGTGCACCAATCTTGTTCGTGCACAAGAAAGATGGTTCTCTCAGGATGTGTATTGATTACAATCAGCTCAACAAATTTATGATCAAGAATAAGTATCCTCTTCCCAGGATCGATGACTTGTTTTAACAACTTCAGGGTGCCAGTTATTTCTCAAAGATAGACCTTAGATCAGGCTATCATTAGCTCAGAGTTAGAGAATGTGACATCTCGAAGACAGCTTTCCATACTCAGTATGGTCACTTTGAATTTCTAGTTATGTTCTTTGGTCTTACCAATGCCCCAGCCTCTTTCATGGACTTGATAAACCGTGTGTTCAGGCAGTATTTAGACATGTTCATCATAGTCTTCATAAATGATATCCTAGTCTATTTCCGCATAGAGCATGATCATTAAAACCATCTCAGGATTATTCTTTAGACTCTCAGAGATTACTAGCTATTCACCATATTCAGTAAGTGCAAGTTTTGGCTAAGGTCAGTAAGATTCCTTGGCCATATTTTTTCCAGTGATGGCATTAGAGTAGATCCTTAGAAGACCAAAGCAATAAGAAACTATTCTCACCTGATCTCTCTATCAGATATCAGGAGTTTCTCGGTTTTGGCTGGCTATTACAGATGGTTTCTTAAGGGATTTTCTTATATTGCATCCCCCATATCAAGATTGACTCAAAAGAAGGTCAAGTTTCAGTGGTCAGATTCTTGCAAGAAGAGTTTTTAGGAGTTGAAGACTCGACTCACCTCAGCTCTAGTTCTAGCTCTTACAGATGGTTCAGATGGTTTCGTAGTCTATTGTGATGCATCCAGAGTGGGTCTAGGTTGTGTCCTCATGCATCATGGTAAGGTCATATAGCCTACGCCTCTAGGCAGTTAAAGCCCCATGAGAAGAATTATCCTACTCATGATCTTGAGTTAGCAGCCGTAGTATTTGCCTTAAAGATTTGGAGGCATTATCTATATGGAGTTCATGTAAATGTCTTCACAGATCATAAGAGTCTTCAATATGTCTTTTCTTAGAAGGATCTCAATCTTTATCAAGAAGGTGGTTAGAGCTCTTGAAAGATTATGACATGAGTGTCCTTTATCATCCGTGCAAGGCCAACATTGTGGCCGATGCTCTCAGTAGACTGTCCATGGATAGTCTTTCTCACGTTGAGGATAGCAAGAAGAAAATAGCTCAGGAAATCCATCAAATTACCAGACTAGGTGTTAGCTTAGTCGATTCTTTAGAGGGTGATGTATGTGTTCAGGATAGTTCAGAGTCATCTCTAGTTTCTGAGGTGAAATAAAAGAAAGACAGGGATCCTAGCCTTGTCAAGCTAAAAGAGCTAGTTCAGAATCAGAAAGTAGAGGTTTCTCCCAAGGGGGAGATGGGGTCATTCGTTGTCAGGGTCGTCTCTGTGTTCCAGGTGTAGATGATTTAAAGTAGCGAATTCTTACAAAAGCGCATGGTGTGCGATACTATATTCATCCAGGGGCTACTAAGATGTATCGCAACCTGTGGGATATTTATTGGTGGAGTGGGATAAAGAGAGATATTGCAGAATTTATGTCTAAGTGCCCTACATATCAGCAGGTTAAGATAGAGCATCAAAAACCTAGTGGTTCCATACAGGAGTTCACCATTTCTACTTGGAAGTGGGAGGAAGTGAGCATGGATTTCGTGATAAGTTTGCCTCGAACTCATCATTAGCATGATTTAGTTTGGGTAATTGTAGACAGAATGACCAAGTCAACTCATTTTCTTCCAGTCCATACCTCTTATTCCGCCGAGGATTACGCCAAAATCTACATCAGGGAGTTGGTCAGATTACACGGTGTTCCACTATTTATCATCTCAGACAGAGGTACCCAGTTCACTTCTCACTTTTGGAAAGCATTCCAAAAGGGTCTTGGTACCCAAGTTCATCTTAGTACAGCTTTTCATCCTTAGACAGATGGTCAAGCAGAAAGGACCATTCAGACTCTTGAAGATATGCTAAGGGCGTGTGCAATTAATTTCAAGGGAAGTTAGGATGACCACTTGCCTTTGATTGCATTTGCATACAACAATATCTATCATTCCAGTATTAAAATGGCTCCGTTCAAAGTTTTCTATAGTAGGAGGTGTAGATCTCCAATTGGGTGGTTCGAAGTTAGTGAGGCCTTAGTCATAGGGCCTGACTTAGTATTCGATGCCTTAGAGAAAGTCCAGTTAATCAGAGAAAGACTCTTGGCTGCTCAGAGCCGATAGAAGTCGTACGCTGATGTTCGTAGAAAGGATCTCGAGTTCGAGCTCGATGACTATGTCTATCTAAAGATCTCTCCCATAAAGAGAGTGAAGCGCTTCGGAAAAAAGGGAAAGATCAATCCCTGATATGTCGGTCCCTTCAAGATTCTCAGTCGCTTAAGCAAGGTAGCTTATGAGCTCAAATTGCCTTTAGATCTAGCCTCAGTTCATCCAGTCTTTCATGTCTCTTTGCTCAAGAAGTGTATAGGTGATCCATCAATTGTAGTCCCTATTTAGAGCATTAACAGTCAGAACAGTCTCTCCTATGAGGAAATTCCGGTTGAAATTCTAGACTATCAGACTCGTAGGCTGAGGAACAAAGAAGTCCCTCTAGTCAAAGTTCTTTAGCTAAATCAGTCCGTTGAGGGAGCTACTTGAGAAACAGAAGCATACATATGTACCAAGTATCCTCACCTTTTTTCTGCCAATCCAGATCAAGCTCAAGGTAACAGTTCTCCTTAAGCTTATTTAGTTTCCCGCTCAGTATTCTATACAACTTGGTATTCAGTTCATGCTCATGTTTCATCACAAATCTGGTATCAAGTACCATTGTATATTCAGTCATGCTTTCATGTATCAGTCTAATGTATAATCATTCATCAAATATGCATTCTCATTGAGAGAACTCAGTTATCATAAATCTCAGTTATTCATTCATGAATCAGTTACTCATACATCAGCTATACATGTCCAGCATGATATGTTTAGCTTATTAGTTATGTCCGTTATAAGATCATGTTCTAGTAGTGTATGTCTTTTACGTACTCCATTTTATCATCTATCCCCGTTTCAGTCAGTCTCATTCGAGGACGAAAATTTCCAAGGGTGAGATATTGTAATACCTCGTATGTTTCTAAGCTAGAAAAGGAACCGTTGTTCCTACACATGAAACCTCCTATCCTATGATTCATATTGGAGTACATGAATTAGGATGACTATCCTAGTGATAATAGAGCTTATGATGTGTTAATTATGTTTATAAGAGTCACTTAGAGTAAGCGAAGCTAAGAACTTTTGAATCCACCAAGTTTTCATGTGTGATTTCACATAGGTCATCTTTGAAAGAGAATAACTTGGTTTATAGGTAGTATTTTGGCAGATTTATACCCTCCAAATTGTATAGAATTGAATAAGCTTTCCGTCAATACCAAATTTGCCTAAAATGGACACCCGCTGAAAAAGTTATGGCGATTTAAAGTTTCAGCAGAGTCATTTCAGTCAGTGGCGCGTCGCGTCGTAAGCCAAAGTGACGTTTTTCAATATCCAGTGTCTCTCTATGATTCCACCGCATCGCGGTGAGTTTCTAGGTCATAAATGAAGGGCAACACAATATCTCTGCATTGCGCTGGGGGCCCAAATCGGGTAATTTTTACAGAATTTGAATGACGTATCTAGAGGGGTATTTGGGTTATCTTTCCACCCCTATATATTCCATAAACACAGAATTAAGCCCTTATTTCACCAAACCATACTCTTTATCTCAAAATCCTCTCAAGAACACATTAGGGTTTTCCATTAGGCATTCAAGTTCAAGCAAATTTCTCCATCAATCATCAAGAATCTTCTATCTAAGGTATGCATAGTGTTCATCTATGAATTCATTTCGTTCATAGAGCTCAAGAACCATGTTTTAAATATTATATTGTGATTGTCTTGTTGTGATATGACCATGTACATGTTGATGATTGTTGTTTAAGTTTCAAGATGATATTTAAAGGTGTCTTCATGAGTATATGTGTTCGTTAGTTGAAATCCATGAACTTTATGTGGTTTAAAATGGGGAAATTCATGAAAATACACCTAAGCTAAAAGAATGCATGCAAAGTGTTTGATAAAAGGCCTAGGATGATAGAATTCTTGTCCCATGATTTAGTAATGCTTAAATGACAAGTCCATGCTCTATGCTTTATGATTTCACATGTATTCCACGTGATTGATATGCGTCGTTGTTGTGATATGGATTGAGCATGATATTGAAGCTATGCATGTATACATATGTTGTATAAATTTCCCTTCCATACGTAAGATGTTGAGAACTATGCTTAGTATGAAATCCCCTACTTATGATATGGTGAATTATGGACTCCATTTTATTATCAAGTCAGTTATGTGTGTCAGTTTTCTTCCATTGAGTCCTGGAGGTAGTAGTACCCAAAAATAATATAGCTGTGTGCCTAGAGCCATGTCACGTTATCACGATAATCTCAGTCAAACCATGATCTATAGAACTCAGTTAGTCATGTGACTCAGGAAATCTCAGAAATCTCATGATCTCAATAAATTCTCCAATAGTAGTACTATTCCGTCAGTCAAAGGAAGTCAGTTACTTAGTCCATGTACAGCCAGTTAAATCATGTTCAATATCTTCAGATGGGAGTAGAAGTTAGCACCGAGTAAACCCAAGGATGGGAACTCACATGCCAATTTAGGGTGTGATTCTTAGTAGTCATCCTTGTGTTCCAGAACTACGTAGCCATCATAGGTTGAGACATCTTAACCTGCCAGATTAGGGTTAATGAGGTGGCTTAACCTGTCAGTTTAGGGTTCCCACTAGTTCTTATTTGAGTACCTGCCAGCTAAGGGTCACTCACAGTTGTCCTTACCAGTGGCGCGGTATTGACACCCTTCCAGTCAGGGCAGAGATTGGACCCCAACCTAGCTATATGCATTATTGGGGCATGTCGGTCAAACAACTACCTCCCACAGTTTTAGTCCCATTCTTAGTAAAAGAACTCAGATAGTTCTTCATATTTTAGTATACCAGGACTGTCAGTTACAGTCAATTCAGTTACAATACGAAACTCAGGTAGTTCCATCAGATTTAGGACTATCAGACACAGTCATCCATGTTATCAAAATTCTAGTATCAGTCATGTTAGATAACAGTAAACCATGTATTAGCGTACATATCCAGATATCACGTATTCACGATCTCAGTTACTATGTATGCATACTTGCACTCTTGCGTTCATATTAGTCAGTCAGTTAGCATTGCTCATGCATATATACCCTTTTGCATTTAGCCTACCTCACTTATATACTCAGTACTTTCAGTTGTATTGACGCATTTGTGCTATGGTGATTTCTTATATGTTACACCATAGGCTAAAAGTCACGAGTTCTAGATCAGCAGTAGCAGTAGCATTCCAGTACGCAGAGTGGCAGTGAGTCCTCATCCATTCAAGGAAGATATTATTTAATTTCATTCATTATTTCAGTTCAGTTTTGTTGACGGAGTTAGTTGGAGACATATTACTTCAACTTCTTATTTCAGACAGTATTTAGCAGCTTTTAAATTTAGTTCAGATTTGATTCAGACTTAAGTTGTTTAGGGTATGTGTCACCCATATGGATGTTATGTTTTGTCAAACACTTTATTCAGTTGAACCTTATGGCCTGTTGTTCATTTTTCCGCATTTTACATGTACAATATGTAGTGTACAGGTACAGATATCAGTCATGGGTTAGCTTGTGGTCCTTTGGGGTCATAAGCACCGTGTAGTATTTCGGTTCAGCAATTTGGGCCGTTACATAAACTTTCTCCTAGGAGCTAGACAACTACCCTCTTATGTTACAATCGGCTCCTAGGGAACCTAAATATAACCTTTCAGGTCCAACAGTCTAAGGACACATAACAGGAGGGAAACCAATCCATACCCAAAATAACATCAAAATCCACCATTCCCAATTCAAATAGATCCATCAGGATATGCTCGTCACCAATAGATACCATACACCTTTTGTAGACTTTGTTTAGCAATAATTGAGTCACCTACTAGGGTATAAACAAAAAATTGATCTAAAATTACTTCGAGATCAAAATCAAAAGATATAGCCATATATGGAGTCAAGTAAGAGAGAGTGGACCCCGGATTAAGCAACGACATCAGATGATGCCTTGGATTTCTATCGGGATGCCAAAGCATACAACTTTGTTTGACCAACACTAGAACCTGGAGCAGTAACAGAAGCAGATGCAACACCACCAGGTGTAGGAGCAGAAAATGAAGCCACGGGAACCTTGTTCACCCCCATAGCGACCTTATTAACCGGAAAATACCTAAGACAATGACCTGGTTGGTCACACTTAAAATATTTGTCCCTCCCTTAATCACAATAAACCTGATGAGGTCGACCACATAACCATCAAGGAGGACATGAAGAAACCGATTGACCTCCACTAGCCTGAGATTGGGCACCCTGTGCCCAAAAATTATTACTACCCTGATGACGCATGTCTCCTGACTGCTTCGAGTAAGGGGCACTAGCAGCAGAAAAGGAACCTAGACTCCCCTACTTCTTTTTTTGTCATTTGCCACTATCCTAACCACCCTTAAACTGAGTATATCCCTGATCAGAGAACCTATTTCTCTTACCCTGCCTATCTCTGAACTCTATCTGTCTCCTCTTCTCATCCTCCACTTATTGCATATGAACAGTCAACCTAGAAATGTTAATATCCTTAATGAGAAAAATAGTCTTTCTCTCTAAGATCAAATCCCGATTTAACCTAGAAGCCAATAACCTCATTCTCTTTCTCATGACACAGGAGCATACCTTGATAGCTAATGGAACTTCAAGGCATATTCCTTGGCAGTCATTGTTTTCTGCTTGAGATTCACAAACTCCTTCATCTTTGCCTCCTCAATTCTTGAGAAAAGAAATGATCCAAGAAAGCATTAGAAAAGGCCTCCCACAACACTGATTTCTCTACATTCCCTTATCCCTATCCCACTCTTCATACCACTACTGGTTGTCACACCCCTTTTTTCGCTCGAGGCGTCCGAGTTGAAGGGTTTTTTCAATTAAAGTGACGGTATTGAATAGGGATTAATTTTTATCATTTTTAGAGTCGCCACTTGGAATTGAGTTATGGTGTTCCAAGTCACCTTATTGAATCCCTAATCAAAAGAAAATGACTCTTTGTTGGTCTGCGAAAAGAAAAGACCGGATAAGAAATTCTGTTGACCGAGGGAAAGGTGTGAGGCACCCCTCGAGTCCCGTGGTTCTAGCACGGTCGCTTCTATTGACTTATACTTAACTAAAACTATTTCGATAAATTGTGTTAAGGTCTAAATTCGCTCATTTTTATTATAACGAAAACTTGTCTATTATATTATATTAAATAAATCGTGTGAAAATTAATTTTAAAAAAATATTTGCCAAAGTGCATTATTGCTTCCTTGAATTTTTAAATGTTTCGGAAAGATGCGTGTGCCGCATTCTCATTGAGACATATTTTAAAACGTGTCTAAAAATTACCTAGTGTTAAAGGCATTTTCTTCATCTTTCGTAAACTCGAGATAATTTCATCTTATCTACTTATTTTTCCCGTTTTCTTTTATTATTAACGAAAAATCTTGAATAATTTTGTAACTTGTCTTATCCTATACTATACTACTAGTTAATAAATACGAAATCACTCGGGCCTTAAATTTGCGTTTCTAGCAAACGTCAATTTCCTAAAGTAATCTTATATTTACCGAGAATAATACACAATCCAAAATAATAAAAAGGAAAGAAGCCATGACAAGTTTACAAAAAGAAACATACATAGAAAGAAAAGAAAAAAAAATTATTTCAGTATATGAAAGGTGTTACTAGAATGTCACATGGATACCACTACTTATACTATTTATATACTCCATTATTTTCATGCAACCCATTTTACTATGTATATATTATTATTTTCATGCAATCCATTTACTATATATATTCACTGCTGCTTAATAGCTTAAAAAAAAATATATACACTGTAAAAATAAAAACAAAAATTCCACCTTAACAAAACATATACACATATATACTGCGAAAATGAGAAACTTTAATTAACATATATATGCCGGCATAAAATTATTTAAACAAGTTCATTCAAACTTTGATTCACAATAAAACTTATAAAATTATAACACAAGATTGAATAAGAACCTGTATAACAAATTAAACAGGATATGAAAGCCAAAACATCGTCACCGAAAGACTCGAATGGATTCCGAACAAAATTCCGAACTACATACCAATTTGACTACTAATTTACCCTCTGTTGTCTTCTTATTTTTTTTTTTCTCTCAGCTTTTTTTTTTCTTTTTTACTTACTGTTTTCCTTTGTTTGTTTTTTTTGGTGTTCTTTCCACGGATGGGAGGGAGTATATTTTCGTTTTCTGTTCTTTTGGTTGACTCCAGAAAGAAGAAAATGTTCCCTTTTTCTACTTTTGATCTTCTTTTGGATTATTTTTTTCTGTCCGTCAATCCCTCTTTTTTTTTTTAAATTAAATTTAAAATAGATAAATTATATATAAAATAAATAATAATAAAATATATTAACCAATTAATTTTTATATTTAAGAAAATAAAATAAAAATATAATTACCCAAAAATAAAATATAAATAAAAGAAAATAAAATTACTAGATTATTTATAAAAATCTAAATTAAAAGAAAAATATAGTTTTGAAAATTTTTCATATTATTTAAAAATAAAAATATCCTAAAATGTAACTTTATTTTTTGAATGTTTTTCACAACTTTTAAAATGACATCTACTAAAAAAATAAAATAAAATAAAATAAAAATTAAAGATAACATTGGATAATATAAAAATATTTAATGCCGAAAAATAGGTAAAGATTCGGGGAGGGTCAAAAGTCACGTGTCTACCCTGGTATGCAACATCTTTGAGATGATAAGCTGCAAAGTTTACCCTCTCCACATTAGTAGTCTGCATCAACTAAATATCTTTTCCATTTCATCTAAGAAGCCTTGTGGATCCTCCTCCATCTTCACTCTAATAAAAGTAGGAGGACCCATCTTTATAAATTGACCAACCCTTACGACCTTAGCAGACGACCCACTGAGTAGTAACCAACTGAGCAATAACATGAATAGATTAACAAAATTCTGCATTCGTCACATTGCCCTTAGGGACTTGAAGAGAATCGGTAGTATTAGGAGGAACTCCAGCACCATCAGAAATGGGACCCTAAGATCAAAGATAAACTCCAGACGATGGACGTAACCCTTCATCATTATCCCCATATGAGACAAAAAAGTTTTGTTGTGTTCCAGATCTATGAGGCATGATCTAAAAGACGAACAAACAAGGATTAGAAAAGATTTCAGGACTTTAGACTCCAAGCTTTAAAATAGAATACCAAGAAAGTGAAACATTCCTAAATGTCTTGTAGCATCTCCCTTATGAGTATGGCGCGCTATACACCCTAAAAGATACTCTGCTTGACACGGCTTTGTAGACTCCCAATTGACCATGAACTTAATTCTTTAATACCAACTTAAAGAGACCCGACCAGGGGCCTTGTCGTAATGGGCATCCCAAGTTCGACCGAGACCTAAGACCACTCTCGTTACCCAACCCAACCTCCAGTCGCCTACCTTGATTTGGCTGAATTTTAAGCATATAAAAAGATAGTGTAACAACTCATATGAAGACTCTAGGATAGGATCATGACCGTGGCCAACCCAATTGAGTCCAACAGTCCAACCATACCAACCGTACCAAACCAAAGGCCATAAACTAGGTCATAACTAAGGAAAGACCAAGATGTAATATAATCAATCCTAAAATATAATACGATGGAACAACCAACAATATTGTCCAATGATGTCAGCCCCAATACTAAGGCTGACACCAATACCGATCCCACCCATACCAACCCATAGTAGTACCACAAAGTCTCTAACCAAAAGAGTAAAAATATCTGATTAGGACATGCTCCCAACCATGGCCAAAACCAATATTCAAAGTTTATAACGCCCCAAATATCTATTCCTAGATGTCACACGGTGCTTAGAACCATAAGTGATCCCAAGCTAACCCATCAACTGACATACTGTTAAGCAATTGATTAAATACGTATGAAATAACTTATTTTACTATGCGAAAATGTAATAGTGATGAAATCTATAAAAATACAATACCGGTATAAATTTTACATTCTGATAAAACTGAAGGACGAAACTGAAGTTTACATAACTGACATCTGTGAAGCCTCAACTATGACTACAGATAGCTAGGACGCGACCCCAACTACCACTAATCAATACATAGGAGTATGAAAGTAAAAAACATAAATAATATCTAACTGAAGTCCCCGAAGTAGGAGGACTCATCATCTGCTAGGTGTAATCTGCAAACTGTCTGAATATGGTATGCACGCTATAACTCATACCTACATTATGAGACAATATAGCACATAGACATATATGTGGATCAGTACTTTGAGGATGTACTAAGTATGTGGGTGTGGATGGGTAAGTAAAACATAATATCATTCATCATAATTTATAAAATAATGCATGCTAAATGTAAATGACTCACATAAGATGGAATATCTGAAATACTGAAATCTTGACATAATAAGAAGCAAATCATACTTTATAAATTGAGTGATTTATAACATTTAGTTCTGAAAGTTGTGCTAGTATTCTGTTTGTAAATTATACTGTCTAAGTGTAAAAAGAGCTCACTTCTGAAATTTGAAATCTAAAAGCTGAAATCTAAAGCTAATATATTTATGTAAAGAATAATCTGAGTAAAATTTGTGAGCCTTTACACTTAGTTTTCTAAAAGCTTTTTTGTTACTCTTTCAGTTCTAAAATCTGCAGTCTGGAAGCTTTAAAACTTTAGGCAAAATACTTTATCTGAAAAGTTGTTCATTATCTTTTACTAGCAGGTAGGTTCTCTTAACCGACATAAATTATGTGAGCTATCATGGAGTCCAACATCTTACCCATGTTGGGGAGAGTCCAACGTCTTTTCCTCCTAAGGAAGAAACCTCACATTGGGAAGAGGTGTCATACTCTTGCCAAGGAGTATAGCCTGAGGTAAGTGATCACATCTGTAACTATAATCCATATATGTAGTTCTGTGGAAGTAGGATGCGCTAAACACACACTTCCCACTTGGTGCTAAATACCACTCCCTTTTTATTTACTACGATCATTCTATTGGAAATCCACTTTAAAATAGTATAATGGTTTATAATGAAAACCACCTATATATCTGTAAAGCTAAATCTATAATCTAAATCTGTAAAGTGGATTTTCTATCTATTATGAGATCAATAGGTCAAATCTTTATCAATAATCTGAAAAGAATTTAATCATAAAGTTCTCATAGCACAATCAATCTTGAAATAACAATACTCATTAGGGATTAATGACACATGCTTCAAACTCATGTAAAATCATTGCAAAACATTATGCTTAATATGCTTCTTGAAAATACTTCAACAATATCAAAATAATAAAATCAAGAATCTCAATATCATGCTTAAACTCAATTAGAAAAACCTGGAAAATTGCATTATACGCATAATTATATGAAAATAGTCATACAATTCAACATTCAATCACTTGAAATCTCATAATCTTCAAATAATAAAAATTGGGTATGAGCACTAATTTCAAATCATGTGAATTTAACTTAAAAAGATAGTTTTGGGCACAAGGACGAAAGGATTGTCCTTGTTCATAACCCCATATACCTTAATTGATGACCTTAGATGAGAAAGCTTGAATCTTGGATTCCTATAATGCTTTTGAAGATGAGTTCTTGAATTGAAAATTCTTAATCTTGAACTATCTTAGAGAATTAATGAGGAAAATTAGATTTCTTGGAGAGTAAGTTTGAGCTTTGGGACTTTCTTTTAAAAGAGAATTAATGAATAAGTTTAGCTTGAATTCTTATTTGTGTTCTTGAATATTATTTCTTGAAGAAGATGAATCAAATTGATGTTCTTGATTGTTTTCTTGAATAGAAGGTAATGGAATGGATGAATTTTTAAGAGAATTGATTAGGGTTTGTTCTTGGAAGTAAAGTAGGATAATGGGGGCAAAATAATGCCCCAATGGTGGCTATATATCATGACATTACGGTCTGGATTGAGGGGGGAAAAGACCCCATTGCCCCTCATTCATTTAAATCAAAAACTCGTAACCCGTATCCCGATTTTGCTATTCGCCGCGACGCGGTACCATCACGGCAGCTTACTGCCTCACACAAAAATGGCTATAACTTTTTGCTCGGGTGTTGGATTAAGGCGAAATTGGTATAGTTGGAAAGATAATTCAATTATCTACAATTTTGTGGGTCTTTATATGAAAAATTCCATGTATATAAAAAGTTATATACGTTTAAAATAGACCCTTATAAATCAAACACCAAATGTTGGACGAATCTAATGTTCTTAGCTCCACTTGGCTCTAAGGGACTTCTATGAACATTATTCACCTAATAAGAACTTCACATACTTAGGATAAAAGTCATAACACAAGCATTCGAATTATGAATCAAGAATACAAAAATTGCACCTTCACCGCGAAGCGGTGACTGCCCAGGTGGCATATTATCAACACTAAAAATGCCCTAACTTCTCACTCGAGTATTGAATTTGGGTGAAATTGGTATCAATGGAAAGCTTATTAAATTTCTCACATAATTCAAGGTTTAAATCTAGGAAATTTCCCATGCATAAGAAGGTATTCATTTTTTAAGCTAACCTTTGACATTCTAGGCGCGAAATTAGGCTAAGAAAATTACAGGGTATTACAAAAACATAATCAAAGTGTCTAGAAATATCCATAACATGAAATGGAGCCTTTCGAAAGAATGAAAGCTCACCACTTCAGTCCAAATGCTGATCCCCAAGTCAAATCACAATGTAGAAGGAGTAGAACGGTCGGTTCTTGCATAGTGTGGGTATACAGCCGCCAGTAGATGGGTTAGCGAGTGATCGCTAGCATAAACTCAGGATAAGGATAAAATAATGTCATTTATAAAAATCAAGTAAAACCATCCATTATGTATACAACCATACATATATATATAACAATGCCGGAAAAGAAAATCGTGTTTAGCATGCATTTAAAACCTTTGCCTAGGCTGGTAGCAATTGTCATCCTAAACCACCCAAGGGCTATATAGGTTCAAATCCCCCTGCTGAAAGGGTCCCAGTGCGTGAAGCCACACGACCAGAGAAAATAACCTAAGATCACTAATACATCCCCCAATATAAAGTGTGACATCATGCACATAGTCACCAAGACCAAACCTTACATCGGTAAATATGAGTTTCATGTTTTGGTCTCCCCGGGACCTCCACCTTCTACGACTTTACTATACCTCCCCCTTTAATGGCCAATTAAAACTATTTTCCAACCAACCAAACCATTATCCATTTATTAACCAAGGTCATTAGTAGTGGTATCATCATACTATCATAACTTGCAAGTATTTTTCGTAGCCAACGATTTATAGATTAAGGAGACTTTCACGTGCCCTTCTATTTACCATATCAAACCACTAAGGGATCACCATGTACCCCACAAGCATTAACATTTAGCCTTTTACCTTTTCAAAGTATTAAGTCTTTTGAGTTTCTTTGCCAAATTTAAAACAAGCAAGAGTTCCATTAAAAATACATTAATGCAATAAAAACATTTTTATAAGCATTTTATCAAATACATTGGGGGCATAATGTAACCAAAACCAATTCCAATTGCTATTTAATCATTCTCATGCAAGCAAGGCATTCAAAACCATCATTAATGAATATAAAACATAATTAAAATTATAAGAAACCATAACCAATCATTTATAATCAAAACCCCCAAATCATATTTGAAAACCAAAAGCATACAATAATGAAATTATGAAAACCAATAGTAAAAACCATGCCTTTAGTTTGAACTAACAGTGAAGGAAGAGAACATTCCTTAATTGACAAAGTAGATGGAGAGAAATCACCAACAAGATCCCTAAATTGGTCCTCAAGATGAAACCCTAGCTTCCCTTGCCCAAAAGCTCTTGAGAGGATTTTAGAGTGTTTAGGAATAGTTTTTAAGTGTTAATAAATAGAATAATAGGGTAAGTACTCTCCCAATTAGGATAGAAGTCATGGGATCCTATTAGGTTGAGTGGAGAAATGTCCAGAATACCCCCACTAAAGTTGCACAAAATCCCATCACAAGGATACAAGTGACCCACACGAGTCGTACCCTCTGATACGAGTGGTACCTTCCACTTGTATCTTATTCTTAACCTTTGGATCTAACACTGTCCAACCTACAACTTATCCAACCCAAGTCTTATCCATAGCATACGATCCGTACCTTCAACTCGTACCCCTGGCAACATAGAAATACCAAGAGGATTGAACATTGTTCGCCATACGAGTATAAGATATGACTCGTATCCTGCCTTACGGCTCAAGGTGAGCCACTCGTACTCAGACTCAGCCTAAATTTTACCAAGTCTATGGTTAAGTAAAGGAAAAATTCAGACCATACGTCTGTATCCAACCATACGACTCGTACCATCTAAGTCGTACCCATTCTAGTGACCAAATCCATCCCACCAATCAATAATGGGTCAGCATATGACAGGTCCATACCATCCATACCCCAGCATACGACTCGTACTCCTGAGTTGTATTGGGTCAAGAGAACAGAATTCTAGAAAATTTTCTAAGGTCCAGAAACCAGAGTGTTTCACTACCCCACCCCTCCGTCGTTCGTCCTCACCACCACCGCCACTTTGATCGTTTTCATCAAAAATCTAACAACTGGTTGTTTAATTTCTCCTCTTTTTCTTAGTAGGTATTGATTTAAAAGTTGAAAATATTCAAAATTGATAAAAGAAAAGTTGATAAAAAGATTAAAAAAAATGAAATTGGTGAAGAAGCTTCAGTAATGGAGATAAAAGTGGTATCAATTGATGATAATTTGGGATAGATTTAGGGGATGAAATTTTTGAAAAAAAATATGGATTGCATACATTAATTGTGGAGTAAAACTAGAATGGGAGTTTTGTTCATATGTATCGAGAGAAAAATATTAAATCCATGATTTTAAGTCATTGTTTAAAAGATAATAGATTTTGGGTAATAAGGTCTCTTAGGTTTGTGGTTTTGTGTAATTTCCCTTAATTAAATCCGTACATGTTTGGACTTAAATAATTAGTCCAATTAGATTAATTCGAAATATTTATTTAGGACTAATATATTTTAAATTTAATATAACTCGAATTCGTACGAATTTTAATTAATAAATTCCATTTCCCACAATCTTAAACTACAAAGAAGGTTAGTGTTATAACAACATGGAAGGAGGTTTCTGAAATTATTCCTACATTAGAAGAATTATTGTAAATAAATCAGAACAAAAAAAGTGAGTGTAATACTATAAATAACAGCGTGTACATTTTATTTGCTATGAACTGAGGCATAAGCCTCGGGGAGTTGGGTGTAAGCTCTGCGGATATTTAATTTTTAATACTTAAAACTTAATATAATAAAAAAGGTAAAATTATTGAATTTCAAGAAGATATAAAACAAGTGAAAATGTATATAGAGTTGATTTATCTTATTAATCAAAATCAATAACTGACTAAAAAATGATCAAATCTGCTAATTTAAAAAAAAAAAAAAAAAAAAAACTAATCGGTCCTTTAAAAAAAATGAGTTAAAATTTATAAACTAACTATAGGAAAAAACAAAGAAGGAACCTACAATCGGAAGTATCAAATCGGATTAAACTACTGCAAGTAATAAGGGACGCTACATATTTGCTTTATAGTTTATACAATCATCATTTTCTCCTTTTACCCGGCGAAAGCCAAAGGAAAAAAAATAAAAAATAGTGCTAGGAACAAAATATTGTTTGGTTTTTAAGTTTTTAACTTCTTAAAATTTAATAATAAGTTGAGACTTTTTGGGGTTATATTTCAAAAAACAAATACCCACTCAACGCCTAAATGTATGTCTAACCTGATAGGGGTTACACCTGAGGCCCCATATATTATTTCAATACATTTTTATTATTAAAAATTACATAAATACACAACTTATGTTTTCAATATTATAAAAAGTCTCAACTCTCTAAATATATTACAAAAATCCCAACATATACACAGAATGTTATGTATATGTCGGCTATGTTATGTATATTAATATGAAGAGAGAGTAAAATAATTAAAAAAATGGAAAAAAAGTGTAATTATTTCCAAAAGGGCTGATATTTATGTTATTTATATTTTTTACTATCTCTCACTTTGTAATTTGCCCCAAAAATATTTTTTAAAATCTGGGTAGTTAAGAAGAGAAATAAGTAATATAAAATCAAAATACGCCAAAAAGTATACATATATTTTATTGAGTATTTTTGTAATTAGGTTAGATCATATACTTTCTCTGCACCCTTCTAGGAAGGTGGTAGGAATTTGGGTGCTCTTTAGATGTTTTTGCTTTTGTAGTTTTTTTACTCTACTGAAATTTTATTTTTATGTGATAATAATATTTTATAATTAATTATAAAAAATGAAAAAAATCTGAAATTATTCAGAAAGAAGAAGAAGAAGAGCTCCAAGTGAAAAACCAAAAAGTTTGGCTTGATAGCTGAGAACCGCTGCTCATCTATATGTAATAAATATAAAGAAAGGTATTTGGCATCTCTCTATGATCTTTATTCATATATATTCTTTTTTATATAATTTTTTCCTACTCTAGCTTATTAGTTTAGCTTATAATTAATAAATATTTAAAATCTAAAAGAAGAGCTGCAAGTGAAAAACCAAAAAGTTTGGCTTGATAGTTGAGAACTACTGTTCATCTATATCTATATCTATAATCTATATCTATATCTATAATTATAATTAATAATTAATATATTAAAAGTGTGAAAACCCTTGAAAAAATTATTTGAACCTTTTGCCCTTTATTAACAGAATCTTCTTTAGACAAAACTGTCTTTTCATTATATTTTTAATTTTTTATTTAAATATTTTTATTATATTAATTAGACTTTCTAAAATATATGAGACTCCAAAAATATATGGTAGGAGAATTAATTAATATTTTTCTTTCTATTAAACTTCCTAAAATATATGGTAGGAGAATTAATATTTTTCTTTCTGCTGTTCAATTAGAAAAATACTCCTAAAATAGGACTCTATTAAGAAAATACTTTTATAAATATTGAGATATATGTTAAACTAGAGAACACACCGGTTTGTCTATTAGAAAAATATGATTGATGCTCATCTAATTTGATTCGATTGCATGTCTAGATTTTGTAGATGCTTGATTTTCTAACCCTAAACTTTTTCATTGTTTTTATCAGCATAATAGAATTCAACATGTGTGTGTATATATATATCTTCTTTGTTTTCATTCAAAATCATTCTTTAGGGTCAAAATTTTCGCTCAGACAAGAATTAGTTGAATCAAAATTGAAGCTTTGTGATCACTATTATATTTTTTTTTTTTTTTTTATAGTTTACAGGTTGTAGATGAATGTTATTGTTTTATTTTAATTTACATATGCTAGATGAATGTGGTGATACCAAAATTATCAAGAAGACAAGAAAACACACTCAAAACAATCCACAAATCCGAAGATTCAAGGACCGTTTAGAGACCACACTCGAATTCAACAATAACAACAACAATGATGAGATAAAGGGTGTGTTTTAACACCGAAACAGCCAATCCAAAGTAAGATTAACAACAACAATATGAAGACAAGATGAACAACAACAAAGATATAACAATGACTACAAGTCACGGGTTACAATACTAGAACAAGAACACCAACGATTATAACAAAGTGCAGATAGAAAGATAAACAAATGGAGATGTAATATTAACAACCCAAGAGATTATTCCACTCTTGTACCTTTAATACCACATACAACATAAACCTATCTCTTACGTGACCTCAAGGGAACCGGAATCCCCAAGCAATCAATGTTTCTAAGCAAGCTACCAATACAAGGATTCTACCTTGCAAGACACTCTATGATGCTCTCAAAACATATCATCAAAGTCTAAATGACAAAATGATCTAATTGTTCTATTTATAGGATAGGGCAACACTTGTTACATAAATGACCAAAAGGCCCTTAATGAACCCAAACAAAGGGGCTTGGCTTCTTGGACAGCTTTGGAGTGTTGGGACTTGTTCTCTACACTTCAAAGCTTGTTCCTTGGTTAGGCAGCATCACAAGCTCGAGTCTTTCCTCACGTCTTCATATCCTCGAGTGCTAAGATGCCTCTTTGACCCGTATCATGTGGGTCGGCTTTGAAATTTTTCTTAGGTAAATGTTAGATTTAATTGTATTATTGTAATATCTCTGTTAGTTTGTTATTTTATGGTAGTTTACAGTTCGTAGATGAATCTCGATCGGCTTTGAAAAAAATTTATGTGTAAAATAGGTTTAATAAATAAATTCTCCATCTTTACATACTCAAAAAATATTAAATTTAATTATTATATTCATCTTTATTATTTAAATGAATATCCTATTTAGTGTAATGTTTGAACTCATTAAAGTGAGATATACGCGCAAAGCGCGTACACCTAAACTAGTATAATATAAATATGAACGAAGATACTAGAGAAGGTAATGTGGCACCTCTCTATAACCTTTATTCATATTTATCTTTTTTTAAAAAAAACTAATTTTTTCCTACTCCATTTTATTAGTTTAGCTTATAATTAATAAATATTTAAAATCTAAATGTCCATTTCCTTCATAACTAGTTAACTTATTCGCACTTTGCACGGTGTGAGTGCTCATTTTTATGAATGTATTGTTAATTTAAAAGTTCAAATACTTTTATATTACAGTATTTTAAAAATTATTTAAATATCATAAATTATAAAGAATATTGCTGATTGTTTTGCTTTACATTTATTTTATCTTCTAAATATACGTAAATACATTGGATAAAAAAAAATAGCAATAACCAGATCTATATTTAATAAGATTTTACATGTTGCTTTCATACAAAGTGGGGCTTGAAACAAAATTAATTAGAACTCCATTTGATAGGAGGAGAAGAAAAGATTATAGGTATTTAGATGAATCCAAAATATCTTTTTAAAATATAAATGCTATAGATTTATCGAGCTCTTTTTTCACCTATTTGCTAAGTCTTTTTCAAATGCTAATGACATATTTTTTTATGTTCATTATCATTCTTCTTCTCATATTTACAGTAAACTATAAGAAAAAAATAATTAAGGACATATTTAACTTTTTTAATCACTTGTCATTTGGTAAAAAAAAAGAAAAAGAAAAATAAAGTACAAAACAAATGTATCTCCACTATTTGATCGTTCCGTTGTTCTTCATCTTGTTTCTCATTTCTTTACTTTAGCTTATCTTTTTCTATTTTGTTATTTTATTTTTCTTCTCATATTTATGATTATATATTTAATTCCTTCAGAAAACAAAATACTGTTAATTATTTTCTTAAATTACCAAGCCAACTCTCCATTCTCCCTTAATTTTTTTTAATTTTATGGTTCTTTTTAAAAATCAGTTTCGATTTTATTGACTTTCTGTTAGATTTTTCATGATTTATGTGTTATATTTAAAAGTCAATCCAAAAATAACTTCATAATAATTTTAGCTATATAATTCTTTATCCTCATTTTCTTTCTCATAAATCTCTCTTTTAAGCTTATAAAGGCACATGCTTTTTTTATTATTATTTTCAAGAAATTATCACCCTTTTTACTCCTTTGATGATTCGAACTTTCGGGTTGAAAGTAAAAGACAGTTATCATTCGAGTAACTCTCTCTTGTTAGGCACATGTCAATAAATAACTTCGATGAAGAAATTTCAATATTTTTCAAGAATTATTCTTGAAAAACTTCCTGTTAATTGTTTTAGTCTTACAATTTCAAACACCTTTTCAATTTACTTGATCTCTTAATATTCCAATACAATTTGCAGTCTTGCTGAAAATAAAAAATAATTACAAAATAACATATAATTTTAGAAGTTAAAACGTTAAAATTCTATCTTCCTCCTTATTCAATAAAATGTAATTTTAGTTTATTTACTGCGGCTCAGATAACGCTAGTTATTATTCTAAATTTTAATTCATTCAAATGTTATGACTTTTTTTAGTTTTAAAGGACTTACAATCTAACTTATATGAAATCTGGTAGATATATTACTTGTTCTTAAAATAAATTTAGATAAAATATGTTATATTATAATACACATTTTGTTTTTGCTTCTTTTCTTTTCTTTCTCATATTTAGCATGTACAATCTAACTTATTGAATCATGTATATATTACTTGATCTTAAAATAAATTCAGATAAAATATGTTATACTAGAATGCACATTTTTGTTTTGGCTTCTTTTCTTTTCTTTCACATATTTATACCTTTTCAAAAAATAAGAAGTTGTTATCTTTCCTTGACTAACTAATTCAATTCATCTTTCTTCCCCAATTATTTTATTAAAAATTTCAAAATTATCCTGCCAATCTTCTAAAGGTTTAATAAGGAAGCTTGTGAAAACAAAGCTGAGAGATACATAAAAATAATTACGGGGAAAAATATAATAAAATACTTAGAGCATGCAAGTGTTAGTTGGGGACTTTTTGTGGGATTCTTTTCTTATTATTGTTTGCATGCAAGTGTATACAAATTGTATTTAATTATTTTGAGAAGAAAAAACACCTACTTTTTAAAAGTTGTCCATTTATTTTAAAAGCATGTCGAAAATCATACTCATCTTTTTTATTTATTTATAACTAATGAAAGAATAACCAAACATAATATAAAATTGATATAATTATTCCTATTTAGAACAGGGCATTAACCCTAAAACGGATAAAAATATACTATCATATTTAAACTCACATTATAACTACTTACAAACTTGCAACAAATAAAAAGAGTAACAAAATTTGATATACTGCTAATGATTGTGTATTCTTTAAGCTTGGAAGATTAACCAAAATTCAAGATAAAATTAATACAATTATTTTTAAGTATTTAGAATAGAAAATTTATCCCCAAAATGATAAAATGATTACATTTAGATTCCGTTATAACTACATATAAGGTTGTAACAAATGAAAAGAATGACAAAATTTAATATATTGCTAATGATAGAATATTTTCAAGCTTAAATTTGACAAATATTTGTAAGGGCTAAGGCCACGTGTCATTTTTCCATTTCCTATCAAAAGAATAATGCACCAGAATTTTATATAAAGAATATTTGTGGGAAAGCATCAAGAGTGAGAAAAAATAATTACAAAAGAAAAAAACTTTTTATAAAAAGAGTTTCAAATGAAGAAGGGAAAAAAAAAATAACAATAATAATAGTAACAACAATTATAATAGTAATGAAGAAGAAATGAGAGGAATGCTGTGGAATGAAAAAGGAGAAATGTTTATGCATTAGAAATGATGCTTTCGCTATTTAATATTTAGGTACATTGCTAGGCTCCTCAACTTGGCGCCATTTTTCACTTTAGCACTTCTAGTGGACGTTGCTCATTTTTGGCACCTCAAATAATGTAGTGTATCATTTTAGCAACTCAACTTTTACTGAATCAGCAAAACTATATAATGTGAATGTATTACACACGTCGATGATGTGTAAAGTGACCAATAATATTATGACATTTGTCATTTTTCTTCAAATTAATTATTAAATAACTATTTTTAATTAAAATAAAAAACACCAATCAAATATTAACACTTGGCAATTTTTTAACTTAAATAATTATAAAAAATTATATAATTTATTTTTTTCCCTACCCCACTCCCGCCACCAAACCCCACAAGTCATCTTCTCCATAACCCCTCTCTGCCCCTCCCTCCTCCCCCTCCCCACACCGCCACCCCATTGGACAAACTATCATTTTTGTTTGACAGCCCCTCTGTTCATCATCCTCAACCCACCCCACCCTCAAATCGAGACACCCACTTCGCCACTGGAAACGCACACACAGAGCTCACCGGAGACATAAAAAAATACACACACCATAGCTTCTAAATTCACTCGCTAAATTTGCATTTTCTTTTAGAAAAGAATAACAAATCAAGTAATGTTTCATACTTATAGATTTAAAATTCTGACACATTTATGCTAAAAAGAGCATAGTTTGAATTTTAGAAAAAATGCATTTGATTGATAACTACCAAGAGTTTGATTTACTGCAGTTAATAATGGAAGGAGTATTATTTGGTGTTCATGGTGTGTATTATTGTTGTAGGCATGTTAATGCAGTAAGTATTTTGTTAATAGAGTGAAATTTATTTTGAGTGTTGATTTCACCTCCATTAATGGAGGTTAAGCAAAAAAAAATTGTGTGGAGAAGACAATGTGAGGGAGAAGATGTACAATAACATCAACAACAAGCCCAGTCTATTCCCACACAGTGGGGTCTGGGGAGGGTAAAATATATGCAGTCCATATAGCTACCCCCAAAGAAGTAGAGAGACTGTTTCCGATAGACCCCCGACTGAAGATAAATATATATATAAAAAAATAGTAAACAAAAGGCGTAATGAAACGTGAAACAGGATGGGTGGCTTAACAGAAGTAAAGAATCCGAAATAGTAAAATAGAACTCAGAGCAATATATGATAGGGGAACTAAGAGCCATAAGCTACAAGAAATAAGAAAAATGAAATCTAGAATAGGGTAACCGCCTAGTAGTAACTAACACTCACAGATCAAAGACACCCACCACACCCAGTCTCTCCTGACTAGTGGCTCCTACCTATCGACACAGTCCTACCATTACTACCCCGGCTAAACAGGGACTCTCCTAATTACTTGCTAAAACCCATGTACTCACCCTAGCCTACCCTTATTTGCAACCTCCACACCTTTCTATCTATGATCATGTCCTCGGTAAGATGAAGCTGCTCCATGTCATGTCTAATCACTCCCCTCCAGTATTTCTTCGGCCTTCCTCTACTCCTCCTGAAGCTATCCAAGATTAGCCTCTCATACCTGCAAACTGGGGCATCCGCGCCCCTCCTCATCACATGGCCAAACCATCTCAGCCTTTCTTCCCGCATCTTGTCCTCCACCGAGGCCACTCTCACCTTCTCCCGAATAATTTTATTCCTAACTCTATCCACTCTTGTAAGCCCATACATCCAACGCAACATTCTCATTTCCGCCACCTTCAATTTTTGAATATAAAAGTTCTTGATAGGCAATATTTTGCTCCATACAACATGGCTGGACGGACTGTCACTCTATAGAATTTGCCTTTAAGCCCAAGGGGCACCTTCTTATCATACAACACTCCAGGAAGAAGATGTAAAATTATGAAAATACTCCAAAAAATTATGAAAATACCCCTCAAACGTGCTTAAAAGCTAGTGTAATGCACTTTCTTTACTGAATTTCTTTGCTGATTCAGCAAAACGTGTCAAAATAACACGCTTTATGGCTACTTGAGGTGTCAAAAGTGAGAAACATCCACTTAAGGTGCCAAAGTGAAAGATGACGTCAAGTTGAGGGGCCTGATGATGTATTATGCCTAATATTTATACTAACCATAAGTTTAGAAAAAAAAATAGGAATTTTTTTTAATGAATATGAGTATTAAGTGCATTAATTGTATTTAGTTAAAATTTATTGAAAAAGGACTTAAATTATATAACGTGGGGGCTTTAATGGATATATTATGTTTAGGGATAAATTATTGTGACCTTTGCATTTTTTTAAATACAAAATAAGAAGAAAATCTCTCTCTATCTCTGTCTATCTATCATCTGTCTATCTGTATATCTATGTATGTATTCTATATATTTATCCATCTATCTATCCATCTATCCATCCATCCATCCAGCCAGCCAGCCAGCCAGCCAGCCATCTAGCCATCCATCCATCCATCCATCCATCCATCCATCCATCCATCCATCCATCCATCCATCCATCCATCCATCCATC